>NC_048226.1:70943231-71269845 GCF_002007445.2 Ailuropoda melanoleuca
GTGTGTGTGTGTGTGTGTGTGTGTGTGTGTATCCACCATTCTGTAAGTCATTCCTGTGTCTTCATAGCCTAGTTGTTAGCCAAAGATATGGGCAGAAGTCATGCTTAAGTATTTTGAGTTTGTAAGGCTTCTGCACTCTGCCAATCAATCTGTGTATAGTGTGGGGACACATTCAAAGTTCAGCCAATTCTCTTACATGCTGTGTGACTCCAATTGAATAATATTCTGGAAAAAGAAAAACCATGGGGACAGTAAAAAGATGAGCAGAAGGAGGAAGGAAAGGATGAATTGGCGAAACATAGGAGAATTTTAGGGCAGTAAAATTATTCTGTAGGATACTGCAATTGTGGATACATGTTATTATACGTTTATCAAAACCCACAGAGTATACAACACAAAGAGTGAATGCTAATACACACTATAGAATTTGTTAATAATGATGTGACAACGTCAGCTCATCAGTTGTAACAAATATATCACACTACTGCAAGATGTTAATAATAGAGGAAATGGGGGGATGAGAGTGAGAGAATATGTGGGAACTCTCTACTTTGAATTCAATTTTTCTGTAAAGCTAAAACTACTCAAAAAAAATTTTAAACATGAAGAAACAACCAGGATTCTGTAAGTGTTCATAAAGACAGACCCAGACTAATATCAAAACAAACAAACAAAACAAAAACAAAGTTCAGCCAGTTCTCAAGTCACTCTTAGGTTTTCCTTACTACCAGCCTCTTTTGTCATCTCCGCTGAACATGGTATAGTTTCCTAGTCAGTCTGAAAAACGTGGAGAGTTTAACTAGCTTTTTTCTGTGGGTCTCTCATTTCCAGTGTCCCTCTGTAACATTTCTGGTTGGTCTGCCATTTACTCTATATAGGACTGCAGACTTAGGCTAGCAAAACTGCTGATTTTCTCTGTTTCCTACTGACTTTGTCTCTTCTAGCTGACAGAGCCGTGGGTTTCACCCCCATTCCAAATCAAGAAACAAAGGTCTGGTAGCAGAGCTGTTGTTTTTTCTCAGCCCCACACTGCTAAAACTATTGATCCTTTCTATAGACCCCTTCTTTTGTATGTACTGTGCCAGAAGAGGGTTAGGGGAGCAATCCCAAGTAAGAAGGTAACAGACTTCTGTTGTTATTATCTGAACTTCTAGTAGTTTTTCTCAATTTTTTGTGTGTCTTTGATTTCCATAGCCATGCAGTTGTTGTTTTTGATATTTTTGTCTAGGCTCCTACTTGGTTTTGTGACGAGAAGTAGTTGATACTTCATAGAGGCTCTTCCTTTGTCATGATATTGTGAGTGTGGAATTCAGGCAGGGTTCAGTTTTAAAGTAAACCAGTTACATAAAATGGAAGGAGTCTATAAAAAGCCATAAACCATATGAGACACAGTTCACTGAGGGACCATTGTTGGAGTCTAGCTACTATAACGCTTTAATGTATGTAGTTTTATATGTAGTTTTTTTTTTCCTTCTCATTCCCAGGAGTTTATTCACAAGCCTCTTCTCTAGATATCATTTTCCTCAGTCTTTCAGTTTTTTTTTCTAGGCTTCCGACCAGTTAGCCAAGTCATTAGCCCAAGTCTGTGTCCATATCTATTCCTACCCATGGTGTTTCTCTTTCTATATAAAGTGGATGACCAGATACACCTTCTACAGCCCTGTCTATTGAAAGGATTTTCCTCACTGATGTCTTCAAGACCACCCCTGAGTGGGACAGCAGCAAGCTACTTTTGGCTCATATATATATTGAGCTGACCTCTTTATAAACCAGGCATGACTTTTGTCTCCTTTTTCCACAGTCATAATAGCCCCTTATGTGGCCATAGATGTGAGCTGAGGAAGACATGCTGATACAGTAATAGTGGATGGTGTTTAAGTCTGGGCCACCTGCCCATGCAGTTTACTTACATCCCCTGGCCCTACTTATGCTCAAATATAGGTGCATCACTTCTATCTAACAATGGATTGATTGTTTTTTGACACGTCCAGCCTTTTGATTTGTTGAGCCTGACAGACCCTAGCTTATGTTGGGCACTTCTGGCTGTTTGGTCACTTGATTGGATCTTTGTCCCTACCAAGGCCAGGAGCATACCAGGGGCAGTTTTTCGAGTAGTGTATAATTCTCCATTGCATCCTGCATGGTCTTGATCCACAAACTTAGGAATGTACATCCTGATTCCCCTGCTGAGGTGTGCTGTAAATTTCATATGGCGTCTTTTCTCACCATTGATGAGTCCAATAGCACACTTTCTGTTGTATCATATGGCCCAAGTGGCAGGGCTGCTCACACTATAGCCTGAACTTAATCTAGAGCTGCTTCTTGTTCTGGGTTCCATTTGAAGCCAGCAGTCTTCTAAAATTCTTGGTAAATGATTCAAAGCAGTGTTCCCCAGTGTGGAATATGTTGCCTTCATAATCCAGAGGCTGCCTACCAGGCATTGTGCTTTTTTCTCTTTGGTGGTAGGTGCAAGATATAATACGTTTTCTTTTGCTTTGGAGGGATGATCTGCCATGCCCATGACCATTGGGTCCCTAAGTATTTCTCTGATATTATGGCATCCTGAATCTTTGTAGGATTATCTTCCACCCTCTGGAGCAGACGTGTCGAAACACAAGGTCTCCCAATATAATCGCCACTTCTTTCTCACTGATATAGTGAACCAATGCGTTGTTCTGTGGAGTGTCCTTAGGGCTTTGGTCTTCGTGGGCTGTATTATGATAGAAGGCAGTAGAGTTAACATAACCCTGAGGAAGACTAGTCAATATGTATTCTTGTCCATCCCAAGCATATGTGAGTAATTCCAGTCTTTCTTGATAGGGATGGGAAAAAACACATTTGTCAGTTCAGTGGCTTCCTTTCCATATTAGTTGTTCCTAGGAAGGATACCACATTGGCCTAGCAGTTTTGACTGGGCCTACCTTGTTGAGTTTATAGCACTCCATTGTCATTTTCCAGGATGTGTTGATGCTTGTTTTTTTAAGGCACCACCCTGGTAAATTAAAAGGAGGATATACTGTGAACCATCAGGTTTGTATCCTTTGTTTTTGATTGAATCTTTGCTGGTTGGGGAGGGCATTATCAGAAGCTTCCACATGCCTTTTCCCACTTGATAGTTTTAACTCCACAAGCCAAGGAACATTACTTCTTCCAAATACCAAGTCTGTCCATTTGGGGACTGTGACAATTACTACTGTAACAACTGGATAACTTGGAAACATCACCTGTGAGGAAATAAGGGCAGAAAGACTTGGAAGAGAAGTTAAATTGTGGACAGGTGCTTCAACTAAACCCACAGGAGTTTGAAGCTGGGGTAGATCTTTAGAGATGACCTGATTAAGGAAGCGGTCAGGAGGGCTTGATATGGCTGCTCCCTGGGGAGGGCAAGGCAAGTGTTGGTCAGAGTGTATTTCCAGGGTGAAGGAGTCAGCTCTAAGCAGTGAGCGTGCAACACTTGGGCCAGCTTGAGGAATGAGTGCAATTATAGATGGTATACAGCAACATCCAGATTTTTTTTTTAGAATTGTCCCCTTATTTTTACAAGAGGGATATAACAATTTTAAGCCTCTCTTACTCATATGCCCTTTTGAAACTGAGGGAAAATTTTCTAGAAGTCTCCCCTGTAGACTTCTTCATATGTATGTATTTTTGGGATGTATGTGTGTGCCGCAGTTGCTACTCATGCCAGTTCCTAACTAATCACAGACAGTGAGTTAGACTTATCAAGATTGGCTTAGCCTTCACAGTTCTAAGGGGATGAGAAACGGCTGTTGGGTGGATAACCATTTATGCCTGCCAGAGATAGTCATTGTAAGGATTATAATAGTGCAAAACTGGAAACAATTCATGTATCCAAAAATACTGTGTGACAGAGCTTGCTTGTGCCAGCTTGTGAGAACCAGTTGTGGGCATCTCTTCCCAACTCCACATTCAATGACGTCGTGTTGGTAGCTCAAAAATTGGCCGAAGTGGAAGTATTTGCACCATAAAAATAGACGAATATTATAAAACAGGGCCTGTTTTTCTCCCAGAAAACTGGTAGGTAAACATTAATCACCATACCACTGATAACTATTGGAAGTTTTGATAACCCATGGAGACTGTGGTAACAAGGAAAATTGCCCAGGGTATAATATAACCTTTTTAAGAAGCTTAATTGAAAGTTATATCTGCTATGTCAAGATGACATGTGTATATAGAACTAGAAAGAAATAAGGATCAGTTAGAAGTTTTATTTGTTGGAGTAGTAGTTTGTAGGAAAAATTTAATGTAGAATTTCATTAGTGTGGCTATAATATTTATATAATAAACATGAAAAAAGGAAGTCCTATTGTTAAATTGTCTTACTGTATTTCATTTTTAGTGATTACCCCCATAGACTCTCAGAGTACATATCAATAAATATCATAAATATAATCTTATGTATTAGATAGGTCATGCTTACTGCCTAAAACATGTAAAAAACTGTATTTACTTGATAACAACATTCATTTCTCCATAACATTTTCCTTACAGCCCCATTGCGTTTCTAGGGTGTTGAATTTTTATGGTTCATGCTTCATCTTCCCTCATATTTGCTTTAAATTCAGATAAAATTAAACTGGTCATTCATTTATTATCTTCTTTTGGTATGTATGACTTACACAGATCATATAACTTCCCACAATGTTTTACAAGTTGGTATTAAGCATTGAACTCTGTAGCAGTCTTTTCAGGAAATTCCAAGACTAACATTGATATGGAACTGAATAAAACAATATTTTGTTCTTTGAGAAAACTTTAGACAGGCCTCTTAAGTGATCACTATATCCAGTAGGTGTAAAACATTTTTAAATGTTGATATCAAAGTATAACAAGCAGTCTCCTAGTTGATTTATGTTTATTTTCTGTCACATACAATGCTATTTTACATCAAAGAGGGATTTCATTATATTATGAAATGGCCATTTGCACAAAATTTAGTTTTCAAAATAAAGCTTTCCATCTCCAAAAGATAAACAACAAAAATGAATTAAGATTCCAGATTCAAATATCACTTTGCAAATATTATGTAAAATAACAAATTTTTTTTGTATGCTGAATGAAAATTTTCCCTTCTCTATTTATTAAAAACTCAAAAAAAAAAAAACCCCAAAAAACCCCAAACCTCAAATGAATGCATTTGTAATGCTGGTATTACCAAACGCCACGTTGGATTACATTTATCTGTGGTGAGAAGTGTTTAAATAACATCTTTCAAACAAGACAACATTGATTTTGAGTTACAGTTTAAGCAAGTATATTCAAACACAGGATGTTCTGATCATTGTTTTATTTTTATCTCATAAATGAAAAGGTTGACATTCACTGTGACAGAATTATCCAAATGAAATAGTGAACAAATACACCCACTAAATGCAGACCAGTGTTCACCTAATTTATTTTGAGTCAACTGGGAATATTTCTGTAGCCCAATTATACTTGGCTATATTTTTAAAAAATTCTTGTCATTAAACCTTATTCTTTTATCACCCTGTTTCTGAATTGGCTCAGTAATGATAGTTTTCAGATGCCCCTCCCCATGCTCTCTCTCTCTCTTTCTCTCTGCTCTCTTTTTCTGTCTCTACTTCCTGCTATTTTCCCTCTATTCTCTCTCTCTCTCTTCTCCTTCTCTGTTGTCTAGCCCCACTTCATGCACTTAACATTTTTGTATGGTGACTTTATTTATTTCAGGTATGCTAGTAACTTGTGTTATCACTTAATTTTAATCCAGCCCCCATTTAAAAGCGAAGTCTGTTTTATATAAACCACATTTAATAGAACAGGTTCTATTAATTAAACGCTTCTAATGTTAGAAAATTAGATGGGCTAGTACGGGTACTTTTTTTGGTATTAGGCTACCTTGAGAGCTATACAGAAAAGGGATAATATGTTATACAACCTAATGAGAATTTCCCTCTCCTGCCCCTGAAAATCCCCTTTTGGTAGACTTCCTATGAAATTAAGATTATATTTAAATTTTAAATTTGAATGTGAATTTCCCCAGGATGCAAGACATTTCACATCACATTCATTACTTCACATCATTTAAATTATATTAAGTAGCTAATTGGAAGTATATAATGTCACTGGACATTATGTTTGAATTTACATGTTATTTTTTAGTAATAGCCTTAACTGCATTAGCTATTGAAAAACTTTATATTTGTTCAGAAAAAAGCATAATAAGCTATTTAGTTCTATGAATTATGGTTGTCAGAGTACATTAAAATTCATTATCTTATGAAAACATATTCAAGAAATCATACTTAATATTTTTTAATAAAATAATTGAATTTTATTCTATTTTTCAATAGCTTCCAGTTGTTAAAAATTTTATGAATATGATTTTGAAAGTATTTGTAAGAATAAGACCGAGGTCAAATGATAAATATTCACTTGTAAATGCCATGTAAAGATTAGCAGAAGAAAAAGGAAAATTAGAATTAATTCTATGGAGGAAGTCATCAAAGAGAAATAAATATTAGGCTTCAGATATAAGAATTCAGTTTAAGGGTGCCTGGCTGGCTCAGTGGTAGAACACACAACTCTTTATCTTCGGGTTGTGAGTTCAAGCCCCACATTGGGTGTAGAGCTTACTTAAAAAAAAAATCTAGTTTTATATAGAATATACAGCGTTTCTAGAAGAAAACTAATTTCTGCTACACTCTCAGTGAAACAAGCACTCTGATATTAATATCCTCTCAAACCCAACTTTCAAATTCTGTTTAGCACAATTTAATTTAGGAAAGAGCAAATTTTGCTTCATGCTTATTGCACTGATGCTGTGCTAACTGCTGTATGTAAGGGGAACATAGCACGACTGTTGAGAGAGAAGCATTTAAGCAAACAAGAGCAATACAATATGATGGACATGAAAATAGTTAAATATAAGACGTAGATGTAATTCAGAGAAGGTAGAGATAATTCTACCTTGACTTCACGGGGAGGACTTTACAGAGGAGGTGCTATGTGCATTGGGTTTTTAAGGTTAAATAGAATTTTCTAAGACGAAATATGGGATGGAGATAGGTGGTCATTCTACACAGTAAAATATAAACGTTATGTCAGTAGGAACAACTTTTATGGAGTACTTACTGTTTACACTGCTTGGCACTGGGCGGGGAGGGCATATACAATGACAAAAAAGACACATCTTTCTTTCTTTCTTTCTTTCTTTCTTTCTTTCTTTCTTTCTTCTTTCTTTCTTTCGAGAGAGTGCATGAGTCGGGGGTGGCAGTGGGGGAGGGGCTGAGGGAGAGGTAGAGAGAATCCCAATCAAGCAGTGTCTACGCCCGGTGTAGAGCCTAATACGGGGCCTGAAATCAAGAGTCTCACACGTAACCAACTGAACCACCCAGGTGCCCTGACACATTTCCTTTCTTTAAGAAATTTATAAACTAGTTTGAGAAATTTTTGAAATGAGTTTTTATAAGTTGCATATTGTAATACTTCGCATTTTGATTGGTTTGTTTTATATATACTTTTTTTTCTCTTCATTAAGTCAGTGATATCATCCCTCTAAAACAATGAGTGATGGATTAAGAGAGCTGTACTCTGGTACCAGATTGCCTGGATTAAAATCTCAGCTCCTTGAGCAGTTCTATTGTTTTTTAATTTATTGTTTTGTTGTTTATTAACCTCATTTGACACATCTGTAAATACATGTCATAATAGCATCTATTCCACTTGATTGTTAAAAAGGTTAAATAGGTTAATGTAAATATTTTAACATAAATAATGCCATACTAAAAGTACTCTTCTGAAATTTGCTTTTCTTATTTAGTAATATCGTCATTCATTTTACCTGTCAGCCTGATTCTTTGTAAAAACTTCCCAGGGATGCCTGGGTGGCTCAGTTGGTTAAGCATCTGCCTTCGGCTCAGGTCATGATACCAGGGTCCTGGGATTGAGTCCCTGCATCAGGCTCCTTGCTCAGCAGGGAGCCTGCTTCTCCCTCTGCCTACTGCTCTCCCTGCTTGTGCTCTCTCTCTGACAAATAAATAAATAAAATCTTTAAAAAACCCACCAAACTTTCCAATAATTTGTATTTGACATACATGTTTCCAGACATTTTCTGTTGTGAAGTATGCTGAAACAATTATTCCAACTAAGCTTAAATTTTCTGTACTTCAAGTTCTGATAGCTTCCTATATAGCTAGAGCCAACAATTAATTTACATTTTTTTTAAACACTGTCAGTAAAGAGGGCCTTTGCTTAATGGTTAATACTATACTTACATTTTAAATACAAATTTAAGGTTTAAACTATGTTTTCTATTCCCAAGAAATGGATAAGTACTATCTCAGTTGTATTCATTTGGCTATGTTTGGGAGAGTTAAATACATGATGTTTGGAATGAAAAAAAAAAGAAGGAAAAAGAAAGAAATTTATAAGCCATTGAGGAGCTGGTACGGTTAATAGGTTTATTAATTATCCTTTTTTATAGAGAGATGGTGTGGTGTATTAGAGCAAAGGATTGAAGATACAGGTGCTATTCTAGGCTCTGCCAGTGACCCCATTGTAATCTTTCAAAGGTTATTTAATTTTCTGGGCTTCAATTTCTTCTCTAAAATGAGGAAAATAGACTGACTCAATATTTTTAAAAGTATGCTCAATGAAGCACCAGACATCTGTGCTCATGTTTTAAGAACTGCTGAAGAGGATATGATGATATGGATAAGCACGTGGATCTTTCACTTTGTTTCAGCCAAACTTTGTTCTTAACCAGTTTATATTTGGAGGTTTTGTTAGGAAGGAGGCTCCATTGTGTAAAGAAGTATAGAAATAACTAGACTTGTTATTTTAATTCATCAGTCAGTTTATTCAGTTAATGTTTATGTTCCATGTGCTACTCTGTATGCCAGAGTCTACAACAGTTTAAAAAAAATACAATAGAGAATGAGCTTCTTGATTGTGGTTTTGTTTTGTTTTGTTTTCCTATTAGACTGTATGTAACCTCCTTGAATGTAGATACCTTGTCTATGTTCTTTCTTGTTGTATCCCAGAAATTTGCCTGAGACCTGGCACTTGGTAGCCTCTCAATAGATATTTTTTGAAAAAGTGGGTGACTGTATGGAACAATGAATGAGTGGATGAATGAAACAATGTTTTTATGATTTCTTTTTGCTCCAACATTGTATGATTTCTCTTCAGTTACATCTTAGCTTAGAAAAATTATTTTGCTTTGGTTATAAAGCTCAGAGTGTACCACATAATATCAAATAAAACAAATTTTATTAAGTAAAAAAACATAAAATTAGAATTATTTATAAAAACAACATGAAGGGTTGCTTGGGTGACTCAGTCAATTAAACATCTGCCTCCAGCTCAGGTCTTGATCTCAGGGTCCCTGGATCAAGCCCTGGGTGGGGCTGTCTGCTCAGCAGGGAGTCTGCTTCTCCCTCTCCTGCTGTGCATTCTCTCTCACTCTTGCTCTTTCTCAAGTAAATACATAAAATCTTTAAAAAAAAAAAAACAACCACAAAGTGGAAACAATAAATAAGTAGGCTTCACATGTAGTTATGAAAGTACATTTTTATGGACCTACTTTCCTGATTGGGAGAGGTTTGGGTTATCTCAGTTCATATTAAATTAATATATCCCAAATGATAAGAAGAATACTTACTAAAATTCAAATAATGGATTTTTAAATAGTTTTTATTCTTGCTTACTGGTGTTGGATTAATTTTACTTTTAGCCACTTTTAGGTAGTTCCTTACAATTGTTTAAAATCCATTGCAAAGTAATTACTTAATCAAGAGTTATTTTTAATATCATGCATAATTAGAGGCTGATTTGGATTATGTGACCTTCGAGTTACTAAATAGGATAAAATCTGCAGGATAATAATTGCACAGAATTTAATTTTAGCACAAGATTTAAGAATGTGAACTTTTGAGACAGACTACATGGATTTTTAATCCTGACTCTATTATATCCTAATAATGTGATCTTGGGCAAATTATTTGAGCCTCTCAGTTATACTTTTCTCACCTGCAAAATATAATACTGTTATCTAGTTTAATGGTTATTGTGAGGGTTAAGTAAGATAATCATATAGAGTGTGTATTCCAGTTACTACAAATAACACCAAAACTTAGTGGCATAAAACAATCATTTAATATGCTCATGATATCTGTGGGTCAGGAATTTGAACAAGGCTTAGCAGAGACTGCTTGTCTCTGTTCCTTCTTGTCTGGGACCTCAGTGGGGGTGGGGGGTGGGGAGGCAGGAACAGCTCAGTCTCCTCAGGTGTTGCTCTCTCTCTCTCTCTCCATGTGATCGCTCTAGCATGGCAGCTTCAAGGAAATGGAATTCTTATGGCTTCACAGCTCCCAAAGCACATGTTTTGAGAATGTCGGAAGGAAACCTTGCTGTCGTTTTAAGCCAAGTATTTTATTGTTCTCTTAATACATAAAACAATTGATGTTATCTCACATCCGATAAAATTAGATACTGGAGTTGATAATAAAGATCAACAATTCCCAAGCATTGTTTCCAGTATGAAACATAATTCATACTCAGCTCATATTCCTTTCCTAGTGATGTGGATAATTTCTAATTTCTTGTGTAGCTTTACTCCTTTCTTTTTGAGATTGACATTAGCATAGATGCAAATTTGAATTAATTCTACTTTGAAATTTACTTTTGTTAAAAAAATTAAATAATTTGTAAACTACATTTCTTTATCAGTAGTAGCATTACTTGTGACAGTTTACAACCTTGTTATAACATAGTGGTTGAGTACTGCTGATTCAGATCATGAAATAAATCCAATTACAGATTGAGGGAAAGATTATTTGCTAATATTCTACTACTTACCATTTCCCAAACATATTGGCAGCAATAGTTTGATATATCCTCCTTGCTTTGCCAAGATTGTACATGTTATTTTCCATTAAGAAAGCAAAAGCCTCCAGTAGTAAAAATTTACTGTCTCTCTCAAGGTACAGTTTAAATATCACCTATAAGCATTTCCTAAGTATCAGTCTCTCCTTTTTCTGAATGATCAACAATTTTTTCATGAAATGCCACAATTTTGATTCTAAGAAGCAAATTTTTCCACATTATAATATCTTAGAAATAGAGATAATTTTCACCATTAAATGCTTATCATTGTTTGATGGTAGCATTTTTTTTTTAGTGATATATGAAACGGTGGTATATATTATAATTGATAGCAACTTAGATGAAATGAAATAGAATACAATGGATGTATGTTATATTAAAATATGTTACACTATGTTGTGCTGTTATATATTTTACCTATCTTTCTAGAATGTGAGTTTCTTGTGGTTCTATTTGTATCCACAGAACCTAGAACAGTTTTATACTGTGTAATTAAAATGAATTCTAATGGATGTAATATATACCATCTTTGTGTTATCAATATATTCTTCTTTAATAACATGTGATTGATTAAAATTGGTTAAAAATCACATTATTAAGAATATATTAATAACACCAAAGGTGCAAAATTTTAAAAAGAAAACAAACTAATTATGAATAATGTTTATCTTTGTATTTAAAGTGCTAATATATCTTGAGTAGCCTTGATTTTGCTTTAGAGGTTGAAACTTGGTCTAAAGAATCTATATGGCCCTTTAGATCTACTGACTTTTATGTTTTGGTCCATATCTTTAAAATTTGCTGCTTTGGAAGCTGGCAGTGTATTAGGAGCAAATTACCATAAACTCAGTGGCTTAAAACACCACGTGTTACTATCTCACAATTTCTGTTATTCAGGAGTCTCAGCATGGCTTAGCTGTGCACTCTGCTTAGAGTCTCAAAGCTACAGTAAAGGTGTTGGCTGGGCTGTGTTCTTATCTGGAGTCTCGACTGAGGAAGAATCTGATTCCAAGTTCAGTGCGATTGTCAGCAGAATTCACTTCCTTGTGACTGGATACTACCCAAAGTTCCTAGATGGTACCCACAGTTCCTAAAGACAGCCTGCTGTTCCTTGGCACAAGGGCTTCTCGTTGTGGCTGCTTACCTCATCAGGCTAGCAAAGATAATCTCTAGAGCAAATTAACTAGCTACGCAGTCTTGCTAATGATCTCATGGGAGTGACATTCCATCACCTTGTCATCTCACCATCTTAATTAGGAAAAAAAGCATGAACATCACAAGGTGGTGATAATGGGGCGCCACCTTAGAATTGGTTTTCCATATATACCCTAAGTTTGTTTCTGAAGCAATTCCATGGAACATAGTTGGAAAACCATTGCCTTGGAGAATATTCACTCTATGTAACTTTTCTTTTTTTTTTTTTTTAACCCTGAGTTTCCTTTAATACTGAACATTTCCTTTATTTTATTTATTTATTTTTTTTAAAGATTATATTTATTTATTTGACAGAGATAGAGACAGCCAGCGAGAAGAGGGAACACAAGCAGGGGGAGTGGGAGAGGAAGAAGCAGGCTCATAGCGGAGAAGCCTGATGTGGGGCTCAATCCTATAATGCCGAGATCACGCCCTGAGCCGAAGGCAGACGCTTAACCGCTGTGCCACCCAGGCGCCCCTGAACATTTCCTTTAATACTGAACATTTTCTAAAGTGTAAATACTTACACTTTATTATTAGTTTTAATGGTTACCTTGTGAAGAAAAATGACCCTCTAGGAAGGTTTCAGCATTATGTCTCAAAATACAGTTCCTGAAATACTTGTTCCATTAGAAAAGTTAGTGTTCCAGTTAGGTTTGTGGAAACTATATGTTACATAATTTGTGTAAAGAAACGTATTGTCATTACTATGTGAAAAATCCTTCACTCCAGAAGTCTATTTAATTACATTTAATCTAGAGTTTTCCAAACTTATTTGATTATAAGACCTTTATATTACTCGACCTATTAACATTTTGCAGAATCAGTGTTCCATGTTGGGAAATGCCAACATTTATAGCTTGACAAGTTGAAGAGGAGGGCAAAATATCAGGAAGAGAAATGAGAAGAAAAATGAAAGATTATAAATGAATTTTCTCTATTTTAGAATGAAAGTTTGATTATTTCATTTTAATGATGATTAAAATGATGATACCATCAAATGGGGATGACTACAATTTGCAGAGAACTTTCATTACCATTATCATATTTAAACCTCTCAACAATCTTGAGTTATCACAATTAATCTCTTTTTATATGGATGAGGAAATGAGACCTAATGAATTACTTGACTTGCACAAGTCCTAAAATTAATAAGGAACAAAACGGATACTTTAACATAGGTTTTGTGGCTCTAGCTACAAAACTCTTTCTGTCACCACATGCTATGGCCTTAAAATTTGGTTAAATTTAAAAATGAGGATATTGAAGAAAAATTTTATATAACATGTGATTTAATTGTAAAACCTCTGTTAATCTAAAGTAATGAAAACAATGACATAAAGAGTTAATAAACTCTTGCATTCACTTAATGACTTAGAAAAAATGTAATAAATAGAATTTTCGGACTTTTTTCTCTGCATGTTCAGCACACAACACACACACACACACACACACACACAAACTATTGGATTAGTTTATGTTTTACAGCAGGGGTAAGTGAAGGAGAAAATCTTAGCCTAAGATGTCAGTCTTTGATTACTATTTTTAATCAGGTTTCATATTTAAGTATGTTTAACTTGCAGTAATAGAATCATTGAATATCAGAGTTACATAAAATTTAGTGTGCTTTTTGTGTAATGTTCTAACTGAAACACCAGTTTTCTCTAAGTCATGCTGACAAGTGGTACTCCAGCCTTTTCTTTGAATTGTAAGAAGTTACAAAGATAATACACGGAGATCCCGTGTGTCTTTCACCTGGTTTCCTTCAATGATTACATCTTGTATAATTAGAGTACAGTATCAAAAGCAGGAAATTGACATCAATTTATATAGTTTATATAGTTTTATGACATCACATATGTGGATTTGTAAACCCTTGCTATTATAAAGATACAGAACTATGCCACCACAAAGATCTTTATTATGCTACCCCTTTATAGTAACATTTTTCCTCCCCATGCTCATCCTTAACCTCTGCTAACCACTAATTTTTCATCTCTATAATTTTATCATTTAGAGAATATTGTATGAATGAAGTCATATGGTATGTAACATTTTGTGACTTTTTTTCCTATTCTGCATATTGCCCTTGAGGTCCATCTATGTTGTATGTATAAATAGTTTTTTCTTTTTTATTACTGAGTAGTATTCAATGGTATGGTTATACCACAGTTTGTGTGGTCATTTGCCTATTGAAAGATATTTTGGTTGTTTCCACATTTTAGCTATTACAAATAAAGATATTCTTTTTGGTGAAATTTCTCTTCACATAAAGAATTTAACCTTTTACCGTTAAGTATGGTCTTAGCTACAGGTTTTCAGTTGATTATTTATTTGAGCAAGTTCTCCTCTATTCCTTGTTTTTTGAGAGTTCTTTTTTTTAAACATCAATTTTTTTCTACATCAATGAATAGAATCATGTGATTTTTCTCTTTTATTTTGTGAGTATGATAGGTTGCATTGACTTTTCAATATTCAACCAGCCTGGCATCCAGCAAGAAACCCCATTTGGTCAGAGTGTATAATACTTTTTATATATTGCTGAATTCTATTTGCTAATATTTTGTTAAGTATTTCTGTGTTTGTGAGGGATATTCGTCTGCATTTTTTTGTTGTTTGCCATTTTTTTTTGTATTCTGTTCCCTCTGATTTTCATTTCTCTGTTTTCTTTTTCTTGCCTTCCAGTGGGTTATTTTAACATCTTTTTAAGAGTTGCATTTTGATTCATCTGTAATGTTTTTTTTGAGCGATTTCTTTGCAAAGATTTTTTTTTTCCTTAGCAGTTGCTCTAGGTGATATATTACATATGCACATCACATCCTACTGGTATTTACATTTTACTAGAGTCAAGTGTAGAAACCTTGCATACCTTAAGTTTCTTTGCCTTTCCCTGTTTCTAATGGAATTTTCTTAAATATTTCTTCTATATATGTCAAAAAGCACATCAGAGAATGTATACTTCTTGCTTCAGACACAAAACATAATTTAGAAAGCTTAAGAGAAAAAGGGAAGTCTATTGTATTTACCCATATTTTTGCTTACTGTGTTCTTTCTACCTTCTCAATATTTCCAGGTTCTGTCTTTTTTTGTTTATTTTTGTTTCCAGACCTTTTCTTTAGTCATTCTTTTAGGGTAGATCTGTTGGTGACAAATTCTCTTAGTTTTCTTTTGTCTGAGAATGTCTTTAATTCTCATTCATTTCTGAGACATAATTTACCATGTTTAGAATCCAGGGTTGAGGGGTGCCTGGGTGGCACAGCGGTTAAGCGTCTGCCTTCGGCTCAGGGCATGATCCCGGCTCAGGGCGTGATCCTGGCGTTATGGGATCGAACCCCACATCAGGCTCCTCTGCTATGAGCCTGCTTCTTCCTCTCCCACTCCCTCTGCTTGTGTTCCCTCTCTCGCTGGCTGTCTCTATGTCTGTCGAATAAATAAATAAAATCTTTTTTAAAAAAAGAATTCAAGGTTGACATTCTTTTATTTCAGAGATTAAAAATATTGTTCCATTTTCTTCTGGCCTCCAAGGTTTCTGAGCAGAAATCCACTGTCATTTGAATTATTTTCCCTCTTTAGGTAAGGTGTTGTTTTTCTCTTGCTGCTTTCAAGACCGTTTGTCTTTAGTTTTTGGTTTGATTACAGTGTGTCTTGATTTCTTTGAGTGTTTCTTGTTTGGGGGTTTATGTACCATTTTTGAATCAGCAGGCTCGGCTTACACGTTTTACAAATTTGGGAACTTTTCAGTCACTGTTTCTTAAAATACTTTTTCAGCCTTAGCTTCTTTTTCCTCTCCTTCTGGGACACTATGACATGAATTTTAGATCTTTTGTTATAATTCTTCAAACCCTTGAGGTCTCGCTTATTTTATTTATTTGTTTTGTATTTTATTTGTTTTATTTTATTTTATTATTTTATTAGTCTACTTTATGTTTCTCAGATTGGGTGATTTCTCTTGTTCTACTTTCAAGTTCATTGAGTTGTTCCTCTGTTTTCTGCATTCTACAGTTGAGCTCATCTATTTGCTTTTTATATTTCAGTTAATTTTCAGTTTTAAAATTTCCATTAGGTTCTTTCTGTGTCATCTTTTTCTTGTTCTGGAACTGGAAAGCCTAACATTTTTGAAATGTTACTAAAGGAAGAATATTTTACTATTTTAGTTCTGCCCTTTGAAGCTATATAAAATATGAATATTAATGCTAATAGTCCTAGTGGCTGAGAACTATTTTGTGTATGATTTACATTAATTACTGTATTTGATTCTTTAGTAATTCTGTGTTTTACTCATTCAACAAATGTTTACTGGCTTTGGTCTGTCAAATATTTTTGCTTTGGCTTCAAATGGTTAAACAGCTTGTCCTTTATTTAGTCAGGAAACAACTTCACTTCTGCCTTTTTTGGTAGGTTGTAGGCATTGGGAGAAAGAGAGATTGTGAGCTGGGTTCTCACACCTTCACAGAAACCAGCCAAGAATTTTCATTTAGGGTTTCCACACTTTATTTAATTCAGTTTGGAGATTTATGAGTGCTTTTGTGTGGAACAATATTGTATTTTCAAAGGGTTTTCTGAGATACAAATACTCTTAACTTTTTGGGTAGCCATAAAATTATAACTATCAATTTGTGCCATGAGAAAAATGGGGAAGCGCTTCTCTGTTATGTAGATTAAAGAATATTTTCCCCTCTACAAAGTGAATTTTGTGTATATTAGATAACCCAATTTCATCATCCTTCACAAATAAACTTCTTAAGAGAATTATCTCCAGTGGTTTTCAAATATTATTGAGATCATAATCACCTGGTGGGCTGTTAAAAAACAGATTGCTAGGCCTTATCTACAGAATTTCTGATTACTTAAGTCTCAGCTGGTGCCTAAAAATTTGGCACTTTTAACAAGTCCCGGGGTGATGTTGATTATGCTATTTAGGGGATTTCACTTTGTGAACCATTTATCTCCACACAATTTTTCTACTTCCTTGTCTCCCTTTGATTCTTCAGTTACTTCAACAGATTTTAATTTTCATCATTCTACCCAAAGTGTTTTCTCTAACATCCTTCTGATCTTCATGTTGCTGAATCAAATGCACACTTTTCAGTTCCTTATCTTACCTACTGTACAGAAGTCATAGTTATTTTCTCCTCCTGCAGAGGAGGCTCTCTTCTGTTTAGTTCAGAGAAGTCCGTCTCCCTCCCTCCTTCTTTTCCTTCTGGCATGCTCTTTCTCAGCCTCTCTTTTTCTCAAACCAAACTCTAAATGTTAGAATTCATTTGGGCTCCACTTCATATCTTTACCTTCTGTTCCTAAATGATCCACTTAGTCCTATCTGCATGCTAATAATTCCAATTTATGTCTGCAGCTTGGACTGTTCTTTGTTACAGCTTGACAAGTTGATTTTTTGTATACCCACTTGAATAACATAGATATTTTGAATAATACATCCAAAATCAATCACCATATTTAAAAAATTCTAAGATGCATATTTCTATCATTTTAATATATGTGAATTCTGTAGTCAATGACATCTTAGATTCTATAAAATAGAGTATTTCCTTCTTACCCTTTCTAATAAAAAGTGTTCTTCCTTCAGCTTTCTCCATCTCATAAGTAGCCTTTCCTTCCGTCCAGTTGTTAATGCCAGAAACCTGGGATTTATCCTTGACTCTTCAGTCTTTCTTAATTTTTTTTTAAGTAATCTCTACACCCAACATGGGGTCAAACTCACCACACTGAGATCAAGAGTCACATGCTCTCCTGACTGAGCCAGTCAAGGTGACCCTCTTCAGTCTTTCTTAATTCTCTTATTTCTACCTCCAAAATATCTCTCAATGCCCTTTTTTCTTACCTTTCTGTTGCTGTCACCTTTGTTCAAGCCATAATTACCTGTCCCATGAATCATTGCAGATGCCTGTTAACCTTGGTGTCTTCCAACCCAATCTGTAGTTAGTGCTTAGATTCATCTTTTTAAGATGTAAATCAGTTCATGCCAACATCTTGCTTAAAATCCTTTAGTGAATGAAATCCATAATCTTTAATACAGCATAAAAAGTCCTCTCTAAACTGGTTTTACGCTGCCTCACCTCATTTAGCATTCTTTTTGGTTCAGACACACTGGTGTTCCGTCAGTCTTTCTACAGCACCCTGTTGTTGCTTCTTCCTGGAATGTTTTTTCCTCCACTTTCCGTCTGCCTATCTCCTTACTTGTCTTTTAGGCCATATACTTCGTTTCTCATTTTAAAGATCACTTCTTTAGAGGTCATTGCTGACCCCAAACTCTACATTAGATCTTATTATACTCTTTCATGATGTTTTGAGAGTTCTGCCCTTTGCACTTATTATACTCTCTCATAGTGTACTCTCCTGTATGACATTCATGATTTATTTATTGTGTTTATCTTCACTCTGTTCTATGTCTCATTGTTTTACTCCTTATGCTAGAGCTTAGCACAATACATAGCAAATGGAAGGTATTTACTAAATCTTTTTAAGTAAAAGAAAATATGACTAGAGCTTAAAAAGATGTATATGTACACATAGAGACTAAAAAGAATTTTATTTAAATGTAAGGCAAATAAGGAACACATAAATTTGGGAAATGGATATTCATTCTTAGTTGCCAATTATATACATTGTCTGACAATTATTTTAAAAAAAATTTACTTTTTATGAGAATGCAATTTCTACAAAAAAGTTGAAAAAATATTTTACATAATTCATGATATTTAAGTAAAGTTTATTTTATCTTTACTAATAGAAAATGAGTGACTCTGTTTTTTCATTTTCATACCAAATTAATCTTTTGTGTAACCAATTCTTCTTTTTTAAACCACCCCGATTTTTTGGGAGGTTTCAGCATTATAAAGAATATCATACTACATTCCAGGAACAACATTTAATTACTTGGTTTTTTGTTGTAGTGGTTCTTGACAAACCGCTATTTAATTTTTAAAATGTTCCTTAATCTTTGGAGAACAAATTCGTGTCTGTAGGCCAGCATGAAAAAAAAAATAGCATGAATAACAGACACAGTGGATAGTCTTTTTCCTTTTTGGAATATATAATTTTTTCATTTCTATTCCTGTTATTAGCCTTTTCTCTTCTTGCAGAACTTTTGCTCTGTAGGATCCATCTGGAGTACATAAACTTTATATTCTGCATTCTATAAATTTTACTCATTTGGAATCTTAGCTTTCTCTTGGTTTATATAGTGAGTGCTGCAGACAAAGTTCTTGAATCCAGACAGAATCACATAGTTTAAAATGTTTATAATGTCTTTGTCTGTCCTTTCTTTCGCTGTCTCCTTTACTGCACTCTTTGTCTGTCTGACTCTCACAGGAGACATGGATTACAACTGGTTGGACCATACGTCTTGGCATAGCAGTGAGGCATCCCCAATGTCTTTGGTGAGACATGTGGAGCCTTACTATTTAACTTTCGTTTTTCATTTCACTCTCCCTTTTTTATTTACACCTTTGCATGTTTTCTTTTTTGTATCTTTTTTTTATTTTTATTTTTATTTTTTATTTTTATCCCACACCTGTAGGGGACAGTCAAAAGGGAAAAAGAAAAACTAGTGAGCAGGCAGTTTTGTCGGACTCTAACACCAGGTCTGAGAGACAAAAGAAAATGATGTACTTTGGTGGCCACTCTTTGGAAGAGGACTTGGAATGGTCTGAGCCTCAGATTAAGGACTCTGGGGTAGATACCTGTAGTAGCACAACCCTTAACGAGGAGCATAGCCATAGTGATAAGGTACTGAGATTGTGGAGCCTGCCTTTTAACCTGCTCATTTGGTCTTCGTTTGCTCTCTGTCACTCATTCAAACAGAACATAATAAAAGGACAGGGCATTTCAAGGGTCAATGTAGCATTTCCTAAGGTGCAGAAAAGAAAAACAAAACCAAAACAAACAAACAAACCAAAATACTTCTTGCTTGCTTTGCTGTTTTTGTTGTTTGACGGCATACCAAAAAATAAGTAAATGAAATAAAAAATTAGGAACAAAGGAATGCTTTGTCTATGGTCGCATGAGAGAACTTTGTGATGTTTTTATAAACCACAAATATAAAGAATTTTTGGATTGGCTTATTTGATTGCTTGCATATATTTTCCTTGGGATGAAAATTAAATTATTAATAGTTTCAATCCCAGGCAAAAGGGAGATAATTGGGTCTGTTTGCACAGAAAAAGTTGTTTTTCTTTTTTCCCTTTCACTGTCATTTTGGTCTTTTGTTTTGTTGTCATAGCATTTTAATGTAGTATTAATTAGTACTAGAACCATTGCCATCTGCTTTGGTATTTATTATTTTTGCTTTTAGAATAGTGAGACTTTTGAAATCTTTTTACCATATAGATGTGATTGACTGGAACTTGTCTCTTGCCTGCCAAATTTTGCATGAAGATGTGCATGTTACTTTTAGATGACTGTGAAACTGATTACACAAATCATTTACTTTGTTATTTGACATATAATTAATAATGGATGGTGTCATGATTTACAAAGGGCTTGGCTCTGCCCTGAGAAAGAGATAAACTCCTAACGTTTTCAAGCTTATTTAACAGTGGCTGCCATTGAATTATCTAATAAACTTAATTTACTGAATAGATCAAAGACCTGAAAAAATCAATGAACCTACAGAAAGTGAGAAATGTAAACTAACCTCACCTTTGAATTAGGTCTCTTTCTCTCATGCAGATTGAACTGAAAAGTTACTGGGGCTTGTGTATTTTTATAATTTTAATCTAGAAACCTATTTCAAGGAAGCCCTCATCGTAGGTTCAAATTTGATGTATTAATATAACTTTACCTTTTTGCTTTTACTGTAATTAAGTCTTTCAAAGTCTCCAATAGTGTTTGAACATTAAAATATCATTTTTAAATGAATTTAACCTCATAGAATTTCAACCTGTCTTTTCTGTCATATGAATTTTTAATTAATATTCAGTGTGTAGATAGTTTGCATATATTTTCAAGATTTCTCAGATTTCATAAAACAATATAACTTCAGTAATGTGTCAGGGCACTGTAAGAATTTGCAGTAATTGGATTTTGAAAGATCTTGAGATGATAAAATTGAGCATATCCGCATAATGTAGTAAGGCCTTTGATCAGTGTTTTGAATGCAAACTGGTTTGTGTAATCATAACACTTTGGAAATCTGGAGTTTGGAGAGATTGTAAAACAAGGGGTGATTTATCATAAAAGAACATTAATTTTTTTGTTTGTTGATGCAATGTGTCAGCACCCTGTGACGTGGCAGCCATCTAAAGATGGAGATCGTTTAATTGGTCGCATTTTGTTAAATAAGCGTCTAAAAGATGGAAGTGTGCCTCGAGATTCAGGAGCAATGCTTGGCTTGAAGGTATGTGATGAAATTTGTGAGATTTTAGCTCTCTACTCCTTTCCTGATTAAAGAGAAAAGCAAAAATTTAATAACTCTTTCTAACTTATGCCAACTTACTGTTTTTTCCCCCATTTTCAAGAATTCCCAAGTATTTGCACTCATTACCCCAAATCTTTTCATTTTCCAAGTATTATTTATTCCGCAATAATACTTGTATGTATGATTTTGGAAAATACAACTCAAATGATATGCTTGAATCCTGAATACAGTGCTCAAACTTATTTTATTTATACTGTTTGTCCTTTAAATCTGTATCTGTGTTTATATTCTATTAAGACAGTGGGTTTAATCAATTACTAAATATGCAAACTTGGGAAATGTAGTATATTTATGACACAGTGTTTAAAGGAAAATTATAGGCCCCAAATAGCATCATTTAGGTTAAGGCCCCATGTCACTAAAACAAAACTTAATACCTAGTTTAATGCAGTTTCAGCCCCCCAGCAATGTAACCTTTATCCAGTCAACATGGAATTTCCTGGTCAATACTAGGAAATTTATTGATAGACGCCCTTTTAAGAGGGCAGTCTTGCCTTAACAGTGCATTCCTTCCTAATAAATTCCTTTCTTTTATTTATTTTTTTTAATGCCCTCTCTCTGCCTTTGAAAACCTTTGTTTTGTTGAGCTCAGCAGAGCTCTCCTCTGCTTGCTAGATGGGATGCTGCCCAATTCATGAATCCCATAATAAAGTCAATTAAATCTTCAAATTTACTTGGTTGAATTTTGTTTTTTAGCAATCAGAATATAATTTTTGTGTCAGTGTAGCAAAATGTGGGTGTGTGTATATTTGTATGTGTGTGTATGAGAAAGAGAATTCTCAAAGATACTTATACTAGGAGATTTATTATAAATACTGATTTATATTTGACTGTAAAATACCAGACAGTTATTTGGTAAGTAGATCAAATAGAACTATGTGATTTTGTTGTTGTTGGTGGTGGTGGTGGTGGTTTTTTGATGGTATTGTTGTTCATCTGTATGGTGAGTTAAAAACTGAAATGAAAGAAGAGTAAATGGTTTTTAGAGTTAAGCAATTGCCACAGAAGTTGTCCTGTAGAATATAGTGAGATATTAGAAAACTTTGGGTGTAAGTGGAATTGGCCAACCAACATTTATTGGGTGGCTGCCATGTAGCTGGCACTCATCTGAGTATTTTACTTCTATCATATTATTTAACACAGCAGATGAGAAATAGGCTTAGAGAGGTGTCATAACTTGCCCATGGTCACAAAGATGATGATGAAGGTGAGATTTAAATCCAGGTCTGTCCAATAGAGTGTTAGAGCAGTGAAAAGTAGAGGTTAAGAAGTCTTGGCTTGAATCCCAGCTACAGCCATTACTAACAACGTGACATCGGGCAACTAAACTGTTAGCCTCAGATTCCTCATCTGTAAAATGGAGATAAGAATGCTTTTTGAATTATTATAATAAACTTAAATAAAGCAATATAAAAGCATTTAGCACAGTAGCTAGCATACTGCAAGATTTCAAGAATAATAATAGTATAAAGTATCATTAATTATTATTATTGAAGTTTATCAAGCCAAGAAAGTTTTAAAATATTAACATAACGATGTCAGCCCATAATATCTATACATTTAATTTTCAGAATCAAACATAGGACCAATTAGTTAATATGAACTGAACTGAACTGAGGGTGTTCACTGCAATTTGGGAATAAATACATAGGAAAAGCCAGTGACTTTTTAAAATTCAGGTATTGTTCACTCAATTTAGAGGAAAAAAAACTAGTTAATGAAGTTAATTACTGTTATTTGCTTAACACGCTATAAAGTTGATATATTGGTTGAATGGTAGTTGATCACAAGCATTAATTTTGTAAGAAGCCAGTCTTACAGGTACACATATGACTCCATAGCATTATTATGAACATTTGTTTTTCCTCTTCTTAAAAGATATATATGAATAGAAAGATAAAATTGAAAAATTGGGGTGCAAATGGTCTGAAGTTTACACGAATTCTAATGAGATTAAGTACATTTTGTAATTTTCTTGGGAAAAATCCATCATTATCATTTACATTATTAATGTGCCTAAAAGATTCCTAAATAATGAAATTTTGGTGGGTTATCATAGTCAAAGTAACAAATATTTATGTGATTATGATATTTGAAATCTATAACTAGAAATGTTAATAAATTATATAATACTGTAATACCATGTTTTTGGAAATGATAAAAATACTTCTCTAAGAGAAATTACAAATTATTAAATTCTTTCTAAGGTATGTGATTTTTTTTTTTTTACAAATAATAGATTAAATTGTAAAAATTTTAGAATATGTAAAAAGAATCCACGCATGGAACATGTACTCCGTTTCTAATAAAACTATATTATTTAAAAGTTATTTTTAGAATATTATAGTTTTAAAAGCTACAAATTGTCTAGTTATTTTTTACTTGAATCTTCAATTATGTTCCTTTGAACAATATGCCTGTTTGAACACTTTTCTCTTTTAAACAGGTTGTAGGAGGAAAGATGACTGAATCAGGTCGGCTTTGTGCATTTATTACCAAAGTAAAAAAAGGAAGTTTAGCTGATACTGTAGGACACCTTAGACCAGGTAGGTTTCTATCTTTGATTATTTATATTTAAACTATTAAACTGAAATAGTTATAAAAAAGTTATCCTCACTTAGAAGTGATTTGACCAAAAATAAGGAACCCATTTTTAACTTAAATAAAAAATCTTTATTCATAAATGGAAAGTGTAACTATTATTTCTTGAGTCACATTAGATAAAAAGATTTTTATATTTACTCATTTTTTTTTGGCTGATGGATATTCTTATTGTGTATCTAGTATTAATCTATTTTGCTTCCCATAAACCTTCATTTTTCTTTTGAAAAAATTCCAACAGTTTAGGAAACAAACTTTATGTATAAATACGTATTTCCTACAATGTGTGACCCCTTATCTCTTTGGTAATGGATACTATTGGAGAGATCCTTGAATGCCTTGGAGAGAATGTGATAAACTGCTAAGTATTAAGCCTTTTGTAAGAAACTGTAGGGGCACCTGGGTGGCTCAGTTGGTTAAGTGTCTGCCTTCGGCTCAGGTCAGGGACCCGGGGTTCTGGGATTGAGCCGCATATCACATCAAGCCCCCTGCTCACTCAGTAGGGAGTCTACTTCTCCCTCTCCCTCTGCACACCCTACACTGCCCTGCTTGTGCTCCCTCATGTGTGCTCTCTCTCTTTCAAATAAATAAACAGAATCTTAAAAAAAAAAAGAAACTTTAGACAACGTGCTCAGTTGCATATATATTGACAAATCTGGAATGTAGTCATAAAATTTTCAAAGAATTAACAGATTTTAATAATTTCTAGAATTAAATAGTTTCAAGAATTAGAAACCACAGACATAACTTTTATGTAATTTTATTGCTCAGATGTTTGTCCTTTTGGGTAAAAATATTAATCATCCATATCATCAAATTTTATGCCAATGGAGCTGTCCTCAGTATGTCTTATTCCGTAATGGTGATTTTATTCTATGGAGTTCATTGCATTTTACGATTGCTTTGGTTTCAAGTGCATTTTATGGGGTTAGTTTTTCTTTCTAAGAGTATCATTACTGGAATACACTATAGGTGATGAAGTATTAGAATGGAATGGAAGGTTATTGCAAGGAGCCACATTTGAAGAAGTATATAACATCATTCTGGAATCCAAACCTGAACCACAAGTGGAGCTTGTTGTTTCAAGACCTATTGGGTGAGTTGGTTTGTGTACTTTACGGACACACCTTATAAAGTTGACCACTATTACACAATTTGTAGTGTGCAATCTAAAAATACCTGATTACTATAAAAATTGTTTTGAGCACAGGGCTTCTTTTCTCCTTTTTTGCTAAAACATAAAACCAAAAATCATGACATCTCTTTATCTGATCATGCTAGAATACACAGTTAATTATAAAAGAAGAAGAAATATTTAGGTGTTTACTATTTTTATTGTCGTAGTGTAGTTTAATAGGTGGCTAAAGGCATAGTAGGAGAAGTAATTTTAAAACTACTTTTAAAAGAAAGTTCATGAACTGTGGTCCTCTACACTGTGAAAATGAGGGTCAATGAATTTTACATATTCTTTTCAAAATGGAGATTTCAACCTAGGAAAGAGAGGTCCTAAGGACACACTATTCAGAAATAGGGGGAACAGTTGAAGGAACAGCATGACGTGTTTAAGGAAACAGACCAAAAATAAGCAAATACCAAAGTACTCCTTGGCTTTTGTAATTTTTTACCTATAGATTAAATTAGCAATTTCCAAAAGTTGGCACCAAAAGTTGACAATAAATATTCTTTTTGCCTGTATCATGAGAATTTCTCATTAAATATCACAGCAATGTTTCCCTTATAGAAGCTTATATTCTAAGCCAATGTAAAAGATATACCTATAACTAAGTAAAAGCAATAGAAGAAATATATACAATGATTAAGTGCAGTTATTAAATGCAAGTTTGGGGTAAGAGTATTTGAAGGTGGAAGCTATAGAAATTCTTTTTTTATTGTAGAATACAAATGCCCAGTTTTCATTCATTTAGGAAATGATTGGATTGTATTATTTTGATCTTTTTTTATGTTGGAGAAAATGACTTACATTGATAACTTAGTTTTATTGAAATGTTCCTTTCAAAGTAATGAATCTGGCATATGAAATTGTATCTCTTTTTCATTTTGTCTTTTCATAGTTTTGTAGTATGGTAAAACTGCAGTGTATCAGCTTAGTGTAGTAATCAAATATATTTCTTGGTATTAAAGGATCCTCTAATCATATTTTTGTTTAATACCTTAAATATTCTTTTATGTATATTTCTGAATGACCTTAACTATTAAAATCTACCCTGCGTGGCAAATCTCAAACAAAAATGTATATAATTTCGGCATAAGTGCAGTTACCATTTGTAAGTCCCAATGAAAAACATGTTTGCATTTTTTCCTCAGTGGAGTTGTTACATTTAAAAATTTCAGTCACAATCGGAATCTTCAAATTTTTCTTGTGGTGTTATTTTATTTATACTTCAATGTTATTGATTAAAGAACAGAATAGAATTCAAATATATCATAAAGCCTATCTTAAATTCAAAAATCTATTAGAATGGATAATCATGTAGTAAAGCACATAGAAAATAAAGTATGTTTTTATAAATCTGCTATAAATGCATATGACTTTATTTCTTTCTAAGTAGTTGAGGTTAGTTCAGAACACTTTGATTGGCAATCAAGTACTACGGCTTGTTTTCTCTTGCGTAATGCTACCATCATACACAATTTTGTTCAGTTTACGCTTCCCTGTTATATATTGGTTGATGATCATCAAAATGGCAGTTGCATTAATTGTTGAAACAATTTCCTGTTTTCTTGTTCTATCATTTCAGAGATATCCCTAGAATCCCTGATAGCACACATGCACAACTGGAGTCCAGTAAGTCTCATTCATTCTAGAAGATAATACTAATAATGTCATTTCCCAGGGGTCAAATGAAGTATTTTACCTATTATTACAATGTAAGAAATAGAATAATCTTATTATCAAATATATAGTCATTATACAAATGAAAAATTGAGTATTATTTCATGTTTTGTGGGATAAAGTACAAAATTCTATAATATTTTAAGATAGTTTTTTTCAGTCACACCATCTTAACTACTACGTATTTTTACATAGCTTTATTAAGGTAGGCTACAGTAAACTGCACCTAAGTGCATAATAAGGTAAGTTTTGACATACAGAAGATACCATCATCACAATAAAAAATAATAAACATACCCATCTCTCCTAACAGCTTCACCCTAGTTTCTTCTAGTTTTAAAATTTGCTACTTTGTGAACTAACCATCAGTAAGTGGGGGGAATGCTTGGCACAATCTAGTGAATAATGTTCTAATTTATATTTTTAGAAAATAGGATAGTAGTTCTGATAGCATCAGAGTCATAATGGAACAATAGACAAATAAGTTTAAGTAACATTGAATATGTATATGCTTTTTATTACATGTGTTTGAGTGCTGTTTTAGATGTTAAGCAAATGGATTTTTTCCAGTGAACTAAGTTTCTTATTGATTGAGAGTAGAGTAAGGGATATTGTAAAAGAAGAGAGGAGGAGGGTTGCCTTTTGAAATATGTTGCTCAGGAGAGACCATATTGAGAAGGAATGATTGGAGCAAAGATCTGGAAGAGTGGCTATCGGCGGCGGGGGGTTGGGGGGGAAGCTTTCCAGGTACAGGGACCAAGCGGTGCAGCGGTTCTCAGGCAGGAGGGCCTATTATGCACTTGAGGAAACGCAAGGAGGCCAGTGTTGCGGTGCCAGAGTGAGCGAGCAGTCAGAGGATGAAGGAGAGGGGGGTCATGGCAGCCAAGTTGCATAGAGTTTGTAAACCAGTGTAGAGCATACTTTGTTTTGGGCTTTTACTCTGTGGGAAATCGGTAGTTACACAGGACGGTTTGGAGGAGAGATTTATGTCTTAAATTCTGGCTACTGTGTTGGAAATAGTTTAAATGGAGCCAAGGGTGAAAGCAGAGAGAGTAGTGAGAGAACTATTTTTATATTTAGTATTTTATTTGGTGACTTAGGCCATTGGTGGTAGCAATGGAAGTGATTGGATCCTACAATAATTAAGAATATACTATTAAAATAGATTTTTTTTACTTTTATATCACAATTATAAGTGTCTTTAAAATGTTTACCAGAGAGGTGAAATNCCATTGGTGGTAGCAATGGAAGTGATTGGATCCTACAATAATTAAGAATATACTATTAAAATAGATTTTTTTACTTTTATATCACAATTATAAGTGTCTTTAAAATGTTTACCAGAGAGGTGAAATACTCTGGGAATGGCATAGCACTGTATTTTAAAATATGATTGAATGACTTATTTGATTTGGTACTAAATCATTTTATCCAAAATAATACCATCATCACAAAAAAACTATAACAATAAGTAAATACTGTTGACCCTTGAATAACATGGGTTTGAGCTGCATGGGTCCACTTATATACACATTTTTTCAATAAATACAGTGTATTACTATACATGTATTTTCTTTTCCTTATGATTGTTTAAATAACATATTCTTTTCCCTAGATCACTTTACTGCAAGAATACAGTATATGATATATTTATAGTATACAAAATATGTATTAATCAGCTGTTTATTGGTGAGTCTTCTGGTCAATAGTAGGCTATTGGTAGTTAAGTTTTGGGGGAATCACAGGTTATTGTGGTTTTTTGACTGTGCAGGGGTTAGCGCCCCTAACCCTCAGGGTCGACTGTACTAATATAAGATATCATCATCATTCTCATCCTTGCTCCCATTTTCCTGAGTGCCCGGGATTGTGGTTGATGTTGTGTCTACATTATCACACTTATTTCTTACAAAAGTCCTGTGGAGTAGGTACAATTTTTATTCGCTTACGTAGCATTACTCAGATATTGTATGAGCAGGGTGGAACCCATTATCTTATTATAGCTATTTTAAAAAATACCCTAGCCTACAATTTTAAAATTGTTTCTGAGGAGATGGGGTCCTTTCTCAAATTAAATTAGAATCAATCCTTTATTCTTTAAAAGTTGAATAATAGGCTCAATTATTAATCTTTGTCCTTAGTTCCTCAATAAGTTATTTTCTTCATAATGGTTTTAATTGCCAGATGACTCTTAAGTTCTTAGTACCGAGATGATCTGTCACTGCTCCTTTATCCTTGGATGTTAAAATAATATGTTCTGTTAAGAAGCATAATAATATGCTTCCTGTTACTTGAAGCTTAACATGTAGAAAACTGAGCTTATTTCTTACTCTAAAGCCATCATTCTTTCCTCTTCCCTTTATCTCTCATATCTAATTAGTTTCTGAGTCCTCGTTTATTTGTTTTGTGATATCATGGGAATTCTTTCTTTCTATTCCATTTTGGCAACATTTCCTAGTATTCTTTTATTGAATTCCACCTGTTTTTAAGTGTTTTCCATCTCTTTCAAAGCAATCCATGCTTTAAGTAAGTGGTAAAGTCATCTTCAAATGTAGTTATTGCCTCATTCAGAAGAGCTAGCATTGATATTCAATTAGTGCCCAGAATTCCAGGCACTTAATTCCCCCCGCTATCCCAGGAGCTCCATTTTTACTCACCTTCCCTACTGTAGAGATATATTCATACGTACAACTTCTAGGTACTGAGGCTCTGCTTTTTCTGCTGTTCTGCCTCTTTTTTCATAGACCGTACTTCCCTTCTGCCCATCTAATTTATTATATCCTTTTCCAGATGTAGTTTCAACTTATCACTTCCCAGAAAGACTTGATGATTAACATTCCAGTACTTGTATTTTCAGAATTACAAGTTGAGACCATCTTCAAGTTGCTTTTTGATTTAGGTTTTGGTTTCCTAAGTCTCTATTTTTAGAACTTTCTTAATATGTTATTGTAAGATATGAATTTGGTATACACATAAAAGACAAAGTAAATAAGTCCTGATGTAGAGGTCTGTCTCTACTATAATTGGCAGGGAAAATGTTTCACTCTTGGTCTTAAGAGAATCCCTCAGCTGTACTTAAGCTTCAAAAAATAGCTGTAAGTGTATTTGGAACATTGTGGCTAAGAAAATGGTTTACATAATGACATTTTGTGGACATTTTAAATAAATAAATAATTTAAAAGACATATGGTAAAGATTATTAAATACAAATGAAGGGTCATCATTATTGTTCTTTATGTGTAATTACCATTTCAGGTTCTAGCTCTTTTGAATCTCAAAAAATGGATCGCCCTTCTATTTCCGTTACCTCGCCCATGAGTCCTGGCATGTTGAGGGATGTTCCACAGTACTTATCTGGACAACTTTCAGTATGTAACCACTACATTAATTTCTCTTTTTTGGAATACCAAGTAGTGTTATTAGTATATGACAATAGCTTTTGTAAACCAACTTCTTCTTAGAATATAATTATGCTTTTAACCATCACTTTTCACATTCCTAGTAGTTTTGATTGAAATTTAATTTTAATTATTTAGCATAGAGTTTATTAGAGTATATTAGATTTCCTGGAATTTAATGAGAGAATTCGTGGAGATATCTAAAACCTTCTTTACCTTAGTAGTTTTATTCCAAAATTCAAGGTCATGATTTTTGCTCAATATCTTAAAATTATTATCATTTGCCTAGACTTTTGAGAGAAATAAAATTGCTGTACTGTATATTTAGATGGTATATTTAAGATGAAAGTCAATTTCATACATTCCCTACTTTTGAAGTTTAAGGAAATTTGGTATGAATTTCATAGTAAATCATTGGGGTATGAATATTGCTGTAAGTATAATGATACTTGAGAAGCTTTGGTCAACAGACAAAACTAAGTAAATGGGGACATATATAATAGATAACTGAATATACTGGGTGATTTCATAGTAAGTGATCCCTAATTCGAACATTTTATATAAAAATTAAAAATTGAATTAGGCATTTTCTGTCCATGTTAGAAGAGCTTTGCAATTTTGAGCCCTCATTCTTTATCAGTTTCTTCAGTTATCATTCTCTTTTTAAACTATTTAAAATATTAAAATATCTAAATTCATCCAGTTGCATTTTAGAAACATCATGCTGATGAGTTACTAAATTCGCAATTCTCTAAGTGTTAAGAACTATTTAGATTCTCAAAATCTAGACATTGAATTTTGGATAAAAAAATGTTTTAACTGAAAACTAAACTATTCTTGAGCTGATGTTTTAAGAGCAATAGAAAAAGCTTTCTGTTTAATCAGCTATGAAATTTCTCCTTTTATTTTTTGGGGGGGTAGGGGAGGTGTTTGATTTTTACTGAAGAATTTTTATTAATTAAAAGCTATAGGAAGTATAAGCAGAGTTAACATTTAAATTATTGAAAGAGTTATTAGACATGTATATTCCGGGACTATTTTGATCACAAAGGTGACAATAACAGAAAAATTATGCAAGAAAGAAGTTGAAATACTATTAGGAGCTTGTACATGTCTTATTAAAATGAATTTCTTCTCTTTATTATTTTCTTTTCCTTTCTCTCACAAACAGAGTGAACTTTTTCATTTGAAGAAAGTGTTCTTTTTTTCATTTTCTATAATAAGCAGCATCTTTCTATTTATTTATGTATATTGACAGCACAGATCTTGTCATTTATACTTGCAAATGTATGTGTATTTTCTTCCACCATTTTAGAAAGTGCTAATGTTAACCCTTTTTAATAACTTATTATGGCTCTGTTCAAATAGACCATCTTTAACTAATGCTTAGGATGGCTATACATAAATGTGTGTGTGTGTGTGTGTGTGTATGTATAGTTGGCTTCAGCTGGTGGAGGAGGGAGTGAAGTTAGACTTCCATAGTAAGTAAGTACTGCTTTGTTGCTGTCTTTGAAATCCTAAGGTCCTGTAGAAATTGGACTGGGTTGGGGGAGGGGGATAGAGATTGAGGAGCGTAGTGCAGGCATTTAGACACATTTCAAATTCAGCTGTTTTTTGTCATGGTTCAAAATGAATATACTAGAAAGGTCAGACTTAAATATTTTAGGGAATATAAACTTTAAAGTTTTATTTCTAACGGTATAATTAGTGATTTAAAGTCATAGTATTTACATTTATAAATGGTGTTAGTTTAAAATCCATGTAATTGTAATTTAAAATGTGTACATTTTATCATTTTCTTGTGACTTGGAAAGGGTATGTTCCAGTAAGACAACGTTAATAAATACAATACATATTTGTTGTGGTAAATCTAGGAGTACAGATAAGTAACTAAAAAATAAAAATTACCAATAATCCTACCACTAAAATGGAACTATTCACATACATAGCAGTTTTTAAACAAAAGTGGTAAATCTGTGTATAGTATTTTGAGACCTGCTTTTTCACTTAGTAAGGTATTGTACACTTTTCTCTTTAAAATTTTTTTCTTTAAAAATGTCTCTTTAAATGATTTTAATATCTAATATACCGTTTTACTTAAATTCTCTATTTTGGGACATCTTTTGTATTCTTAACTTATATTACATGATGCCATGCAAATCCTGGAATATAACTCTTACGTATTTTGTTAGGTCAGACAAAATTCTTTTGTCAGGATTTTTCAGAAGTAAAATTACAATATGAAGAGAAAGAGAAAAAGATCTAAGATTCTTCAAATCTATTGCCAACATTTTCCTCAAAAATGCTTTTATGAAATTAATCTTCAATCATCTATTTAAGAAATACATGTTAAATTCTGACCCCAAGTCAGCCATAATACTAGTTGCTGGGAATACAACAGTGAACAAGATAGAAATGGATTTTATCCTCATGAAACTTAATTTTATTTTCGTTCTTTACATGCAGGAAAACATAAGCAAGATACCCTTCTGGATATATTATTTCCTTTATATTTAACCCTATTCCTGCCAGCTGGAGACAATTTTGGTGTGCTCTAATGATGTGGAATTTAGGAAATACATCCACATGTATCACCTTATGGGAAAATTCCTAGGAAGGCACAAGGCAACATAAGAGTTCCTATCTCCTTGTACTTATTTTACTTTTGGGCATTTTTATTTTGGTGAGATTTTACCTGAGCTCATAACTCACTTACAAATTTATGATGTTGCTAAATCCAGAGAGCAAAGATAATTTGTATGGTCTGTGAGTTGACCTCCTAATACATTATGTCAGTTCATGGACTGCTATTTTCTCAAACAGAAATATACATATAATTTAAATTGTTGTTTAAACTTTCATTTCAAGGCTATTGATGATTTTTAAAAATTTATGCAGCTGATTTCTTCTCTATGCTTGAACTCTGCTGCTGCTTGTTACTATCCTAGGGCATAACTGTGAAAGTGCCATTAATGCATTTGGTGAGAAACTCAGTGTGAGCCCAGATTTGTGACACCTGGACTGTATATTAGCCTTTTCAGTGTCAACACTCCCTTATTTTGATTCTTTTTAAAACTTGTGTTCTTCCACAGCTTAACAGATTCCTTCTTCACAGGATTACTTTTGTAGTTCTTTCAATATTTTTAAATTAATCTGGAGTCTTTGGCTAGTTTTTGATATAGCGCTCAGATAAAAGATAGCCTTCAACTCTTTTTAAAAGTGAGAAATGGCTCAAAATTCTTTCTTTCTGTAGGAACACATTGATTCTTATTGACAATCATATTTTGTTTTACTTCTGGATCTATGATTGATTTATGGCTATAATGTTTCCCTAAGTTACTTTGTTTTAATATTTTTCTGATGCCATTTTTAGTGATTATTTGTAAATATTGTACATATCCGTTTTGTATGCCCTTTTAAGTGGAATAAGTAGCTGAGGAATAGGTATGTAGCCTTCATATCTCCTTAGAAATTCTATAGTCTTTTTAAACCTTTCTGTAAATGAAAGTGTTTTCCTTCGAGCTTTTATCTATTATCCTTCATCGTCACAACCTTGTTATTCCAGAAGCTTTGCATAAAAGGAATGCCTTAAAGATAGTGGTGCAATATGGTACAGAGTGACATGAAAAATGCAAAACAAATTGTGTACAAATTCACTTCTTCATTTGTATAAGGCTGAGTTGTTACAGGTTTCATCAGATATTTCCTGTTTAAAATACATGAATTAGTATTAATTACAATTTGCAATGTAATATATAATATTTCACCATTCATGTATAAAATATTCAGAATCCATAGAGGCAGAAAGCAGCTTAGTACTTGCCAAGAGTTGGGACAATAGGGGAACGGGGATTGATTACTTCATAAGTACAGTATATTCTGGGGTAATAAAAAGTTTTGAAACTAGAGGAAGGTGGTGGTTGCACAGCATTGTGAATGTACTAAATCCCACTGAATTGTACACTTTAAAATGGTTATTTCTATGATATTTGAATTTCCTCTTAATTTAAAAAACTAGCAAAACAAAAATACGTTTTTATAGCCAAGTTTAATGTATAAATTTATAGGTGAAGATTAGGTTTAAATTACCGTAGATTGTGGACAACTGATTTCAGAAATCTGTGAGTTGCTGATTTGAGACCATTTTAGAAGATGGAAAATGTTTGCCTTAAAGGACTAATTTATTTCAAAGTGCTGTTTGTTTCAAATTAATTTTTTTTAGTTTATGGAGTAATATTTACTTGCAAAAGTCTTCCATTACCTTGCTATTTTGGGTCTAAAACAGACAGAACAGGTGAGAGAGCAAGGAAAATAAAATCTGTTTCCAAATTGAGTACTTTGTTAGTGCCTTTGTTCAGCCTGCCTTGTTAATCTCTATGCATTTCATACATCCCTGGTCCGTTTGCTAGAGTCCTATCCACCTAGAATTATGCAGACAGATATCGGTAACATACTCCGTATCTAAAGATTTCTTTCTTCCTTTGGAAATGTCTCCACATGAAAAGGAAGACTGCTTAGATTTGAGACTGCCTTGGTTTTTGGAGAGAGAGAAAGATGACTCATATGATTGATATCTGCTTTTAAGGTCTGCTTTCCTTTGAGTTTTAGATTTATGTCTTAAACAGTCTCTATCTGATGATAGTTCAATTAGGCAACAGTCCTCCTACTACCTATTATCTGTTTCCTTATAACAATGGAAAGGTCTGAAGCCTCTATTTATAACTCTTTGAATTAGGCAAGAGAGACATCCATGAAAAGTATGAGGAATGGGATGGAATCTTGGTGAAAGAAGCAGAATTAAATGCCTTGAAATCCATTCCCAAACCCAGAAATATGCATCTGATTTTGTTCCTGATTTAACCATTGGCATGCCTATTATAATAAAGGCACAAAATTCTGATTATTGTGGTGTCTTTTGGAAACTGTTTCAAAGTAAAAACAGAATAAGCCAGAAGAGAAAGAAAATTTGATTTTATTCTGAGAATTTGAAGTAGACTGACTTAATCAGATCTGGGCTTCCTTTTTTTTTTTCTTCCTTTTTNAGAAAATTTGATTTTATTCTGAGAATTTGAAGTAGACTGACTTAATCAGATCTGGGCTTCCTTTTTTTTTTTTCTTCCTTTTTTCTTCTCTTTTTCTTCTCTTCTCTTCTCNTTTCTTTTCTTTTCTTTTCTTTTCTTTTCTTTTCTTTTCTTTTCTTTTCTTTTCTCTTCTCTTCTCTTCTCTTGTTTTTGTTTTTGTTTTTGGAACCTGGCTTTATTTTCTACCTTTACACTATCTTACTTTTTGTTTGAGTCTGGGCAACTGTATGCAGCCTTTTCTACGTCTCGGTTTCCTCATCTCAAATTAGACATAATAGCAACTACCTCCTAGTGTTGTTGGAGGCAATGAACTTGAATAAACTGTCAGTAAAAGCTTGGAAGACTATAAAGAACTATAGAAATAAAAAGAAATAAGGTATTATCATTAATAAGTGTGATTAGCAATAAAGTGTTATCTTGAGTGGTACCTAATAAATGTTTAAAAGTGGTTTTTAAATACTAGAATCTGGTATAAATTCTTAAGATGTGAATCAACTAATTAGTCCAGTGTCTTCTGCACACTTTCATCTTACCGTGTTTATTCTTTTAAGAAATGCTAAAGCCAGCTTGGTTAATGTTTTTCAAACTTTTCTTAAACATATTTTGGAGAAGTCACACAATTACTTCTACAGATGACTTTTCACTATAATTCTATGATGCGTTTTCATGTAACATCTTCTTGGACTATGATTTTTTTCTATGGTAGTGTGTTTAAGGGTGAAACCTGAAATTTCTTGGCTCTTGGATTATGTTTATACTCATTCTTTCAGAGTATACGAGCCCAAAAGTGTCATTTTACATTGTCTTAATTCCTGTTATGTTGATTATATTTAAAAATACTAAGATTTTATATAGTTTTTATATGTTTTAACATTTTGGAAAAATTAACTTCTTCATTCTATTGAAGTACTTAATTTAGATATATATTGTTATGGAAAAAGTATACTTAAGGGATAGTTTTATGTGTTTATTTTACTTTTGGTCTTTTAGTTCCAGCGTGTTGTCCTTTTTGGTTTTGTTTTATTGCTTTTTTCTTTAATTTTGCTTACCAGAGCCAAAGCCTTAGTAGAAGAACAACGCCTTTTGTTCCTAGGGTTCAGGTAAAGGCCTTGTCTGCCTGATAGAAACTAAAGTTGTGTTTTAACCCTTATTTGTATGTTTTTGGAAAATGCGTAGTAGGAAACTTTTTTTGGTATGTTGCTCCAAACCATATTATTGACTTTCAAATCATTTTATAAGCCAGCTTGTAAAATTCTGCATGGGGATTAAAATACAATAAAAATTTAAAGAGACAATCTTTGTTAGTGATTTTATATGATGAACCGAATACTAAAAGTCATAGGCTTCAGACTGTGCTTATATATATATATATAACATTGACAAAAATAGCTAATTTTATACTGTTGATATTATCCTTTATTACCCTAAGGTTGCTGTCTCTTTAAATCATTCATTATATCACTTAACATGTACATTCTCTTGCATTTTCCAAGCAACAACTCCTTGAGGAGATTGGCAAATAAATTTGTACCTTACCTAAAATATGAATTTTATGCATATTATATATAAGGTTCAACTTTGGAAAGTGTATTACTTTGAAAGAACAAAATAACAATCTAAATAAAATGTGTTGGGTTTATGTTTACATTTTGTAAATGAAATGTCGTTTAATTTTACTGTAATACTTGGTACAAGTTGTTTGCCTCTTTTCATTAGGAAACCCTTATATAGTAAAGTAATGACAATATAGTTTTTTCTTTTTTTGAAAGTAGTAGTATGCTTTCCTTGCTTTGCTGCATGTTTTTTTGTTGTTAGTTTTGAATAATACTAATTTAGTTTAAATTTTAAAAATTATAGTTGTTTTAGTTAATGTTATTTAGAATTAAATATTTACTTCTGCTGTTCAGTTCTCCTTAGGAAATTTAAGAATGCATACATGGTAAAGCTGGAATGATTGTTATATTAAAACAATTAAAATGATGCCAAGATTTCTATTAATGAAATTGAGCTAAAATAAGAAGTATGTCATATCTAGGATTGTGGAGATATATTTGTTACGTTTTGGAGAAATCAACATATATTTTAACTATTCATTTGAAAAGCACAGATAAGAAATTTAGGAATGTGATAAAATAATCTAGCTAATAAAATAATTCTGTTTTGATAAGGTGAACTGGATATCTATTAAAAACTTCAATGCAAGTCCTGTAATATAAAATAAAAAATAGGGCTATTGATCAAATGCCTAATTTAAGACCGTTTATTAAAAGTTGTAATTTTGGGGGTGCCTGGGTGGCACAGCGGTTAAGCGTCTGCCTTCGGCTCAGGGCGTGATCCCGGCGTTATGGGATCGAGCCCCATATCAGGCTCCTCCGCTATGAGCCTGCTTCTTCCTCTCCCACTCCCCCTGCTTGTGTTCCCTCAGTCACTGGCTGTCTCTATCTCTGTCAAATAAATAAATAAATAAAATCTTTAAAAAAAAAAAAAAGTTGTAATTTTGGTTAAAAAAATCAGTAAAATTAAAAAGTGCCTGTTCTTTTAATCTATATTATTTTAACATTTATCTATTTGGAAAGTATGATTTAATAAACTGTGAGGTATAATTGTAAAAATATGAAGGCCATATGCCTAATATCTGTATGAAAAATGAATATTATTGACAAATGATATTTTTGGTTTTCTATGGCATAAGAAAATCTAAAAAGAATACTCCGTATCAAACATTTGCAGTTATGTATCTGAAATGTTTCCAACAATTTTAGAAGAGTAAAAAAATCGCCTGTGGAGATGGCAAAGGTTTAATCTCATCCCTCAAAAACATGGACAGAAATCAGTGATTTTCTCCAATATGAGCTTAGTCTAATAATAATTATTATTGTTTCTTAGTTTCTAAATGTGAAGTTTATCAGAAAACTTTTCTTTAGCCTTTAGAATCTTTTTCTCTTTGAAGTGCCTAATACTCATGTCATGATCCTCAGAGAAGGATTTTTTATATCATGGAAAAATAAAGCCATCAGCTTTTTTATTGCTATAGAAAATAGAGAATATCAGAAATTAATGTGTTTTTGGTGACACATTTTAGAGGAACCATGATGCTATCTGACAACATCTCTGTTTCATCTCATATTCTAGATATTCTTGTATTTCTTACTTTTGTTGTTGTTTTCCCCTTATGTCTTTTGGCAGAAGAATATTTTTTTTCTACTGACCCTCATCTGTATCTATGTTCTCATATTGTTACACAAGGAAATATTGGAGCTTTTTTTCTATTTGCGTGTTAGAGTCTTTTTTTTCAGGTTGTTGATCCCCTAGTCTAAGGCAGTGGTTCTCAAACTTTAGATGCCTATGAGAATCACCAGGAGGATTTGTTAAAATGCGAGTGCCTGGGCCCGGTTCTGATTCAGTAGGTGACAAGTGGGCCACAGGAATTTGTTAACTTTTTAACAAATAAACAAGATAACACAGATTGTAAGGAGGTTAGGGAACCACACTTTAAGAAACACTTCTCTAGAGGCTGTACCTGGCAACTCTATTAGGAAAATTTTGTTACACAACAGCAAGATAATACCTGCATTAAACATAAAGACTTAGTACAACATAAAGAATAATAATTATAATTTTTAAAAATTAAGTATTTCTTACTATTACTAAGAGGGAGAATTCCATTTGACTGAAAAGCAGGATAAATAATTTTATATACCCTCTGGGCCATCAGTCTTCCTCTTCTGACTCAGAAGTCTTGCTCAGCCTGTCATTCTCTAAACTGTGGAGTGAGGGACACAACAAAACCATGCTAGAATTGGAACTGCACTACCAGTATATCATATATACATACATATATTTTTTATTTTATATGATTTTTTATATGAATGTATGTATGATATGTATTTATTTATGTATGTCAGAGCCTGGCCCAGACCTGACTGTCCACTTCAGGAGGAGAGGGAAGGACTGACATGAGACATATATTTAAATTTTTTAAACTGCTGCAAATATTGTGCATCCAAATTAAAGGAAAAATTAAACTATTAAAAAGCGTATAAACCACAAAACTATATATAAACCGTAACTTCATTCCCAAATTTCAGATTTTGGATTCGGTGTCAAGATAGTGGTCAAAGATGTGCTGAGTTCTGAACCAAAATGTGGGGTAGAGCCATAGTTATAAATCCTGACATGGTAGAAACAGCCAGCTAGGTGTGGGAGTGTGAGGTCTGTGTGTGGGAGGTGATAATTGTTAAATCAAATGAATTTAGCAGCTGGATGTGAAGTTCTAATCCCTGATTATGTCATAGGGAAATTACTCACATTTTCTCATCTCAAATGATAAAATATACCCTATTATTCTAAGGATGTGATACATCTTCCTCACTAATGAAAAAGGGACTGACTTTATGTCTGTGTAAAAAAAATCTATAAAGATGAATTTATTATGCTTTTAAATCCAAACTTAAGGAGTCTATTGACTAAAGCTACTAGTAATTCTACCTGGCTTATAATCTTTGAAATGTCTTTTTAAATGAAATGTTTTGTCTTTTAAAACATTTGCTTAAAAATTCCCTGTGAATGCCATATAAATAAAGTATCTATTCAATTCATTTGAGCAGTTATTCTGAACTCATTATTGTAGGGGAGCTAAAATGAACCACAGTGATTCTTGCATAAAGATAGACACAGAGTAGTCATTGTATATAAAGTTCTTAGTTACGGCAATGTAATTATTATATGCATGTTAATAAGCAATCAAATTAGGATAACAAAAACTCAAGTGTTTTTTCAATCAACCCAAAATATCTGAATTATTTCCTCTATTCATTGAAGTTATTATAGCATATCCTTTTATTTTAACTGTCTGGAGCTTACTAAGTAGAACTTACTGTCTGTGCTCACATTAGCATAAGAGAATGGGGCAAAGATTGGGAATGTAAACATTATGTTATGGTATTCAAAGTTTTGAGCTGATAAATGAATATTTTTCCTTTTCAGATAAAACTATGGTTTGACAAGGTTGGTCATCAATTAATAGTTACAATTTTGGGAGCCAAGGATCTCCCTTCCAGGGAAGATGGGAGGCCAAGGAATCCTTATGTTAAAATTTACTTTCTTCCAGACAGAAGGTAGGGATGTGAAACAAAAATAAATGTTCTTGAAAATAAATAAGAAATGTTAATAACAGTGGGTGTTTCAATTCTGCCTTATTTATTTTTATATATCATGCAAGTCAGATATTTATGAAGTTTAACATAAGCATGATGATTCATATTATTCATGTGATTCACATTAGTCTTCAAAGCAGGGACAGTATATGCCTCAAGATTGTTTTAGAACTTGTATCAAATGTTATAATATAGATAATTTTATTGAATATTTATTTTACATTGTATGGATTCTTAAATGATGTATATTTTCATTTGTCAAAATCATTAAAAATTATACTTTTTAAAATCAGATGCATTTTTAACACAATCTACAGAAGCAAAAAACTGGAAATGATGATAAAAGGTACTCACCATATTCCTTTACAACTCCTACTTCCTCATACTGTCATTTCTTTATGTTCCATAAAATTAATGAGTGTTTCATACTTCACCACCCCGTATCATCAAGGAAACTTTACCACTGGGCCCAGAATCAGCTTCTTCAAGCATCATTGGTTTGTGTTCATGCTAATTAGCATAAATGATATTGCTCTGCCCTAACTTAAGCAGAGGAATTAGGATTGGAGAAATAGTTTTTCAAAAATTGTCTGATCACTTTTAATTTCTGGAACATAAAAAAATAAAAGAGATTTTTGAATAGACGTCATGAAAAAAGAAAGAATTAATGGCACCAATTACCTTTTCCCTGGCTTTTCTGCATCCGTAGTTTCCAGGACAGAGTGTTCTCAAGGTCTGGTCATTTTTTCTCAGGCTGGAAGTGGCCAGGCACAGATGTGATCTTCAACATGTTTACACACTTCTGGACCCTCATGTACTTAGTTCACGTTGAAAGTCATCAGAGTTGAGTGCCCACATATCATCTGAAGAACAATCTTTCAAAGAAAAGGATAAAAGAAAGGAAGTAGGCAATTAACAAAGGCCTTCCATTTTATTTGATACATATTTTGAAGTGAAATTTGTGAAGAAAATCCCTCAGAAAATATGTCAAGGTGCCATCCCATCCAAAGTGATTAGAAACTGTTTGCCGTATAATTTCATCTTAGAAAATTTGCTTGAAGAAAGTTGTTTTCTACAACTTAGGTTGTCTTTTGGATAGGGATATACTTTGATAGGCAAAGGAAGAAGAGATGATATTCATAACTGGGGCTTTGAAATCTAGCTTACACTTTAGTTGGATGACAGATTTCACAGCCACATTCCCCTGCCCTCCTGGAGGCCACATCCCCTGGCTTCTTAGAGCACACCTGGTTTCTAGTCCAAGCATTCTTAGAATGCCATCATAACAAGCTGCGAGAAATGCTGCCTTCCCATCTATCTTCTTATGGGTACATAGAACTAAAGTGTCTACTTACTCAAACCTTTGAAGAAAAATATTTTTGAAGATGATAAGTCTTTCAAATTATGGAATCAAATAATAATATTTGATTGTTTATTTTTGTTTAGTTTTATTTTATTTTACATACCCTCTCCTTTCTGAGCAGATCTAAAATGGAAAGGAAGGTCCCCTTCACCATCCTTTATATTGTAAATGGAGTGTTTTTTATCTTTTCTCAACACCAAAGGATGTGGGAAACACTTTAATATTTCATTCTCAAATTATTTCTCAGCTGTTTCCTTGTCAATTATGAGGAATTTGAAGAATATTTAAGCAAGTTTGTTGCTTACTTTATTGATTGATAAAGTTGTGTCTGGGTCTTACCTTTATTTATTTGAGAGAGAGAGTGAGCGAAAGAGCACAGGAGCAGGGGGGGAGGGAGAAGCAGTCTCCCCTGCTGAGCAGAGGGCTGGAGGCTGGCCTTGTTTCCGGGAGCTTGAGATCCTGACCTGAGCTGAAGGCAGATGCTTAACCAACTGAGCCTCCCAGGAGCCCCAGGGTTTTTTATCTTTAAAAGAGAAAAGAATTCTTTCCTGAACTCAGAAACAGCTACATTATCATCAATTTTTTTTTCTGTTGATACAAGTTTTTACACATGCATAAAGGACTGTTTATGCTTTTGGTATGAATTATTTCATTTTTCTTGACAGTTTTTCTGGGAGAAAAACTATTTGAATAGGTGAATGTAGAAAATAATTGATGCCTTTTTATTGGTAAGAATTCCTGGAGGGCCACGTGAGACTGCATTGAAGAGATTTAGACTGGAATGTCACTATGCTAGTTAATCCATTTAAAACACTACTTTCTAAGTAATGAATTATGTACTCTAAAAAATAGCTGGGTGTGCTTTACAGTCTTTTATATCTTGAAGTAAAGTTGGTTTTCAGTCAAAATACATTTCTTTCTCTCATTTTGAGTAAACACATCAAGTCTTTGCGTACAGTTACTAAAATAAATTAGATGGAAACCAAAAATACCAGTAGCATGAAAACACATAGAAAAAGCTTTAGGTTGGATTTAATTTAAAAAAAAAAAGTTTCCATTCTTAACAGGTTAATGATGCTGTTAGAGATCAATGATCTATTTTATTGCTGTTTTGCTGCTATTTTTAAAAAAAATCTCAATAGCATGCATATTGATCTTAGTTTTTAAATACTCTTAGCAACTTTTCTGTCTTTGACTTTTACAACCTGATCTTATTTTGTTTGTTTCTTTGTTTTAAAGATTTTATTTTTAAGTAATCTCTATACCCAACATGGGATTCAAACTCACAACCCCGAGATCAAGATTGGCGTGTTCCACTGACTGAGCTGCCCCTCCTTTTTAACCTGACCTTATTTTGAAGGCTTTTGTTATACTTCCAAAAAAAAAAAAAAATCATTCAACTTTTTTTTTTTAACTCCCTGAAGATAATTTTTCATGGTTCTTTGCATGGATTGGTGCTTCAATACACACTAAATTGCCTTATTAAATGTTAATTGCATATGGTGGGTGTGCGAAGAATTTCAGTGATTATCTACTCTCCTTCCTACCCAGTATAGACATCCTTTCTGAAATAGTCGTCTTTCTTTGAGAACTTTTTTCACTCCTTAAGAGGAAGTCAATGTTTATTTTTCTATTCCCTTTCAGATTAAAGTAAAACCTGCAATTGTTGAATTATACAGCAAGGCTCCCACTCAGTGCTTTCTTCCTGGCTTTAAAGGAGGGAACTTTCTCTCTTCATAGGGTCTCATAATTCATTTTTTAAAGTGTGGAATATATGTAGGTGCTTTATAAATATTTGTGAAAATTTTAGATGAAGAGAGGGGATGACAGGAGCAATAAATCATAGTTCTTGTTATTATTCTATTATTTTGTTATTTTTGTTTATAATAGCACTTTTTCATAACATGGAATAAGGTTAAAATTTCCTATGTGGGTTTCCAAAGTTATTTTCCTAATAAGACCATAGAAATTAATAAAGATACATTGTTTTAAAGTGGCTTTCTGCCATATTAAATATATGAGCTCTGGAAACATATGTGCCCTTGATTATTTAAATCCAATCCGTGTTGAGCATGAAGCCCTGTATTCACCTAGGAGAAGTTGCAAAGCCTCCCCAATTCAGAGACACCTGTCCTTTCTTAGTTCTCCCTGCTTCCTATATTCCAGCAGCTTAGAATTTAGTTGTGCTGAGGGAATTTGTCTACTCAGAGTTTATTGTCCATTTCTCACTTCAAACAAGCTCTCTAGATAGCTTACTGTTTTCTTCCTAGGTGATTTTCTTTATTCCTATTCAGCCATTGAATCTCTCTAATAAGCTAATGATCTCCAAAATGAATGGATGCACCCAGGGGATCTAAGACAATCTGTTAAAGTTCAGGAAGAAATATTTGATTTTCTAAATTTTCACCTAATTATTTTTAATTTCTAATTTTGTATATTCACGAATTGACACAATATATTAGTACCACAGTACAGTAATAATGTGTATGTATTTTGTAAATATATATGCATATAATGGGATGCCTTATCATTAACATTCACTTGATAGAGATAATGCAGTTAAAAAAAGTATGGAAGCATCCGAGATGGACATCCCATCTGTCAGGGATGGCCAGCTGCATTTCCAGCCCACGTTATAGTGGCTACCTTACATAGAAATCGCTTTACAGGGGCACCTGGGTGGCTCAGTCGGTTAAGCGTCTGACTCTTGGGGGACCTTGTGCACTGGTGGTGGGCACGTAAATTGGTGTAGCCACTCTGGAAAACAGTATGGAGCTTCCTCAAAAAAGTTAAAAATACAGGGGCGCCTGGGTGGCTCAGTCAGTTAAGCAGCGGATTCTTGATTTCAGCTCAGGTCATTATCTGAGATGGAGCCCTGTGTGCAGCCCCACAGGGCGTGGAGCCTGCTTAAGTTTCTTTCTCTCCCCCTGCCACTCTCCCTCCCTCTCTAAGAAAAGAAAAAGAAATAATTTTACAGTGCTTTTAAAGATCCCATAACTGTCAAATGGGCAAGTATGTATTTCTTTATGCAAGAAAGTAACTTAGTAAAGTGTAATTATAATTGCTCAGCTGAACTATATGGATATAAAGTTGTGAACATCACAGTTTTTTGGACTTTTGTGCAATTACGCTTCTGTGGTGTGAGTATTATATGCAGTCTTACTGGTTCACTGCCCTTTTGAAGGTTTCCAATAGGGCAATATGTTTAAAAATATGGAGAGTTAATATTTTTCAGTCTGGTTTTATTTAGATTTTGAGAAAGATGAAGTTTTTAATTATCATGAAAGGTTTTCAGATTTATCGAAACATTGCCTTTATAAAGTGATATAATTATATACCTATAAATTTTAATAGGAATTTAAATTTTTATAGTATTTATAATGTATGATAAGTTTGTGGTAAAACTTCACTCCCTGCCTGAAAAATTTTAAGAATAATTTTTAGGACAAAACTTAAAAGGTTTATGTAAGTTCATATATTCTTATTTTTTTTTATAGTGATAAAAACAAGAGAAGAACTAAAACAGTAAAGAAAACATTGGAACCCAAATGGAACCAAACATTCATTTATTCCCCAGTCCACCGAAGAGAATTTAGGGAACGGATGCTAGAGATTACGCTCTGGGATCAAGCTCGAGTTCGAGAGGAAGAAAGCGAATTCTTAGGAGAGGTATCTGGAATTATTTTAAAGCTGAGACTATTCATGTCGTCTTAAATACTTTTCTTTATGTGATTATCAGTAAAATCTTATATTTTGAATATCTGAAAAAGTAAACAGTTTCTTTCATGGAATGAATTTAGCTACTACTCTAAGACAAAACATTGATGCCATAAACAAATGGGTTTTAAATAATCTGTGACAATTTTTAGATGTTTATTCCTGTTGTAGAAATCTAAGTGTTGAATGCTAAAACGTTGGTTTGTGTTTCACAAATGTATGGTATTTGTGGCAGTTAATATGGTTCTATTTAGCTCCCGTAGGTAAATAGCGATTTATCGTTATGCAGCAGTTCTAATGTGCATCACCGCAAACACTGGCATCTTTGCATAGGACGCTACAAGGAAATAAAAAGAGTCATTTATTCCTGTGGACTGATTTCCTTTGCAAATTTATTAAATATTCATACTATAAAATCCATATTATGATATGGTTTGTATTAAAACTCTATTCTTCACTTTCTTTCCTGTTTTGAATTCTTAGTGGCATGATGTGTTGAACAGAGTTTTAAGTAAGACAGGCTTTAATTCGTATTTATACCTTTCTCACGTACCAGCTAATATGAGCTCAGACAAGTTCTTTTTTTTTTTTTTTAATTTTATTTATTTATTTGACAGAGATAGAGACAGCCAGCAAGAGAGGGAACACAAGTAGGGGGAGTGGGAGAAGAAGAAGCAGGCTCATAGTGGAGGAGCCTGATGTGGGGCTTGATCCCGTAATGCCGGAATCACGCCCTGAGCCGAAGGCAGATGCTTAACCGCTGTGCCACCCAGGAGCCCTTAGACAAGTTCTTTTAACCTTTGTTGGCCTTGGTGTCCTTATCTGTAAAAGTTGAATAAGACCAATCTAGTAGTTTTTTTCTGAGAATTAAGATAACATATGACATCATTCTTAACATACAGTAGACACTTCTAATTTGGTTTTGTCTCCCCATTTAACAGTTTTTGTAAAGGTTAAATTAATAAATGTAAATAAAAATGTTTTTAAATTATCAAATGGTATACAAATATTAATTACTACAGACTTGTAGTAATAAGCATTATTTCTGTAATGGCAAATTTACATTTCCCTGATGATTAGTGATGTTGAAACACCTTTTTATGTGTCTGTTGGCCATCTATGTGTCTTCTTTGGAAAAATGTCTGCTCATGTCTTTTGCCCGTTTTTAAAATTGGATTATTTGGGTTTTTTGGTGTTGAATTACATAAGTTCTTTATATATTTTTGGTAGTAATCCCTTGCTGCCTATATCATTTGCAAATATCTTCTCCCATTCAGGGTGTTGCCTTGTTGTTTTACTGAATGTTTCCTTTGTTGTGAAAAAGCTTTCTGTTTTAATGTAGTCCCAATAGTTTATTTTGCTTTTGTTTCCCTTGCCTTAGGAGACATATTTAGAAAAATGTTGCTATGGCCCATGTCAGAAATTACTGCCTGTGCTCTCCTCTAGGATTTTTCTAGTTTCAGGTCTCATTTAGAGTTTTGTGTATGGTGTAAGAAAGTGGTCAAGTTTCATTCTTTACATGTGGATGTCCAGTTTTTTCAACATCATTTGTTGAAGAGACTGTATTTTTCCCATTACATGCTCTTGCTTCCTTTGTTGAAGATTAATTGACCATATAATTGTGGGTTGATTTCTGGACTCTCCATTTTGTTCCATTGATCTATGTATCTATTTTTGTGCCAGCACCATACTGTTTTGATTTCTGTATCTTGAAATCTGGGATTGTGATACCTCCAGTTTTATTTTTCTTTTTCAAGATTGTTTTGGCTATTTGAAGTCTTCTGTGAGTCCATATAAATTTTAGGATTATTTGTTCTAGTTCTGTGAAAAATGTTGGTGTTTTGATAGGGTTACATTAAATCTGTAGATTCCTTTGGGTAATATGGATGTTTTAATAATATTTGTTCTCCAGTGCACAAACATGGAATGTCTTCCCATTTATTTGTGTTGTCTTCAATTTCTTTCATCAGTGTTTTACAGTTTTCAGAGTACAAGTCTTTCACCTTCTTGGTTAAGTTTATTCCTAGGCATTTTTTAGTTTTTTGTGCCATTTTAAAAAGGATTGTTTTCTTAATTTCTCTTTCTGCTACTTAATTATTAGTGTTATAGAAATGTAACAGATTTCTGTATTTGGATTTTGTATTCTGCGACCTTTCTGAATTTATTTATCAGTTCTAGTAATTTTTTGGTAGTCCTTAGGATTATCTATATATGTCATCTACAAATAGCGAAAATTTTGCTTCTTCCTTAGCAATTTGGATGCCTTTTTTTTCTTTTTCTTGACTGATTGCTATGGCTAGGACTTCTAGTACTATGCTGAATAAAAGTGGAGAGAGTGGACATCTTTGTCTTTTTTCTGAGCGTAGGGGAAAGTTCTCAGTTTTTCACCTTTGAATATGATGTTAGCTATGGGTTTTTCATGTATGGCTTTTATTTTGTTGAGCTTTGTTCCCTCTAGACCTCTTTTGTTTTGGGCTTTTATCATGAGTGAACTTTGTCAAATACTTTTCTGCATCTATTGAAATGATTATATGGTTTTTATCCTTTCTCTTATTGATGATGTATCACATTGATTGATTTGTATATATTGAACCACCCTGCATCCCAAGAATAAATCCCACTTGATTGTGGTGAATGATTTTTTAATGTATCTTTGGATTTGTTTTGCTAATATTTTGTTGAGAATTTTTGCATCTGTGTTTATCAGAGATATCGGCCTGTAGTTTTTTTTCTTTTTTGTGGTGTCTTTATGTAATGGCAAATTTAACAGTAGATGGGTGGTTGGATACCTGTAAAAAATCTAGCTTTTTAAAACTATTGAGTCAGTAAGAAGTTATGCATATTTATCTTTTATTTAGTTATTGTCAAAACATATGGACAGCTTTGTAACATAAATTGCTTTTGACCTAATAGCATTTTTATTATAATTATCATTATTGTAAAAGGTATGAGACCATTTAAGAAAGTTTCTATATTATAGATTTTTAACATACTTTTGTCTCTTGACTTTGTAGATTTTGATTGAATTAGAAACAGCATTATTAGATGATGAGCCACATTGGTACAAACTTCAGACGCATGATGTGTCTTCATTACCACTTCCCCACCCTTCTCCATATATGCCGCGACGACAGCTTCATGGAGAGAGCCCAACAAGGAGGTTGCAAAGTAAGTTTTCAGTGAGATTTATCAGACCTTTATTGCATTATCTTGAATGATATATATGACATAGAATTTGAAGATCCCATTATGGATATTAACAGGCATCTATTAGTGTTTTCATAGTTATTGATGGTTTTAAATTGGTTCACTAAAATGAGGTTATACTTACAGCATTGATTTATCACAGTATGACCTCAAATGAAGCACAGTTATGTTTTAATTTTAGCTATTGGAAACTTATATAGGAATGAGGTAGCAGCCATTGTAAAATTTGGTCATGTAGTTATACATATCTGAAATTATGATTTCCATCTTCATTATGCCAAGTATTTTATAAAATGTAGGATGGCAGGTATAGCATAGTGGTTGAAACCATGACCATGAGCATTACTCAAACAAACATGGATTTAAAGTTTGATTCTCTCACTTAAGAGCCATATGACTTCAGGTATGTTCTCTCGCTATGATTCACTTTCCTCATTTAGAATAATACCTACATTAAGGGTGGTTATAAAAGTTAAATTTCTCAGGGATATAAACTAATGTGATTATTGTTGTTATTGTTATTGTCAGTGTTTGCATTTTACCCTGAATTATACACAGTCCAAAGTATCAGATAGAATTTGATCAATTCAGAGAATCTTAAAAGAACCTTGGAAATGTTTTCTAGACTAAAAAGTGGCATTATTGGTTTGTTGTTCCTATGAATCTAATTTGTTTTCTTGATGAGTCTATTATTAAAAGGGGGAGGTGTCTGCTTGCTGCTGTGTGTAGTGTAATGGGATAATTTTATCTTCATGGAGTCAGCATGTTCCAGGCTTAGCAACATTTTTTTGTGAAGTAATGGAGAATTGATTGATATTAACCAGATTTCAGAAGTGTAAATTTATAAGCACCAAAGCCATGTCATTTATCCATCATAGGAAATATTTTTGGCAACATAACAAATGACTGTTGTTTACGTGGATCACATTCTCCCTGATGAATAGAGGACTAAATTATATATCAGAAGGCTATTTGATGAATAGAGAGAGCAAAGGATAAGTCTTATGGGATATTTAGTTATAGGAAAGCCTAGAGAATTACCTTCACTCCTTTTTAAAATAATGTCTCTGATGACTAGAATTTTATTTCCACTAGCTACAGTCTCTTATAGTTGGGTGGTATTATTTAAGCACTACTTTTATAGCACTCACTTTTTTCAGCTTCTCCACAGAGTAAACATTTACTCACTGTTATTTGCAATTGCCATTAAACATGTTTTGTATAATAATTACACTACTGTGAATTTTACGTGGACTCATTTTAGTGTCTATTCTTTCTGGTCACTGTAATCTACTAAGTACATTCTCTCTAAATCACAATGTAGGATCACAGGTTACTACATGCGGTTTACTAATATAAATCAATTTGTACTAATTCTTATAGTTTAATTTTACAGGCTACTAATGCTAATACTTACTCTAGTTGCTATTACAATAACTAGTTTTGATGACTCTTCATATCTGAAATCCTTAAATCTACCAAAAATTTTCATTACTTTTTTCCTCCCAGCAAATTAAGAATAGAGTATGTGAAGAACAATGAGAATAGAGTTCTTTCTAGTTAGCTACATGTATCATAGATTTTCATGCAATTAATTTATTTTAATCAAGTTTGTAGCTTTTAATATTTAATCATCTCCCAAATGGCTCCTCTGCTATAGAATTAAATTCATTCATGGGTAATATGGTTTCATGTTGCACCATTCAGTCTTGTCACTACCTACCAACTAACATCTAATAAAATTAATTTTCACTGTTTGAACATATGGCAAAAATTGGTGTTTTACACCTAAAATGTGATCATAACTTATTAGTAATGTGTAGAACTGAAGATAAGTAAAAATGTGTACATATGCATGAAGGAAATGGAGATTAGGAAATAACACTTAGAAAGTTAAAGACATTACTATTGGCTGAGGATATATTGCTCATCAGTGTCAAGTTCAAGTTAAGGTATGTATAAATAAACATTAATTATTTTAAAAATTCATTCATAAGAATGACCTCCAGGATGTATTTTTCATGGAGAAAGTAAATATTGCATTTATTTATAAGTATGTCTTATATTGTCAAAGATCATGATCATTAACATATTTGATAGAACATATGAATGAACAGTTATCATCAAAAATGTATAATAATCCATTATTTATTCTCTACATCTTCATAATAGAATATGTTCGTAATTCAATCTCTGAGGCTATGAGCTGAGGCTATGAACTTATTGAATATACATGGATATTTACTGGTATTGTTGGAATTCTGTTTTCTCTGCTCATGATTTCCTATTTTAAATTTATATATTCAAATGATTCAAAAAAGTACTTCATTTCCATGGACATTAGTAATTTATAATTTTAAGCATCTAAGGAAGTATTTTAAAAATCACTCTAAGTATTTCATATATCTTATAGCTAACTTAAATAGTTTTTTAATTCTTTTTGAGATAGAAGTCCAGACAACTTTGATTATAAGGTTTGAATGGTTTCCCTAGTAAAGGAATTAGTGAAAGTATTTGAAATAGATGGCTTCTTCTTATACCACTATTTCTGTGTGGCAAAATAAGAGGGTTCTGTGTATTACAACATCTATAGAAAGGGCCACATGTTCATTGCTCAAGTCTGAAAGAAATTAGGTTATGAGAAATTAAAATTTTAATATGAAAGTAGTATTTTCTACAATTTTTAACATCAGGCTACTTTTACCCTCTCCTGTCCCAGATGCTATTTAGACATTACCAAATGATGGGACCGTGCATATTTGAAAGAGTGATTGATCAAGCATTTTTTAAAAGATTGTAGCCATATGTTCAAATAACTAAAATTTATCAATAGAGAAGTGAGATTGCTTTTTTAGATGGTAAAATGTCTCATATATTCACATAATTTTATTTTGACTCATTGGTGAGAAACTATTCGTTACTGTCCTGAAGCATAGGTTGTTTTTGAAGGTGCGTTTTGATGTTTAAGTTTTTATTTTTATATATTCTTTACTGTCATTCAGTTAAAGTTGCATAGTGTCTTAAGTAAAGTATTTTCCTTTCAACGTGACAGAAGTCATTTACAAATTTGTTTGTTACTTGGTATCTTATTCACCATTCTCATCACAATTTGAACTATACAGATGAAAAAGAGTTTTCTTTTTTGATCCTTTATTCTTTTCCTATTCCCATTTTAATCAGAGTCATCTCTTTGATATCTCAAATGTTAATTCTTTATTTAGCAAAATGTAACATTATTACCCTTTCACTTTTAAAACAGATAACATCATATCTATTATATTTTTATACAGTCTCATAATCACAAGTCTTTAGAAAAGTGAATGGAAATAAATCATTGGGACAAAACCAAAATGATGGTTTTGAGAGATGTAAGATAAAAGAGATGTGATTTCATCATTTATGTTTCTCAAGATTTCAACTATTTGGGAGGTTTTTTGGCCAATATTCTAATTTTCTACCCCATTCTTTTACTTATCTCTTTCTTGAACTGCAGTTACATGTATAAAACCTCTTAATGTTTTACAGGTTATTGAGTTCTGTTTGTTTTTTAATCTTTTTTCTCTCTTTCTCAATTTTGATTATTTTCACTCACCTGTCTACAAGTTACTAGAATTTTTTTCTACAGTGTCCAAGTCCCTTGAAATCCATACTATGAATTGTTTTAGCAAAAATGTATTTTTTCTTTTTAGATTTACATTTGGTTTTCTTAGAACTTCCTATATCCTTCCTGAAATTCTCCTTTTATTATATCCCTGTGTGTATAATATTATATATGTATATGATGTGTATGTGTGTAAATATATTAAATAATTTACAGGATCACATATATACACATATGTAAATATATGAAAAATCCATAGGATTACATATATACCTGCATACTTATGTACATATGTGTATGTGTGTATATGTAATGTACATACATGTATGTGCATTCTCTATAATGTATGTACTTAAATGTAATACATGTGTGTGTATAATCCTGTGAATTCTTTCCTATATTTATGATACTTATTTTAAAGTCTGCTAACTCCAATATCTTTGTCTTCTGTGGGTCTACTTATATTTCTGGTTTTTCCTTTGATTCTGGATCACATTCTATGTGTTTTTTATATATACTAATTTTTACTGTATACTGGACATTGTGTTTCATACATTTTAGAGACTCTGGATTTGGAAGAATGTTGGTTTTTATTTTGGCAGACAGTGAAATTATTGAAGGATCACCTAAAACCCATAGAGGATATGTTAAGGGTTCTTCCATAGTTATAAGGCATAGTCCTTAGTCTGGTTTGTGGTTTTCATTCCTAATGTGTGAACTTTCCAGGCAAAGTCGAAATTATTGGCCAAAATCCTATGACATCACTGGACTTAAACTCCAGACTCTGTGTCCTATGCATCAAGAAGTTGCTGAAATCTCCTTGCATCTCTTTTAGCTTTTCGGCTGTTTTCTGCTTTCTTCTTGTTTTCCCTCTGCAGTTTGCAATTTAGGGAGGGATTTAGGGGGCTGTTGTGTGTAAATTTGGGGTCTCCTCTTCTCTGGCTCCCTCTTTTGCAGGATTTTCCTTACAATTGTAGCTGCTCTGACAACTCTGAATTCTGACCTCTGGCTCTTCAGCCATGTAAGAATGAAGCTCTTTTCTTGAGCTATAACTCCTCTGCAGGGCACCAAATTGGGAAGGCCCTTAGGAGAAAAGCTGTTTCAGTATGCACCTTTCTTATTTAAGGGTCATGTCACCAATTTCTGCCAGCTTTGTTTGTTGTCTGGTGTCTTTAAACAGTTTTTTATTAAAATATTTGTCCAGAATTTGTAATTTTACTGGCAGGAGAGTTAGTACAATATAAGTTACTCTGTCGTTCCCAGCAGCAGAACTCTACATTTTTAGTAAACTTTTTACTGATGTATAGCGTCTATACAGAGGTGTGTATAAATCATAAATATGCCCCCAAATGAATTTTCACAAAGTAATGACACCATGTAAGTAGCACCCACAGCACAAATAGAACATCACCAGCCTCCCTCTTGCTCTCTTCTAGTAAGTATTCCTCCTGCTAAGGTAACAACTAACCTGACGTCGAATACCATAAAATAGTTTTGCTTACTTTTAACTTCATGTAAATGGAATACTCACACACACATTTGAATTTTATAGAACTGGAATTACAAAAATGTATTATTCTTTCACATCTGGCTTTTTTTTTTCTTACTAATATGTTTCTGAGATTTATCAATGTTGTTGCAAGTAATTGCAGTTAACTTATTTTCATTGCTATACACAATTCCTTTCTATAAATATACAATAATTTATGCATTCTACAGTTGACTAATAGGTTGCTTTCAGATTTTGGCCATTCCTAATAGTGCTGCCGTGAACTTTCTCATACATGCCTTTTTGTAATCATATGTGTTCATTTTTGCTTTGTTTTTATTATGTTCAATTAGTCAGCATATAGTACATCATTAGTTTTTGATGTAGTGTTCAATGATTCATTAGTTGTATATAACACCCAGTGCTCATCACCACCCATGCCTTCCTTAATACCCATCACCCAGTTACCCTATCCCCCCACCTGCCTCCCTTCTGTAACCCTCATTTTGGTTCCCGGAGTCCAGAATCTCTCATGGTTTGTCTCCTTCTCTGATTTATTCTTGCTGTTCAGTTTTCCTTCCCTTTCCCTGTGGTCCTCTGCACTGTTCCTTATGTTCCACATATGTATGAAACCATATGATAATCATCTTTTTCTGCTTGACTTATTTTGCTTTAATATACCTGGTAGTAGAATAGATGGGTAATAGACTATGCATATATTCAACTGCAGTAGATATTATTAAGCAGTTTCTCAAACTGTATTGATTTTACTTCCTACATTAAAAAACTGTACCAATTTGTACTTCCTCCTACAGTAGCATTAAAGGTTTGAGCTTCTCCACATCATTACTTGTTTGTGGTATTTTTATTTTCATTTACCCATTCATCTGGATGTTCACTGTTACCTCATTGTGGCTTTAATTTGCTTGCTCTAATGACCTTGTCATAGGTTAATAGACTGCTGAGCTATCCTCTTTTATGAAGGGCCTAGTCAAATTTTTAGCCCATTTTTCATTTGGGTTCTGTCTTTTCTTATTGCTTTATGAGTTTTGTGGTTTTTTTGAAATTAAAGATTTGAATTCTTTATAGCATAAATGTATTGCAAAATTATTTTACCCCATGATTTGCCTTTCCACTTTTTAATGGGATATTTTAATCAACAGAAATTTTTAGTGATAAGTGTATTTTAGTTTTCAATTTTTTTTTTCTTTAGTGTTAGTGTGCTGGTGTGATCTGTATAAAAATATCTTGATCTTCTTCAAGGTCATAATACTATGTTCATATGTTTTCTTCTAGTATAGTGCTTTACTCTGTTAAATCTACAACTCATTTGGAATTGAGTTTTGTGTATTGTGTAAGGTAGGGATAAAAATTCATTCTTAACCCTTTGGATGTCCACTTGATCCAGTACATTTATTAAAAAAGCCACATGCATGTGGTTAACTTTTTGAAGTTTATTCCTTTCAATTAGGCAAATTTATATTCTTGTGCCGATACCAAGGTGTCTTATTTACTGTAGCTCTATAATAAATTGTGATATCTGGAAGTGTAACTAACCCAACTTTGTTCTTCTTTAAGATCATTGTTAATATTCTTAATTTTTTGCACTTAATAAACAAATTGAGTATCAAATGATCATTTTCCACAAATACCCTTCTAGAATTTTGATTCAAATTACATTCATCATTTTGGGGAGAACTGAAGTCTCTTCAGGGAGTGAGGAGAATTCCACCCCATGAATCTGATGTATCTCTAAGTAATATTTTAATGGGTTTCAGTATAGAGGTTTTATATCTTTACTATATCGGTAACTAGGGATTTTATTTAAATTGATGTTAGTATTCAGAAATAAAAGTTATTTATTATTTAATGAATCCTAACAACATTTCCATACATTATTTTGAATTTTGATGTACAATATTATGTTACCTGTAAATAATGACAATTTCTCCTCTTTCTTTCAAATTGTTATACCTTGCTTTCCTTTTCTTAAAGCTTTGGCAAGGTCTTATCATAAAATGCTGAGTAAGTGGTATTGTTGAGTAGAAGTTGCCATCCATGTTGTTCCCCATTCCTTAGGAAAAGCTTTAAATATTTCTCAATTATAGTTGATATTTTTGTGTAATTAGTATAAGATTTTTACACTTCACTGAGATTCAGAAAGTTCTGTTTTATTCCTAGCTTGATGAAATTTTTAAATCTTGAATGGATATTGAATTGTATCAATTTTTTCTGCATATATGGATATAAGTATATATTTCTCCCTTACTCTATTAATATGGTATATTGCATTGATTTTCAAATGTTAATCTAGCACTCCTGTGATGAATTCAGGTAGCTCATGATGCGCGTAATCGTTTTATCTATCCCAGGTTTCAATTTGCTGATACTATGTGTAGAATTCTTGCATCTATATTCATGAGAAAGAAAGATTGTCTTTTATTAGCTTTTGTTATCAATGCTACACTGGCTTCAAAAAAGTATTAGGAAGTGTTTCTTCTTTTTCTGTTAGATATCTTATTTCCCTTTCTTAAAATAATTCCTGTCAAGTTTTGATGTGAGTATTGTGCTGGCCTCATAAAAAGTGTTTGGAAGTATACCATTATTTTCTATTCTTTGAAAGAATTTCTGCATTATCGATATTATTTCTTCTTTAAATGTTTAGAAGTATTCACCATTTAAGTCATCAAGGTTGGTAATTTCTTAGTGTGTAGGTTTTAAATTATAATTTCAATTTCTCTGCTAAATTTAGAACTTTTCAAAATTTGTGACTTGTGCCAGCTTTGTTTTTTTCTTGGAATTTGTATATTTCTCCTAATTAAAAAAATATTTACATAAAATTATTCATAATAATATCTTGTTATCTAGTTAATGTCCATTGGATGTGTAGTGATGTCCTCTTTTCCCCAGTATTGGTAATTTGCTCCTTCTTTTTCTTGTCTTTTTTTTTGGTCAGGCTTTCTAATGATCTGTTGATTAGTCTTTCAAACGAAAACCTGTTTTGTTTCTTCTGTAGGTTGAATTTGTTTTTCTTTTCCACTAACTTTTGTTCTTATTATTTCCCTCCTTTACTTTCCATAGATGTAGTTTGTTTGTTTCTCCTCATTTCTTCAGAAAATACTTACACAATTTTTATTGTGATGCCTTCATTTACCTATCAGTTATTTATTCCAAAGCTTAGGGCTTATTTATTTATTTGATGTCTGGTGTTTTTCTACTCTTGTCAGAGTATATACTTTGGATCATTTGGAATCTTTAAAATTACTAATTTTCTTTATGGTGCTTCGTGTAACCATTTTTGGCAAATGTTCTTGAAAAGAGTATTTGTTATGTCACAGTTCTGTAAATGTTCTACAAGTTAATCAGGCTTATCAGTTTTTTTGTTCAAATCTGGGTTTGCTTTTTTTTTCCCCCTGACCTGAGTATTCCACCAGTTATTGAGGGATGTTAACATTTCTATGTATGATTGTGGACTTCTCCTCTTAATTTTGTCACTATTTGCTTTATGGATTTTGAAGTTATGTTATTGTTTGTATACAAATTAAATTGATATACTTTTACTAACAGACTGATAATTTTATCATTACATAATATGTCTTTTTGTATCTAGGCATGCTTTTTCCTTAAAACCCTCTTTGCTTATGTTAGTAATGCTGTCGCTGCTTTTTTTTGGTTAACTTTTTTTTTTTTGATGTGATATATCTCTTTCAATTCTTTTACTTTCCACTTCTTTGTGTCCTTACATTTAAGGTTTGTCTTTTGAAAACAATGTAAAGTTTGTCTTCTTAACTTCATTATGACAAGATTTATTTTTTATTGGGATAATTCATACATTTACATTTAATGTAATTTCTTATAAATTTTGCTTAATATTTTACACTATTTTTTTATTTTTTATTTGTCCTTTTTTCTTCTTTCTTGCTTTCTTTTGAAATTCACATTATCTTATTTATATCCACAAATATTTAGTTACTTGTTATGGTGCTTGTGATTGATCTAAAGATACATTATATTTAGATAGCAAGTAAAACTCTTATTCATAAAGTTGCATGTAAAATATACATTTTTTCCCCCAAAATTATCTTTAATCTTACTTAGGTATCTCTGTTCCCAGTCAAATATCAATCTTTATTCCTTCTCCTTACCTACTCCCACCTCTTAATGGAGTTTCCAGGAAGCCCTAAAAAAGTAAATATTCAGAAAAGACCCATTAATTTTTAATCCTTGTAGTGCTTCACTGATTTATCCCAGAATACAATGGCTACTTGAAACTAGGTCTATGCATAGAAGTTTTTACTGATGCTGTTCTTTGGTGCTTAGCATCCAGCTGGATCATGGAGCTACGATCCTAGAATTCTAAAACATCACTGGACTTTGGAGAGGTCCTAGAGTCTGGTTCCCTATTATTCACAAAGCTCTCTAACTACTGTCTCCTTACTAATTCTGAGAAATAGTGACCTTATCAGTGCCTTCCTCCTTTCTCTGCCCCCTCTAGACTCCTGTCTCACTTCTCTCCTCTAGCAAAATCCATTAATAAGCCTAGAGTATGGAAAGTAAAGTGCTATAAGTCATTTTGCTTTTCAACCTGAAACATTAATTTCTCTAATTAAAAGAAACACAGAAAAGCTCACCACTGTTTAAAATGTATAAGGGGAAACATAAGGATAATAAAGCGTAATTTATATCTCAGTACACGATCATGCCATAATCTTGGAATTTGTACAATTTTTTTATTATATATAGAAAGGAGAGTTGTAAAATTAAAATTGTAAGCTTATGCGGAGGTATTAGAGAATAATGCAAGCTGTGATGAGAATTTTAGCTAAGGTTTAAAAGAATAATAAGTAAGATATCAGTAATTGGATGTAAAAATGACATGAAATTACACTTTTATCCTGATGTTCTTAAAAAAGAAAGCCGTTATATATATTGTGATATCAATATGGGACATACACGTAGTTTTATTGAAGACAGAGTTTTGTTGAAGACATACTGTTACATGTGGGAACACTGTTGCCAAGAATGAAGTTCCACCATTCAGAGTTACCACTAAAGTACATAAACAGCAGGAGCACCTGGCTGGCTCAGTCAGTGGAGTGTGCAACTCTTGATATCAGGGTTGTAAGTTTGAGCCCCACATTAGGGGTAGAGATTACTTAAAATCTTTTAAAAAGCAAAACACCTAAACAGCAGAGTGACATAAAGTAAGAAGACCACAATAGAAATAGTTCCTTTACTAAATATTATCCATTTGAAATTCTGGGGTTTGGATGTTTATATTAGCGTTAACTTGCATATGTGGGTAAATCAATATGAATATGAATATGGATATCATCATCCTAAATATTTTAATAAAAAGTAATTAACATGATACAAAGATATCTATGAAGAATTATAAAACTGGTAAAAATGTTAATTGTTTCAGCATGTAAAATATATTTCAATATAGACATTTACTTAGATTTACAGTTATATTCAGTATTTTCACTTAAGGAAGTATTTATATAACAATTCATTGGCATTATAATTTAAAATTATATACACTATAGCAATTCAGTTTTTAAAGTAACAAGATAATTTTATTTATTAACTGTGTAACATATTTCTATTATACTTTTTCCTATAACTTTTTGCTGCATACCTTGTGATCACCTCTTCATAAGACTGTTTTGTACTATCAGTTATATTCATGTGTGCTCTACTGATTATACAAATTCTTTTTCTTTATATTACTTTTATTCTGCTTTTTTTCTTGTTTAGAAAGATTGTTGTAACTTTATCTCTTTTTTTGTTATTTTCATTGTCTTTGTTTTTTGGATGTTGAGATATTCTTCATTATTATTACTCTCAGAGTTTTCTTTTTCTTTGTGATGTAAGAGTTTTTGACATCTTAAAGCATATTCAGTCTTCTCATTTTCAGTTCATGACTTTACCTAGTATTACCATTACGTTTTAACTTTAGTATGGTTAATAATTCTTTTTCCGATGGTATGCTGGAACTAGAGCCAGTTGTGCCTATCTCTTCTCTTCACAGTCATTGACATTGGTAGCTTGAATCGGCTATCTGGGAGTATATACATTATGGAAATTGACAAATATTACAAACCAAGGCTTTTTCTTCGCCAACTGGAAAGTTGTTAAACACTTACTAGCATACCACTGCCTTATATAGTATATAAAAATTATTTCAGGTTTAACAAAATTTAAATGCAAAAAGTCAAAATGTTAAAGGGCTAGAAAAATATACATGAGTATTTAAACAAGCTATATATGAAAACAGAGGAGGAAACTCAGAAAAGAGTATCAGTAGGTTTTAAAAATATATGGTAAATATATTAAATCTATTTTAGATGAAAATGGTGGAAGGTAACTTGGTAACCTGATAAGTGAAGTGATGGTAAGTGTTGGTTGGTCAAACCTGATAATTTAGTTTATGTTGATTTTTTGAAGTTCTAGTTTAAGCTAGTTGATTCAGTTTTTCTTTAGTTTATGAAATTTGTCCCAGATAAATGTTCCGATACTTATAAAATTATTCAACTCTACATTTTTTTTTCTAATTTCTACAATTATACTCTGACCTCAGAAATTCCTATACAGTGGTTAGAATAGATATTTTTTTCCTCAAAATACTTTTTATAATTCCATCACTGTGTAGAAAACTAATCAGACAAATCAATCATGTAAAATATTGCCAAATATAATACTTCTCTATTTGTTAAATAAAGTTCAGAATAATTTCATTCAAATTTTAAATCTTTTAATTGAACATTAGAAGCTAAGCTTCTGTGATAATGTTTGAATCTATTATTTTATTTTCCTGTGACTTACTATCTCTGGGCTAATAACTTAGATGTGTCAGGATAAATATTTACATTTTTCCAGGTATTAGGGCATGTTTACACTTCTCTGGTATTTTTATGGCATGAGAGTTCATACATTCCCTTAAATTGCTAATGATATTTACATGATAATTTACTTATCTTTCAATTTGAAAACAATTTATTGATATTTTCCTACCTTTTAAAACTTTGTAAATATTTATACATAGAAAAATCTAACTAATTTGTATCCTGCTAAATTATTTTAACAATTTCTCTTTCTATATTTGCATTTTTATCAAGTGAGAATATCAAAATAACTTGTTCCCTGTAAATTTTCAAATTGTTCCTCCTCCAAAAGAAATCAGTTTTAAAATATATTTTTTCAAAATCAAGAATTCCAAAATTAATAATGTTTTTCTAAGATTCCTTCAATTTAAGCACGTTAGTTGCTTATTACATGCTAAATTTCTGTGTATAACTAATACCTCTTACATTTCATGGTTTGTTATATAACCATGTAGTATTAATAAAATTGATCACCATTAGTATGCAGGGCAGATCTATTATTAATTTTTTATTTTATGTACCTTAGCCTGTAATTATTTCATTTAATCAAAGTTTCTGCTAACATAACTTGGATTTTTTACTAATTCAGATATGATGTGTCTTTCTATCTTATTTTATTCCGAATTAGTATGCCCTTTTTATTTTATAACAAAAATGTTAAAATACAGTCTGTACAATAAAGCAGAGATTAGATTTCAATATCCCTATTACATATAAAGATTTTAAATGTATTTTTGACATTATTTTAACATTTTTTTTCCAGATAAAGCCTTATGTTCATATAATTCAGGTAAATTTTAGCATGCACAATGTTTTAATGCATGTATTTATATGCACAGTTTAATTGGTTTTGTTTTGTGCTTTGTCTGGTTATTGTGCATATGTTAAATTCCTAAACAAAATGTCAGTACCTTCCTTTTTCTGCCTGTAGTACTCTTCCAGTATTTCCATGTTTACATCTTTAGTATTTTGGTATTAAAACCATTTGTTGAAATACAGTGATTTATAATTTCAGTGTGTCTAATATCGTCTCTTTTAGTATGGTACTAGTTTATCAATGAAGTATGGTAATATATAATCTGTGTTACTGTGTGCATTGTTTCACAAAATTTGGATACAGTCTTTAATGTTTCTGACTAATGGAAGGATAGTTTTAAAAATTCCAAATATGTTGAATTAAAATATAATTAAAACTATGACGTTTGCTGTAGTTTCCATCATTTTAGCTATTCTGTCATAACTTTTAAGGAAAACTGAATAGATTTACTTTTATTACTCTAATGTGTTATAATCTTTAAATTCACACATGCACAGAGTATGTCAAGATATTTTAAACAATGTGAAATTTTATAACTGGTCACTGGGACTTACTTTAGTTTTAATACTTTTAATATGAAAATATTTTACATATATTTAGTCTAATGAACTTTTATATTTTTAAAAATTATCTTCTTGAATAGGATTAGGAAGTAATTATAAAAAGCTTCAGGAATGGCACACTAAAGTTTCAGATCTACTGAGGAAGGCTACCACTTACAACCAGGATGGAATGAAGGGACTGGACTTCCTACCTCAGACAACAAAAATGGACAAATATATAAGTCAATTGATTTAATAACGCTGGATATCAGGCAACTAAGGACAGTAATTATTAAAAGTAGGAAGACAAATGAGTTGAATCTTAAAATTGCGTTAGCCTGCCACTTTAAGAGAATATCCTGCACAGAGCATAGGGTGAGAGAAGGCAGATGGAGCCTATGAACTCCCTGAGCTAAGATGATGGAACTGAGAGTTTGGGGAATAACAGTATCTAGAGTTCACAGAAAAGACTACTGAAGAGGAGAGAACTATCCAGAGAGAGAACTCCAGAGAACTTCAGAGGGTCCCTCTCAAGTGTTCAGCTGAGTATTGATCTGTGCATGAATGGAGGAATCTACCCAACCTCGAGAAAGGACCACCCAAAAACAATAGAAGTAATAATGCCTGAGGATAGTGTCTGTTTGTTCCCCCCCCCCCATGAGACTGGATAACATCAGATTTCAAAGGACATTGGGTTGAGTGCACAGAAGTCTCTGGCCTTAGTAGTGAACAATATTTGGCCCTAGACTGACACTGTATCACCTTAAAAAATCTTAAAAGCAAGAACTGAAAGGATCAAAATGTTTCTAAGTAACACAACTGCATGTAACAAAAACTCAAGAATAGTTATAGAAATACTGAAGTATCTAACACATAACAATGGCAAATTCACAATAGCTGGCCTCTAATAAAAACTTACCAGCCATGCAAAAGAGAAAAAAAAAGACCCATAAAAAGGATTTAAATCAATCAAAACTAAACAAGAACTGGTACAGATGTTATAATTAGTAGACAAGGATATTAAACGGTTACAGAAATATATTCCATATGTTCAAAATGTTAAGTAAAGACATGAAAGATATAAATGGATCCAAATGAAACATCTGTAAATGAAAACGACAGTGTCTAAAATAAAAATATACTGAATGTGATTAACAACAATAAACATTGCAGAGAAAAAAATAGTGAACTTGGAAATACAGCAATAAAGACTATCCAAAATGAAGCACGAATAAAAAAGAGAATTTAAAAAAATAACAAAGTATCTGTGAGCAATGGGCAACCTGAAGCTGCCTAATACACAAGTAATTTAAGTTGTGCAGGAGAGAAGAGGCAAATATTTGAAGAAATAATGGCTTAAAAGTGTCCAAATTTGATGAAAACTATAAACTCATATGTCCAGGAAGCTCAATGAACTCTAAACACAGAAACATGAATAAGAATATATGAAGGTACCTCATAATTAAATTTTTTTAAATCAATAATAAAAAATCATAAAGCATCTGGAGAAAACAGACTCACTACATAACTGTGAAATAAAATAAAGATGACTGCAGATTTTTCATTGGAAACAGTGCAAGTACTCAGAGAAAAAGATATCAATCTAGACCTCCCTACCCATTCCTGTTTCTTTTAAAAATGAAGATGAAATAATGATTTTTTTCAAACATACAACTGCTGAAAGAACTCATCACCAGAAGATATGCACTACAACAAATATTAAAGGAAGTCCCTCAGGCAGAAGAATGATGATACTAGGTGGAGACATAGAATATAGATGTATATAAAGAAATAGGGAACACAAGAAATGATAACTGGAAGGGTAAATATATAAGGCTTATTCTTACTCTTTAAATACCTTTATAACATAACATAATACAAATTATTATAAAAAATACCTTTAAATATAATTGTCTGCTAAAACAAATAGCAATGTAATATAAGATATGCAGCATATGTGAAAGTTAGGAGAGGAAAATAGAAGTGTATAATTATAACATTTTTATAGTGTACTATATTAGAAAAGAAGTATGTTATCACTTGAAAGTAGATTGCAATAAGTTAAATATTTATGCTCTGAGCCCCAAACCCACAAAACAAAGGGTTGTACCTAACTAATAAGCCAACAGAAAAGATAAAATGGAACCATGAAAGTATCCATTTCATCCAAAGGAATACAGAAAGTGGGGAAAATGGAACAAAGAACAGATGGGACAAATAGAAAATAAACAGCAAGTTGATAGATGTAAAATAACCAAATCAAGCATCTTAAATGTGAATAGTCAAAATACTGCAATTAAAAGACAGAGATTGTCAAATTGGATTTTTTAAAAAGGCAAAGCCAGCTATATATTGCCTGTGAGAAACCTACTTTAAATATAAAAACACAAAGAGTTTTAATTTCAAAGGATGGAAAAGATATACCCCACTAACGCTAATTTAAATATGACCCGACTAACACTAATTTAAAGAAATATGACTAATTTAAAGAAATATTAATATTAGACAAATAAGACTTTAGAGCAACGAGTTTTACCAAGGATAGAGGAGGTCGTTTTGTAGTAATAAAATGGTAAATTGATCAAGAGAACATATCATTCCTAAACATTTAAGCATGTAATAATAAAGCTTCAAATTACATGGGGAAAAATTTAAAGAGAGATTGTTAGACTGGATTTTTTAAAAAGAAAAAAACAAGATCCAACTGTGGTGCTTTGAAAAGCTCAACGAAATTAACAAACAACTAGACTGATCAAGAGAAAAGGCACAGATTACTAAAACCAGTAATGCGTTGGGAATCACTACCAATTTAACAAGTTAAAAGGATTACTTTGGGAATACTTTGGGGAATCCTTTGGGAATACAATGAACACCTGTATGCCATGAAATTAAACAACATAGAAGAAGTGGACAAATTTCTAGAAAGCCACAAATTATAGAAACTGATCCAGAAAATGTTAGAAATCTGAATAAAACTATAATGACAAAAGAAGCTGAGTTAGTAAAAAGAAAAGGTTAGACCTAGTGGCTTCACTGATGAATTCTATCAAATATGTAAAAAGAAATACCAGTCTTTCTTACATTCTTTGAGGGAAAAAAAGGAGAAGGAAATGCTCTCCAATTCGTTCTATGAGACCAATATTATTCCAATACCAAAGGCAGAGAAACATTATAACAACAAAACTGCAGACCAATATCTCATGAATGTAAACATGGAAATCCTGAACAAAGCATTAGTAAGTTGAATTAAAAAAATGTAAAAATGTTTATTCACTCTGACTAATAGGGATTTATCCCTAATGCAGTGTTTGTTTACTAACTAAAATCAATTAAGTATAATTCAACATAGTAATAGATAAAAAGATAAAATCACATGATCATGTGATGAGATGGAGAAAAGGCTAGGACTGTAGCAGCACTTCTTCACAACAAAAACTATAAACAAAGTAGAAATAGAAGGGAACTTCCTCACCCTGATAAAGACGACTTTAAAAAGCCTACTGCTGACATCATTTTTAATTATAGAAAACTGAATGCTTTCTCCTTAACTGGGGACTAGGCAAGTATACTTGCTCTTACTATTTTTATTCAGCGGTGCCCTGGAGATTCTAGTTAGGGCAGTCAGGCAAGGAAAATAAATAAACGTCATTCAAAATGGAAAGAAAGAAGTAAAACTATCTTTATTCAGAGACATGATTCTTCTACATGTAGAAAATTCTAAAGATTCATCAGAAAACTACTAGAACTAATAAATAATGTCAAAAAAGTCTCAAGGTACATGAACAATATGCAAAATCAATCATATCTTATATACTAGCCACTGACATTTCGAAAAAGGAAATTAAGAAATATTTTCATTCCCACAGTATCAAAAATTTTAAAATACTTATGAATAAATTTCATAAAATAAGTACAAGCTTGAATACTAAATAACTCAGAAAATCTTGCTGAAGAAAATTAAAGGAACATCTAAGTAAATGAAGAGATATTCCAAATTAATAGATTGGAAGACTCAGTATTATTAGGATGGCAGTTCTCCCCCAGATTTGTCTACAGATTCAGTACAATCACTAACAAAATCTAAGCAATACTTTTGCTATAAGTAATAAACTGATCTTAACATTTGTATGGAAATGCACAAGATTCAGAACAGCCAAAAAAGGAACAAATTTGGAAGACTTAGCAATTCCTGATTTCAAACTTACTACAACACCACGGTAATCACAACATGGGGGTACTGGCATAATGGAATCTAAGAATTCAAAAATAAACCCTTATATTTATGGTCAGTTGATTTACAACATGGGTGTCATGGCAATTCAGTTGGGGAAAATTGTTTCTTAGCCATTAATACTTGAGCAATTGAATATCCACATGTAGAAAGATTAACTTAGACTCTGTCTCACACCATCCACAAAACCTAAATTAAAATCGATCGTAAACTTAACTGTAAGAGCTAAAACTATAAAACTGTTAGAGGAAAATATAGGAGAAAATCGTCATTACCTTGGGTTAGGCAGAGGTTTCTTCAAGACAAAAGCAAAAGCATTATCAATGAAAGAATGAAGTGATAAATTGGACTTCATAAAAATTTAAAATGTTTGTGATTCAAAGACAGCATTAAGAAAGTAAAAGACAAGCCACAGTCTTGGACAAAATATTTGCAAAGCACATATTTGGAAAAGGACTTGCATTCAGAGTTCATCAAGAAATCTTGAAAGTCAATAATGAGAAGACAAATGATACAATCAAAAGGCAAAATATTTGAATATCATTTCAGTGAAGATATATGGATAGCAAATAAGCACATGAAAATATTCCCAGTATCATTAGTTATTAGTGAAATGCAAATTTTAACAATGAGATATCACTTTACATTTACTAAAATGAGTGCAACAAAAAAAGATGATAATTTTTGGCAAGGATTTTGAGAAAATGGAATCTTTATACATTTGCTGATGAAAATGGAATTAGTGTAGCCCTTTGGAAAACAGTCTGGTGGTTTGTTAAAAAGTTAAAATAAATTTACCATATGACACAGCACCTCACTCCTAGATGTACACCCAAGTGAAATGAAAATGAATGCCCACTCAAAGTCTTGTACCTGATGTTTACACCAGCATTATTCATAATGGCCAAAAAGTGGAAATAGTTCAAATATCCATCAGTTGGTGAATGGATAAATAAAATGTGGTATCCGTACAGTGGATTGCTATACATAACAAAGTATTAATGAATACCACCGCATGGCTTAACATAAAAAAAAATTATGCTAAATAAAAGGTGCCAGATACAAAAGGCCACATGTTGTATGATTCCATTTATATAACAGAAAAGGCAAATCTATAGAGCAGAGATTAGATTAGTAGTTGTCTGGCTGGGGATAGGAATGGGGAATGAGTGAAAATGAGTATGAGGAATTTTGGGGGGGATGACGGAAATGCTTTAAATTTAGATTGTGGTGAGGATTACACAACTCTTAAAATTTACTAAAAATTACTGGTTAGTATACTTAAAACCATCATATTACATAAATTATACCTCAATTTTAAAAATACAGTGAGGAAACGACAGAAGAAATAGATAAAACCTCAATTATAGTCAGATTTTAATGCTCTTTTCTTAGTAATTTATAAAATAAGTAGACAGAAAAGCAGTAATACTGGAGAGGATCAATAATTTCAATTAAATTAATGTTTATAGAACATTCAACATAACAGCATCAGAATACACCTTCTTTTTAAGTGCATTCAGAGCTCTTATTAAGATAGATAATATTCTGGCCAAAAGAAAGTCTCAATAAACTTAAAAGTATTCAAGTCATACAAAGTATGTTATCTGACCCTTATAGAATTAAATTAGAAATCAATAATAGAAATATATCCTGATAATCTCCAAATATTTAGAAACTAAATAGCACTCTTCTAAATAACCGTGAGTCAAAGGAGAACTCAAAGGGAAAATAAAATATATTTTGAACTGAATGAAAGGAAAACACAACACATCAAAATTCATGGGGAACAACTACAGCAGAAGACAGATGGAAATTTATAGCACCAGATATTTATATTACAAAAGAAAGTCTCAAATCAATGACCTGTTTTCACCTTAACAAAATATAAAAAGAGAGAGAGAGTGCAAATTAAACTCAAGTTAAATAGAAGAAAGGGAATGGTGAAAGTCAGAACAGAAAGCAGTGAAATAAAAACCAAAAAGCAGTAAAAAAATTAATGAAACCAAAGTTTGACTCTATGAAATCAATAAAATTAGTCAACTTTTAGGCAGAATGATCAGCAAAAAAAGAGAAAACAGAAATTACCAATATGAGAGAATAGGTGATGTTGCTACAGATTTTACAAACATTAAAGGGATCGTAAGGAAAAGTTATGAATAACATTAGGTCGATACGCTTGACAACTTAGAAAAATAGAAAATTTCTTTGAAAGGCAGAAACTCGATGCTCACTCAAAAAGAAATAACTTGAATAGCCCTGTATCTAATTAAAGAAATTTAATATGTGGTTAAAAACTTTCCCACAAAGAAAATTCAAAGACCAGATGGCTTAACCAATGAGGCATACCAGACATTTAAGGACAATAAAATACCGTTCTACACAAACGCTTCCAGAAAAATGTACATTTGGGAAAACTTCCCAACTTGTTTTATGAGAGAAACATTACCATGATACCAATACCTGACCAAAATACTACAAGAAAGAAATCTACAGACCTTATAGAAATTATGGCAAGTTTAGCAAATTAAATTTTGAAAGATTTAGCAAAAGAAAAATTTAGCAAATTGAATACCACAATACATAAAATGGATAAGGTAGCATGACCAAGTGGTGTTCATCCCAGAATTCAGTGTTTATTTAACATATGAAAATTAATGTTATTCATCATTTTAAAAAATTCAAAATCATTATCTCAAGAGATTCAGAAAATCTTTTTCTGAATTACAAAATCAAACATCCATTTCTGTTAAAAAAAAAGAAAAGAAAGATAAAGNCGCTTCCAGAAAAATGTACATTTGGGAAAACTTCCCAACTTGTTTTATGAGAGAAACATTACCATGATACCAATACCTGACCAAAATACTACAAGAAAGAAATCTACAGACCTTATAGAAATTATGGCAAGTTTAGCAAATTAAATTTTGAAAGATTTAGCAAAAGAAAAATTTAGCAAATTGAATACCACAATACATAAAATGGATAAGGTAGCATGACCAAGTGGTGTTCATCCCAGAATTCAGTGTTTATTTAACATATGAAAATTAATGTTATTCATCATATTTTAAAAAATTCAAAATNAATTAATGTTATTCATCATATTTAAAAAAATTCAAAATCATTATCTCAAGAGATTCAGAAAATCTTTTTCTGAATTACAAAATCAAACATCCATTTCTGTTAAAAAAAAGAAAAGAAAGATAAAGAAAAGAAACTCTAAGCAAAGTAGAATGGAAAGGAACTTTCTTAAAAAATAGGTAAAGCACATTTATCGAAACCTACAGCTGAATCACACTTGCATAATATAAATAAAGTAGGAATATTTCCAAGCTCACATAAAAGACTGAAACCTTTCTTTGTAAGATCAGAACAAGAAAAGGTTGTCTGTTCTCCCTACTTTTATTCAGAATTGTACTGTAGGTTCTAGCTGCTACATAAGGAAAGANAAAAGAAACTCTAAGCAAAGTAGAATGGAAAGGAACTTTCTTAAAAAATAGGTAAAGCACATTTATCGAAACCTACAGCTGAATCACACTTTAGTGTGATAAAAGACTGAAACCTTTCTTTGTAAGATCAGAACAAGAAAAGGTTGTCTGTTCTCCCTACTTTTATTCAGAATTGTACTGTAGGTTCTAGCTGCTACATAAGGAAAGAAAAAGAAATAAAATGCGCCCAAATTGAAAAGGAAGAAGAAAAATGATGTTGAAGACATCTTCATCTATATAGAAAGTGAGGTGGAATCTACACAAAAGCTATTATAATTAAAAAGTGAGTTAATGAGCTTGTTGGATACATTTGTATTTATATGTACCTTCAATGAACAATTGAAAATTGAAATCTAGTAATACAATGCCGTTTAAATGTGTCAAAAATATGAAATATTTAGGGGTAAATTTGACAAATGTGTAAAAGATCTCTAAACTAAAAATTATAAAATACTGTAAAATCAAATTTTAAAAGACTTAAATTAATGAAGAAAAATACTCTGTTCCTGGGTCAAAAGAACCAATATTATGTTAATTTTCCCCAACTTGATCTACAGACTCAATTCAATTAAAAAATCTCAACAGGCATTTTTGTGTAAACTGACAAACTGACTCTAGAACGTAATTGAAAATATTTAGTATACAGAATCGCTAAAAACAACTTTGATCTCAGATCAAAGTTGGAAGCCTTTAAATAGTTGATTTCAGAACTTACGATAAAGCTGTAGTGATTGAGACATCGTGATAAAAATAGAGAAATGAAGGGGCGCCTGGGTGGTGCAGTCAGTTAAGCATCCAACTCTTGGTTTCACCTTGGGTCATGATCTCAGGGTCTTGAGATCCAGCCCCGTGTCAGGCTTCATGCTCAGGGTGCAGTCTGCTTGAGAATCTCTCTCTCTCTCTCCCGCTGCCCCTCCCATTCATTCTCTCTCTCTCCCTCTCTAAAATAAATAATCTTTAAAAAAATAGACAAATGCATTAAAAGAACAGTATATAGAATGCAGATATAAACCCACACATATATGAATAACTGATTTTGAAAAAAACTGAAAAGGCAATCCCGTGGTGTAAGGACAGTCTTTTAAACAAATGCTTTGAGAGCCTGTAGATATCCATACACACACACAAAAAGGGGGAAAAGGGACTTCTTTTTATACCATATACAAAAGTTAACTCAAAATGGATCAATGAAAACTCTAAAATTATATAACTCCTAGGAGAAAACTTTATCACCTTTGGTTAGGCAAAAATTTCTTAGGGCATGAAAATCATGTGCCATTAAATAAAACATTGATTAAATTGAACTCTCAATATAAAATCTTTTTTTTTTTCTTTAAAGGACACTGTTAAGATAGTGAAAAACCAAGCCACAGACCAGAAGAAATATTTGCAAATCACATACCTAATACAAGACTTGTATGCAAAATGTATAGAGAACTGTTTTTTGGGGTTTTTTTGCAGAGGTGAAATATATATTTATTTTCTTTTATTATGTTCAGTTAACCAACTTATAGTACATCATTAGTTTTTGATGTAGCATTCAATGATTCATTAGTTGTGTATGTTAAAACTCATGAATAAAACATAACAATAAAAAATGGACATAAGATTTGAAAAACCATTAAAAATATTTATAGATAGAAAATAGACACATGAAAAGATGTTCAACATTAGTCTTTAGGTAAATGTAAATGAGATACCATTAGACCCTTATTAGAATGGTTAAAATGAAAAAAACTATGAAAAAAAGTATTGGGGAGGATGGGAATTTACTGAAATTCTCATATACTGTTAGTGGGAATGTAAAATGTGATAGCTTCTTTGGAAAACACTTAGGCAGTTTTTCCTAAAAAGTTAAATATACCTCTACCATATAATTCAGTCATTCCATTACTAGGTCTTTACCAACGAAAAGTGTAAACATATGTTCATACAACAACTTATATATGAATGTTCATTGTAACTTGATTTGTAATAATCAGATAACCCAAATGCCCTTCAACTGGGTAATAGATAAACAAACTGTGGTACGGCCATAAGAGAGAATATTATCTAGCAATAAAAAAGAATATTGATACACATTGACAACGTGGATGAATCTCAGAATAATTATACTGAGTGGAAGAAGAGAGACAAAGAATTCTAGTATGATTCCATTCATATACAATTTTAAGAAATGCAAACTAATGGGGCGCTGGCTCAGTCTTTAAGCTTCTGCCTTAGGCTCCTGGCGCGATCCCAGAATCCTGGGATCAGCTTCCTGCTCTGCTGGGAGCCTGCTTCTTCCTCTCCCACTCCCCCTGCTTGTGTTACCTCTTTCACTGGCTATCTTTCTCTCTGTCAAATAAATAAATAAAATTTTTGGAAAAAAAAAAGAAATGCAAACTAACAGAAAAAATAACTAACTGAATTCCTGTAACTACAAATATTAATATGTTAAAAGTTGAAATAAATCTTTGATTTAGAGAAAACACTAGACTCAGACATTAAAGTAGTTCATATTTAATATTAGCATATTATTTCAATTTAATAAAACTCTTGCATAATATAAATAAAGTAGGAATATTTCCAAGCTCATTTACAAGGAAAATGTAACTTTTATACCAAAAATCTACAAATCCATTCCAAAAAAGGGAATTTATAGTCCCATTTCACTCTTTTTTTTTTAAAGATTTTATTTATTTATTTGACAGAGAGAGAGAGAGCCAGCGAGAGAGGGAACACAAGCAGGAGGAGTGGGAGAGGAAGAAGCAGGCTCATAGCGGAGGAGCCTGATGTGGGACTCAATCCCATAACGCCGGGATCACGCCCTGAGCCGAAGGCAGACGCTTAACCTCTGTGCCACCCAGGCACCCCCCATTTCACTCTTAAATATAAATGACCGAGAAAGCTACTTTATACAGCAAATCAAATCCAATAGTTTAACAAAATTCTATAAATGTCATTTTAGACATTTACAGATCAAAGGAGAAAAAATATGTTCATTTCTTCATAATGAATTAAAAACTTTATAGAATTCAACAGAAATTCATAATGATATCTGTTAGCAAATTATGGATTAGAAACTTCCTCAATCTGATAGAATGTCTACTAAAAACTTACAGGAAATATAATCTCAAATGGCCAATGATAGAATTATTATTAAAAAAAGCATGAACAGGAGTGCGATTGTAATGGAGAGTCTAGTGCAATAAGAAAAGAAGAATTTAGAAATAATAAGGATTCAGGGGCGCCTGGGTGGCACAGCGGTTAAGCGTCTGCCTTCAGCTCAGAGCGTGATCCCGGTGTTACGGGATCGAGCCCCACATCAGGCTCTTCTGCTATGAGCCTGCTTCTTCCTCTCCCACTCCCCCTGGCTTGTGTTCCCTCTCTCGCTGGCTGTCTCTATCTCTGTCAAATAAATAAATAAATAAAATCTTTAAAAAAAAAAAAGAAATAAGGATTCAAAGGAGAAATAAACTATCATTATTTATAGATGATATAATTATTTCCCTTAAACTCTGAAAATAATATACTGACTAACTATGGTTTACCAAGGTGTCTGGATATAAGAATAATATACAAAGGTCTGTTGCATTTCTATACACCAGTACAAACAGACATACTTTACAATAATAACAGAATATCAGATACCTAGGAATAAATCTAACAAAAGTTATATAGAAGAACTACAGGAAAAAAATTAATGTTTATTAAGAAACATTAAAGAATACCCGAATAAATGGATATATGCCATAACCACTGATAGGAAGACATTATTGTTAATTTCCCCTATTTGACATACATATTTAATTGAGTTCTAATCCTATCAGATATCTTCAAGGACACTGATGAGTAGATTCTAAGTATGTAGAGGACTAAAGGGCCAAAAATAGCTGGAAGGATTCCTCTGAGAGCAGGGAGGAGAAACTTTCTCAGATATCAACATTTACTGTAGTTCACACAGTGTGCGTCTGGCATGAGAATAACTCAGTCAGTGGAATACGATTGAGAGCCCAGAAGCAGACTCTACTACATGAAATGGTCTTAAATAAGGATCTGAGGTAACATGTCAGACCCCGAGAGGAGAGGTAAATGATTTAATAAATTGAGCTGGAAAAATACTATCCACAAAGAAAGAACATAGATGAAATTGGATCCCTGTCCTGCAACATGTACCTAAACTTTAGATGGATTAAGGACAGATAAAGTTAAGTTTCAGTCAGGAAGCTGAAGAGCTATTAGAGATACGAAATAAAATATTTTTTATAAAGTTTAAACTACAAAATTGCAGAAGAAGCTGGGAGTTCTTTGTCAGAAGGTTTGTAGGAGAATGATTGAAGAATCTGAAAAAAAGTCATGTGCCAGAAGCAACAGAGAGGACCTAGTGAAAACATTTGAAGGGCTTTTGCCTCTTCTGTTCATTAGGGGTCTTGAAGTCGTTGTAGGTCATAAGGAAGGGTTGGGAAGGAAAATGCATGTAAACCTCCCCATCCTACTGTAATTTTAAGGGTGACCTGCAGAAGAAGGTCTGTAGGTCCTTTGTCATGGATCTGCAGATGTGCTTGGCACAGGACTGGGGAAATCTGAAGAAAGAGGTCTAGCAGGAGCCAGAAGAGCATCTAAAATCCCAGACTGGGTTATATCATACCTAAAAACCAGAAAGAATTGGAAAGAATTGAAAAACCACAATTACCATAACAGTCTCTCACAAATGTGAGCTACAGAACTGATGAACTTGAATAAATAGAACATTCTCCCAACAAATAGAGAATGTACATTCTCTTCATCTATAAATGAAACATATGTAAAATATTGCTATAAGTTTTTAAGTAATACATTCGTATGGTATAAATTTAAAAGTAAAAAAAAAAAAATCTCCCCCAGCTGTTTCTCAAACATCTAGTTCTCCTTACTTGAGTGAAATGCTGTTACCAGTTTCTGTATGTTTGCCCAGATAGTCTATGTTTACATAAAAAAATATGTATGGGTTTTTCCTCCTTTTTTCTAACATAAATAATAGCATACTACCATTATTGTGTATCTTCTGATTTTTTTTATTTTTATCTCCATTCTTTTAGTATTTATTATTGAAATCACAACATTGCACACTTAACAAAGTAACATTAATTAACATCTCTACCATTTTTTCCAAACTGCATAAATACTGTAAGATCTGATTTGTACCATCACCCCTACTAAACATATTATTGCCAGAATTTTACTCTGCCTCCCAATTAGTAATTTATTATGTCATTTTGTTCATTCAGAGTTCGTTTAGATATACCTGAATTTTTACCACTTTCTTTGCTTCCCACCTTTTTTTCATTTTATCCTCCCCTTTTATTTTCCTGGGATGAATTTCTCTATTTTTAAAGTACACATATTTTAGTAGTGCTTTCAATGAAGATCTGGAAACAGGCTGTGTTTTTCTGAATATGTCTTTATTTCTTCATTCCCGATGAAGAGTTTAGCTATATATAAAATTCTAGAATTACTTTTATTCACTCTCTCTCAGCATCCTGACAATGTTATTTTAATAACTTCTGATTTCCAGCCTTGTAGAAAAGTCTCTCCATTTATTTAACTTTTCTTTAAATTGTTAGCAGTTGTTATGAGTTTGTGTCCCACCAAAAGCTTATGTCCTACCCCCAGTACCTAAGGATGTGAACTTATCTGTAAATAGAATTAATACAGAAGTAATCAAGTTTTTATTTTTGAGGTCACTAGGATAGACTTAATCCAATATGACTGATGTCCTTATATAAAGAGGAAATTTGGATACAGATAGACGTGAACAGAGGGAAGACAACGTGAAGACATTCAGGGAGAGGATAGCCATGTGACTGGAGGGCTGTATTTACAAGTGAAAGAACACCAAGGATTGCTAGCAAACACCAGAAGCTAGAAGAGACAAGGGAGGATTCTTTCCTGGAGCCATCAGAGAGGGCGTGGCATGGCTGACACCCTGATTTTGGACTTCTACCCTCCAGAACTGTGAGACAATAAATTTCTGTTGTTTGAAGCCCCCCAGTGTTTGGTACTTTGTTGCATCAGGCCTAGGAAACTAATGCAGCAGTGTTTTGTGGCTTTGAGGTGTACATGTTTTGCACATGTTTCGTTACATGTATTCCTAGATTTTCCATGTGCTTTGGTAAGTGATAGTGGCTTTGAAATTTATTTCTAGTTGTTCATTGCTATTCTCTAAAAAATGTAGTTCATTTTTGTATGTTGATTATGTATGTATTCTGCAATCTTGCTAAATTATTAGTCTTAGTAAGTTTTTTATAGCTTCCTTAGGAGTTTTAATTTACATGATCATTTTACCCCTTGCTTTCCAATCTGTATGCCATTCATTTATTTTCCTTGCTGTATTTTACTGTAATGCAAGTGCAGTGTTGAGCAGAAAGGGTTGGAGTGGGCATTCTTAGTTTATTCTTTGTTTTAGGGGGACTACATTCTGTACTTCATAAGTAAGTCTGACGTGAGCTATAGGTTTCATGAATGGGGTAAGCGTTTTCAAATGATTGTTCTACACCTGTTGAAATAATTTTAAAATTGCATGTATAAATGAAATAACTCTAATATAAATAAACTAGAAAGAAAAATTAACAAATTAACCACTGTTGAAGAAAATTCCATTATAATTTTCTCTCAATCATTGATAGATCAAGCACACAAAAATTTAGGAAAGATACAAATTAGCAAGCTTAATCTCATGCTCAAAAAAGAGAACTCTGCGTCTAATAGTAAATGAATTTATATTCCTGCTATATCCATGAAACATTTGTAAGAATTATTAATATATTATTTAATAATTCATCTTCTGACAAATTTCAAAGACTGGAAGACTTGACAAATACAGGCTATTTTTTTCAGCACCAGTATTACTATGTCAATTTAAAAAAAAATAAATAAATCCCCTCACAAAGGCTGATAAAATGAACTTCATTTTTTGCTGGTGTCATTCTTATCTTACACCAGAGGCAGATCTGATTCTTGACCAATACCAAAAGCATGTAATCTTTGTGCTGTAGTATATATGGCACATTAAACTATCGTTATGCTGTCCTTGAGTATTTACATTTACAAGGTGAAATCTTGTTACAAGATGAGTAGCAATTCTTATCATGTTTCTCTTCAATAACTTCGCCTGTGGTATCCTTTTTTCCCCCAAATCCGTTTAGAAAGTATCCACTAATTCCATAAATCCTTTTGTGCTCAGTCTTTTGGAATATTGCGTGGTAATTGTAGTTTCCATATCAGTTGGGGCTGTAAGAGCCTATGATTTGATTGGGTTTAAAGTTTTATGATAGAAGGCTTTGGAAGGAAAATAGCAGTGAACCCATTCAGTGGGACCACGTGATCAAAACAGATCAACGTCTTTTATGTAACCATTAAAAGGGGGAAAACGGTTCCCGCAACAGAGTCTCCTTTCCCAAGAGGGCAGGGGTTAAAACAAACAAAAAAAGATTAAAATGTATAGAATATTTCTAAGAGGAAGTTGGAAATATTGGAGGGCAATCCTAGAATGTTTAATCATTGCTACTTTAGGTACCTGATAAAACATGAGCTTTCAGTGTTTTATATACGTTACAGGAAAGCATTTGTTTTCTGATAACTGAATTTGGTCTATTTAATGAATAATGTATGGTGTAAGTAGACTGACAAAAGCAGTCATTTCTTGAAGTAGCAATGCTGTTTTCATTTATCATTAAGTATTTTCTGATTGTAAGGAAGGAAAAAGTACTGTAATAAGGGATTCTATTATGTAAGATGTGCCTATTTTTGAGACACATGTAGGAGAAAAGATATATTAAAAACATTAGGGGCGCCTGGGTGGCACAGCGGTTAGGCGTCTGCCTTTGANCAATGCTGTTTTCATTTATCATTAAGTATTTTCTGATTGTAAGGAAGGAAAAAGTACTGTAATAAGGGATTCTATTATGTAAGATGTGCCTATTTTTGAGACACATGTAGGAGAAAAGATATATTAAAAACATTATCGGGGCGCCTGGGTGGCACAGCGGTTAGGCGTCTGCCTTTGACTCAGGGCGTGATCCCGGCATTGCGGGATCGAGCCCCACATCAGGCTCCTCCGCTATGAGCCTGCTTCTTCCTCTCCCACTCCCCCTGCTTGTGTTCCCTCTCTCACTGGCTGTCTCTATCTCATAAATAAATTAAAAAAAAAATCTTTAAAAAAAAAAAAAAAACAAAAAAACAAAAAAAAAAAACATTATCACACGTTTATATGCATATGTGATATGCTTCATAATCAAATGTGAAGACAATCGGCTTTAACCATCAGTTCAGTGCTATTTTTGCCATAACGTGATTAACATTTTAAAATTTTGTAATAGAGGTCTTAATTATGTTAATTATTACTGCTCTGTTTGAGGCTCTTTCTTACAAAATATAACAATTGTGTGTAATTAATACACAATTTAGATGTATTAATAAGTTTGTGGATGATTTATTTCTCATTTTCTTTTCAAAGCAATGGTGGAACAGCTAAACTAATACTAAAAGAAGATTGTTTAAGATGTCTTAAATTATACTTCTCCATGAGTGTGAAAAATGAAGAATTGGGTACATTTAATTTATTAGTCATGCGTATTAGAAAAAGGCACATGAATGCTCTTGAAATACCTTGTTTTGCTTTGAAATTTATATAGACTTAAGTGCCTTTGTCTAAAAGCATCTGAGACTGACTTAACTTAGCTATTTTTAACTTAGCTTTTTGTTCAATAGATTTTATCAATCAACATTAAATCACGTACATATATTATTTGGTATTTAATATTATTTCAAGCTTTAGGCATTTAGGAAATTTATTTTATACATTTTAAGAATAAAATTTAAGAATAATATCTTCACATTATGAAATATGAGTAAAAATAAGTGTGAGCTCATAATGACTTTCCTTCTCTCTATATTTTTATCCTCAAGTATTTCATTCAAAATTCTTTCACTTTTTTTTTCAGGTTGGTGAGGAGTTTTTTTTTTTCCCCCTTAATAATCAGCAATTTTAATTATTTCTATTGTTTGCTTCATAGGGTCAAAAAGAATAAGTGATAGTGAAGTCTCTGACTATGACTGTGATGATGGAATTGGTATAGTATCAGGTAAGAATTTCAGAATTATTTTATAGTAATAAGAAGGAAGGTTATTCATCATTATCTACCAATAAACAGATTAAATAATAAATAAAATGAGAAAGAAATAACTTGCCTGTTTATCCCCTCACACCCCAAAAAAACCACCTTATGGCAATTTAACCTCTTGAATAATTCCAGTTGCTGGAACTCTTGTATCAATTGTTAAACTGAATATTCTTACTGCAAGTGAATACTTCTAAGTTTTCTGCTTTTAAACTACTAAATCATAAGGATTTTACCATAAATTTGAAAAGTTATTGTATAAATGAAACTTCTTTATACTGCGTAACAGTGTGAAAAAAAAATCTTTTTGACGTCACCAACATACCCAAATATGTCAAATATTTGCGCTTTTTGAAATTTTTTTCATTGTTGTCATGTTGATTATGTATCAGGCACAACTTTATTTTCAAAATATGGTATTGTAGTTTAAAATCGTGCCTGATTTATGGTTGGAAATTTATCTGATGACTTAAAAAATATGAAGATGATTTCAAATCCTCTAAATCTGTTACTATTAGAAAGTTGAAGCATCACCAGATTCTTTTTTTCTTTTCCATATTCTTTTTATCAGCATGAAAATCAGGATTATGGTATTGTGGTTTTTGAAATGTTATCTTTTCATAGACTCACACCTTTAGTAAATTACATTTACCTAAGTATCATGATAACTAAGATTTAAACTTTAATTCTGTTAAAAAATACTTTTCTGTGTTTTCTTTTTTTAATGTCCTTTTTGTTTTAAGCTCCATCATTAACAATAGTTTCAATAGAGACTAAATGCTTCAATCAATCGTTTATCAAGTAATTTGGCTGTCAGATGAAGCAAATAATCCTTCTTACCCCCCATGTTGACTAGCATTTTAAACAACTAGTGTAACTCTAGGCACCAGCAAATCTGTTAGTACTTTGTTCCCCATATGCAGAGATTCGTTTCCAACTGCATGTTATACATATCTGTCAAATTCAGGGTATCTGTTACAACCATTGAAAATCCTTTTAACCTGAACTATCAGCCTTTTCTCAATAATGAACAGTTTCAGCTGCTTTCTTTAATTTTTCCAACTTTGCAAGGCAGATGTCCTGAAAATTAACTATGCCAGGGGTAATATTTCCCATGTGGTTACTTACTTTGTTTACTCTAATTCAAGTCAGAGGTAATTTTTTATATTTGCATTGCTAATATTATTCTTCAAAGTAAATAGAAACTTTGATTGATATTGAAATTTAGGGTTCTCAGGGAAGCAACTGCTGGCCTGGATTTTGTGCCCCAATGGTATGCTGAGTAGGGAAGGGAGAATGATTGTAAACCAACTATTCTCTGAACCAATTGACTCACCCCACAATGCAAATAAATGGAATATATATATAAAATATGAGTTTATAGCCACTTAGAATGTTAGTGTTATTTTCTAATCTGACCTGAAATAATATACAAGTACATGTAAATAATTTATTTTCCACTGGGAAGGTAGAGTGATGTTTTAGTAATTAGCTCTTAAATGTCACATGTAATATTCTGATTTCCTAAGTTAATTACCTAACCCTGATACTCATTTTTTATTACTTCTGAGTAGCTCTTCATATTATTAATAATGAATATTTTCTTAAAACTCTGTATTTCTTTTTAGTTTTCATGTGACTGCATTATTTGAATTTTCTTCTTGTGGTAACTCTTCCTCCTTTTCTCAATACTCTCCTTTAAACTCCATAGTCATAACTCTTTTCTCTCTATATATTCCCTTACCTTGGATTTCAATGATGTTCTTTTTATGAATGTCTCTGAGAACTTTATTGACAGTCCTAATGCCTTTCCCAAAATTCTTTTCCGCATGTTTAACTTTTTGCCCACGAGGCTGAAAATACTGTTATACTCCTCCTCTCCAAACTGGTTAACCTTCTAAACTTCTCTCTTTGTAGTATACTTTTTTTCCCAAAGATTTTATTTATTCATTTGACACAGAGAGAGAGAGAGCACAAGATTTTATTTATTCATTTGACAGAGAGAGGGGCAGCGGGAGAGGGAGAAGCAGGGTCCCCACTGAGCAGGGAGCCCAATGTGATGGGGGGAATGAGAGGGATGTGGGGTGGGGGGGCTCAATCCCATGGGCGCAGGGATCATGACCTGAGCCCAAGGCAAACGCTTAAGCTTAACCGACTGAGCCACCTGGGAGCCCCTTTGTAATACACTTTTAACTTCCTGGTGGGCTAATCAAGTGTTAAGAGTCATTTATTTCATCCCTTTTTTGGTCTTGTATCTGATCACAGATTGTTGTTGGTTCATTTCAGAATATCCCCAGACTCCATTGTTGGACTTTTCCTACATTCATTACTCTAGTGATCACATCTCTTTAAAGTCCCATGCCTTCAAATAGTATCTGTATGCTAAACTTCCCACATGTCCAGTCAAAAGCACTCATTTGTATTTTAAATTTTTATTTTCTGCTGCCCATTTGACATCTGTGCTTGGAAATGTAGTAGATATCTTCAACTTGACATGTCTAAAACTGATCTTTCCCACCAAACCAAGTTATTTGATGGCAGCTCCATTCTTTTACTTGAATTAAAATTTTAGATTTGTTTTTGTCCTTCTCTTCCTTGTATGTCCAAATCAAATCTTATACAAAATCGTCCCTATGCCTCTACCTTCAAAATATGTCCAGAATCTGACTACTTTCCATGTTTCCATTGCTGTCGTCCTGGTTCATCTGTTGCCTGAATTATTGCCTTTCTTCTTTCAGTCTATTCTCAGCATGGCAACTGAAGTGATCCTGTTTAAAGAAGATAGGTCATAGCCAGTTTCTGCTCAAAATCCTCTAATGGGTAAAAAATCACTCAGATCAAATGCCAAACATCTTTACAAAGCAAAATAAGGCCCCACGTGATTTTCCTCCTTCCTCCAAGTGTCTCTGATCTCTTCCATTGCTCCACTCCTAGCACCCTCTTCTCCCTGCTGTTGTGAACATGTTCAACTGACTCTTATCTTGGGGTTTTTGCACTTGTCTTGCAACCCTCCTCTCTCTGTATCCACTTGGCAAAGCGTCTCACTTCCTTCAAGTCTTTCTGAAATGTCAGCTTCTCAGTGAATCCTCTCTGTGCCCGACCACCTTATATAAAATTGCAAAATGCTTCCCTATTCTGACATTCTGATCTCCCTTGGCTGTTTTGGTTTCCTCTTAGCAGTTAATAACCTTCAAACATATCATGTAATTATTTATTGGGATTTTTATTGTTTCTACCACTCCAACTGGATTTGTTTTGTTTTGCTCACTCTGGCTCCTGGAATAACATGCTCATACAGTCATAAATACTTACTGAATGGTTGATTGTATTGATTTTTTCTGTGTAGTCTGTTTCCACTACCAGTTGTCATACTCCAAAGTCGTACCACTAGCTCTATGTGGCTATTTATATTTAAACTGATTTAAAATAAATACATTAAAAATTCAGCTCCTCATTAACACTAGCCAGATTTCAAGTGCTCAGTAGTCATGTGTGTCTAGTGGCTACCATATAGGACAGTGCTGATAGAGAACATTTTTATCATTTTAGAGAGTTCTGTTGGACAATCTGTTCTACATTTTATAAGAACAATTAATCTTGCTGCAATCTCTCTAACCTTTAGTTTGAATTAAAGTATACTGCTGTCAGCGTCATCTTCCTAAATTATTTCTTTGATCATGAAAGATGAATGTAGCCTTAGAGCACAGTGAGAGCACTGGGAGTGAGACAGAATTTGCTTTTAATCCCAGACCCTGTATTTGACACTTAATTTAAATTTCTTAGTAAATTTCTTAATGTAAATTTCAGTTTCCTCAAATATAATATGAGGATAATATTTTTTTTTAAAGATTTTAGTTATTTATTTGTCAGAGAGAGCACAACTAGGGGGAGCAGCAGGCAGAGGGAGAAGCAGGCTCCCCGCTGAGCAGGGAGCCTGATGCAGGACTCAATCTCTGGACCCTGGGATCATGACCTAAGCTGAAGGCAGATGCTTAACCGACTGAGCCACCCAGGCTCCCCAAAATGGAGCTAATATTATCTTCTTTGCAGATTTGGTTCTTTCACATCATTTAGAGATTCCTGAAAAAACCTTGTGCTCTACAAAATCATGGACTAAAACAACAGGGCATCTGGGAAAACCGGTTAGATCAGACCATTCAAAACTCATGTAGCTTTGTAATCAAAACACTAAAAATAAAAATACATGTAATTTTTAAAAGTCATGTTAACTTTTAAGCAATAAAAACATTAAATGTGGGATTTAAAATAAAGTGAAGGTATCTAGATGGAAGGAGTATGTCTAGATGGAAAAGAGGATAAGTCTGCACAGTTATGGTGTCAAGGGAAATATTCACAAAACCAGGAAGAACCCATGCAAGAAATACTTCTAAGAGGGAGTTTTTTTGACCAAAGTGAGCCAAAAGGAAGAACATGGGATGAATGAGCATCATATGTAGCTCTGTATTTCTCTAGCTTTCTGCATGCAGCTGTGTTAATGTACTTTGCTTTCAGCTGCTATTATTTGGTAGCTAGAGTGGGCACTGTGGGTGCTCCACCCATATCCTCTTCAGTTCAGCTGCTTTACCATCTCCAGTGAAGGCTGGCTGCTCACAGCTCACAGCTGCCCCATTTTCCGGAGAACTGGCCTTAGACAGACAGAAAACAATCCTTCCCACTGGCAGCCTTCAGTCATGACTGGCTAACATTGGAGTACTAAAGTCCAGGACCCTTGCTTCAAAGTCAGAGCAACTCTGGTACAGTTCACATTCCAGAGCCTCCAGTGGAATCAAGCTGAGATCACATTCTTAGTTTCTCCCTGTGCCCTGTTCTGCTTATGTCTTTCTCTTGAGACCGCTGCTTTAGTCGTTCGTGTGCACTCAGATCTTTCTCTTGCTGAATTCCTTGGGAACCTCACTTCAGATAATACTGCAAAGTGTGAGCATGTTGGGGAAAATCACATATGAACCAATACTTTTTCTGAGTTATTTCTGAGACAAGTGTTGTAACAGAACACTTTGTACAGCACCTCGCAGAGTTCCTGGCACATTGTGAAAGTCAATAGCAGCCATGATGAGCACGATGAAGATAACGGTGGTGGGAATAATATCACTTCCTGCTCGGAAATGTTCAGGTTTTTTCCATTAGAAGCCTTATGATGTTTTAGATGTACACAACATGGGTCAAACTTACTTTTACTGTTTATTTCCCTACTGCTGCCCCACATGGAACTGCTGTTTTTCTATGAACTTTGAATTCCTTCTATTTTTCTCTCCATTGGTTAAATATCCATTGCTTTCTAAGATTCATTTGAGTTCTATCACTTCTAATACACTTTTTCTAAGTGTGTCAAATCATTGGGCTGTTTCCCTCCTCCAAACTGTCGTGTTTTTATTCTCAGGCATCTATTGTATGTCAACCGTGTCAATCACTATAAGAAAAGCAGGTTACATAGGTACTTCAGATGATATTCAGAATACTTCTAATGTTGTTTATCTCCTGAAAAAATAATCATAGACTTCTAGGAATTTTTGGGAAGTTAATAATTTTGAATATTTGTAGTTGTTGAGAAGTAATTAAAGCTCTTCTAGTTTATTGAAGAGGTGAAAATGTTTTTACGATAAACTTGCTTCTTTTAGTAAAGATAACTAACTGTATATAAAAATTTTTAACCAGCACAGTGCCTTGGACATAGTAGCCATCTAAATATTTGTCATTCATTTTTAATTTAAGTGTTCGTGAAATACTATTTTATGGTTGTATTATGTTTTATTCATTATGCTTTACATTTAATATATTCAGAAGCTTTCAAATTCACTAACATTTAGTTTTTTCACTGAAGTACAAAATGCAAAAGGACTTATTGGGGAGATAACTGTATTCTTAATCTTTGCACCTTTAGATTATCGACACAATGGTCGAGATCTTCAAAGCTCAACATTATCAGTGCCAGAGCAAGTAATGTCATCAAACCATTGTTCACCATCAGGGTCTCCTCACCGAGTAGATGTTATAGGAAGGACTAGATCATGGTCACCCAGTGTCCCTCCTCCACAAAGGTAAGAAACCATATATATTTTATTTGTAGGATGGTATTAAAAGCCCACTTATCACAACAAATCATCAATAATTTCTAAAGGTAATAAATTCTTGCAGAAGAAAGTTACTTGAGGAAAAACAAATATTTCTTCACCAACCTAAATATTGAGAGTAATATGAAATATAGGCTACTTTGTAACTTTGGTATAGATGGGTGTATTCTTCAATGTGAGAGTTCAAAATCATAAAGAAGACCCAGCTTTCAGTTACATATCAATACTGAGCATATCTAGTTAGAACCAACTAACTATACTCTTGAATGATATAGGTATTGATAATTTAAGAAATAGGAGAAAATAAACATCTGATGGGGTTTTGAAGGTAGGAGCAATCATGCAAAGAATAAAAAATAAAAAGCACAGGCAGAGGGAAGAGTGGCTTAGAAAATCTACAGCTCTAGGTCTTATAACTTGTAAAAAACTCTATCGTCAATCCAGTTACGTACAGAAAGGCTTATAGGAGTAAGAGCCATGGAAATAAAATATTTACTAACAAGAAATATGTACATAATTCATATTTATAGACTTGCAAAGTTTAAGAAAATTTGAACTCTTAGAATGATAGTCTTATAATGCCTATTTTGAATGAATAATTGAGTTAGTATTAGATTTAGACTTTTTCCTTATGATTTTAATTTTTTACTTGGTATTAAGGTATCTAAGAGAACTTAAGATTTGTTATATTTATAAATTTAATTTATTTAGTGTATAAGGTAACTGCTAGAAAGTTATTACTTAATTTAGACCATTGAAGTAATTAGAAAGAAAATGCATTAAGTTTATAAAAATTTGAAATGATTGAAGATGTTGAATTAACTAAGTTTGTAAATGGGACTAAAATTATTAAAAGTCTTCTGAAAAATAATTGCTCAAATGTGGTAGACTTATCAATATAATAATATTTGTAATCTGAAATTTAAGGTTTAAGACAGAACTAGATTTTGGATTTTAACTTTAATAAATTAAGCCATTTCTTATTTAAAAAAAAAAAAGAGTGTTGACTTTTACCAGGAAAAGAATATTTGAACACACCTAAAAAAAAAATAGCAAAGTTTTAGAATAGATTCAACTGCACCTGACAGAAAGCCCATACTAACAGGAGCTATGTAAGAGGCTTATTCCATCATGAAAAGAAGTGTGTAGGTTGACAGTCCTGGGCAAGAATGGTAGAGTAAAAAAAATCATCATTGATAATTTATAAAGATTTCAATTTAGATTTTAAAAAAAGATCCTAATCATTTTCCTAAAACAAGATAAAACAATATTATCTATAAGCAACAAGCTGAACTCATTTTCTCCACACAGATTTATTCTTCCTCCTGTATTGCATATAAGAATCACTACCAGAAACCTGGGAGTCATCCATTAATAATTTTTGATAATCCTTATCTCTGTCCCCATTGATATCACATTTATGTGTTTATCTCTGTTATAACAGCCGTCTCCTGACTTCACTGTCTCCCTCCAGTGGAAATGTATCCATTAGCCCGAGGTGCAATTAGTTAAAACGAAAAACTTGGACTTGACATTCCAGTGATTTTTGTCTTCCTACTTTCTTTATTAATAAGCCTCATTTCTTAGTATAGTGTATGATTATGGTTCATTAAGACGTTTAATGGATTTTGCTATTTCAGTCGGAATGTGGAACAGGGGCTTCGAGTGACGCGCTCTGCTGCTGGACATTATAATACAATTAGCCGAATGGATAGACATCGTGGCATGGATGACCATTATTCTCCAGATAGAGACAGGTAAATAGGATTAAATACTATTAGACCTTATAATCGCTGCCTTCAGGAAGAAGGTATTACCATAAAATATTTTCATCCAGAACTTGGATGTGTGTTTTCTTAGCTTCTAACACCATTTCCTTTACAATGCCTACATTCGTTCTTAAGACCACCATGTTAAAAAATAAAACAAACAAGAACAACTTTTTCTTTGGTTTAAAAAAAATCATCTTGCGCTTGCAGTTTAGGTCCTTCATTAAATCAAGCCAATTAAGCTAATGAGTTTGCACATGAGGTTATAAGGATAATTATAATGAAAATAGACATTTTATTATTTTCATGTTATCATAACCAATCATTACATATAAATATACTTCATGAGACAATAGATTTAAAGTCTTTACATTCATCAGGGAAACCAGTGTGACTTTTTTATATATAGAAGTATTGACACAAGTCTGGTTTGTTTAGGAAACAGACACAAAAACTGATTCATGAAGAGGTTTTTCCTCATGGCTTTCAGTAAACCTTTTAAGCTTCTTAAAGAATTATGCTTGTTGATTGCTGTATTTGGAGAAATTCTCCAAATTTGTTCCATTAAATGTGACATACTTGGAAATAACATATGTTTCAATGCATCAATCACATTAATAACTATTAATTATTATCTTAACTTTTTAAGTTAAACAAATTGATGAATCCTTGAATTCATGGTTTGGTTCTATATAAAGAAAAATGCTGCGATATTTCCCCCACACTGTCAAATAGGTTTGAGGTAAGGATTAGCAAAGAAAGTTTAATTTACTATTCAGAGAATATTATGATAAAATAACAAGGTAACACAGAAGTCTCTTTGTATGGGACCTAAACCAATTTTAATAACGTCTTAAATCAACTGACCTGAGAAGTTACCAATATTTATCATTGTCAATATTTATAAGTTTAATTGTTTTCATCTAAATCTAGGGTTATACTCAATTTGGGCTTATAATTTCATTGTGTTAAGTACACTTTTCAAAAAGAAAAGATAGGGAACATCTATCCTAATCTTCAATAGTGTCAAACAAGTATTGGCTTTTGTGTCTGAGATCTAAGAAGAAATAGGAAGTTATTAAATTAATATCTTTCTTAATTGTTAAATGAAAGTTAATGTGGTATTTTATTTCTTTTAATTTGCTTAACTTTTTCATAGTGATCTGTGTCTTTATGGGTAGTTATATGTGTGGGACCTATAGAAATTGATTCACATCAAATATGTTACTAGTGAAAGAAAGATAACTGTATGGGCATGGTTAGGAGTTGGAAGAAGTCATATTAGGGTAGGTGAATGAGTATTTTTATTACGTTATAGAATTCCAATAAGTTTGTTCATCTCTGGAAATTATTTACATAGCAATTCATGAACTCCTTGTTCTTTGAAATTTTGTTAAGGCAATGATGAAAGAAAAAAGTCTGGAAATGGCTTTAAATCTTTCACATTTACATAAGTTTTTTCTTTGGATGAGAAGTGGACTTGGTATTTTCTCTGAAGACAATATGGTCTAAATCTTGCAGAGAAGAATAAAATAAAATTAACCTCGAGAATTATATTTACAAACAAAAATAGTCACTATCATGTCAACCATATAATAATTTACCAATATTTTAAGACAAATGGCCATAACATTAATGATAAAAGACTTGCTGTTAAATCCTTGGTATATAGCTGTTATAGTCATAACTGATATGTCATTATGTTTTTTCTTGTTTACTTTTATGAATCTTTTAGTTTGACAAAAATGTTCAGGTAATTCAGAAGTTTTGGAGGAATTTGACCCCTGGGGTTTCATCACTTTTTTAGAATGCTGTAAATTACCAAATCATAATTACTCCTAATTGTGAGCTGTTTTAATTTTTTTTAAATAACTAAAATAGAATTTCTTTTAAAGAGGACTATAAAACTGTTTCTAATGTTATTTTTGAGTTATCCGTGTAAACATTACTTATTAACATGAGGGATCAAAAATCAAAAAGTACAGTAGTATCCATGTTAGGTAGCCTATCACATTATTAAACAATGGGTTCTTAATTTCTGTTGTCTCCTTTATATTCTAAATATTCTAAGAGATTTTCAATAATAGAATGCATGCGAAGATATCATAATTTTAATGCACTCTTTAGAAGGTAAGAATAATCTAGAACTCTTATAGTGAATTTTCATGAATAGCATTTTATATGGTCAATCAAAAATCCTGTTGATTAAAAGGCCTAAAAGAGAATTTCCTTTGACATAGTAAGTAAATTTTAGGCATTTTGAGTGGTGCATTAACTTTCCTTGTCAATAATAAATGGTACACTGGACCAGAAGAGTATTTTATTGAATATGCTCTTTTTTGTAGGATTTAGAACCAAATGACATTGCATTTGAATGTAGGCTTTTTATTACTTGCTAGCTGTGTTTCTTTGGGAAAATGAATGTCTTTGAGACTTGATTTCCTTATCTATAAAATTAGAACATTAGTACCAACTTTTAGGGTTTGTCAGGTAGATTAAATGACACAGCGCCTCCAGTTGCATAGTATGTACTCAAAAAATGTGCCTTACTGTTAACATTTTAAAGGATCTTGTGGCTTACAAATAATTGACATCTTAATGTGCTTATTAACTAAGCAGAAAAAAGAGAAATCAGTTAATACAGATTTTTTTTTAAAGCTTTGTGGAGAGTGTAGAACATGAGTTGGACCTTGAAAAATGGACATGCTTATTTAGGCAAGAACAAGAGTATAAATACAGAGGCAGAACACACATATATATCAGAAAGACACAGTATGAAGGATGAAGGAGTTGGGACATATTGGAAAGTTGTGCATGAAGATAATGTCTTTTACATTGGCTACATTGGGTGAGAAATTATACTATTTGGAATTAATTTATGGTGCCTGGCTAAACTTAAGTGGTATACGAAGGAGATAATAGTATTTGTATCTCTTTCTTATACGTAATGTTAAAAAGAATTATACATCAAAATTTGACTGGATCTTTATATCTCTGCACATCTCACTCTGTCATCATTAGTCAAAATGCTATTCTGTTTGGAAAGAAAATAGGTTATTTACAAGTAATCTTGGATTACTCGGATGGAGGGCTATTAGTTAAAATGATGAATTATAACAGACATTGTTCATCTTCCTCTCCATCCCCCATACTTTTTGGATCATTGTTTCTCTGGTATACCCTGGTAACAATGACTAGGAACATTATTTTCCTGGGGCAACTTATGTGGCTTTACTATTAGAAACCATTTCAAGATCTTATTTGTTTACATGAGTTAATTTACTATTAGAATAAGTATAGAGTACTAGATAATATTTCTGTAATGTGTCAGAGATATCATGCAGTACTCATTTTTATGTCTATCCTGGAGGCCAAAATATACTGGGTACCTTTAATTCTATGCAGTATACCATTAGCATAATAAGAAAAAAAATACAATTAACCCTGGCCTAAGATATATTACTTCATAAGCTTTTTTCTTTTGTGCATTCAATTAATACATTTGTATTCTAAAAAGAAAAATGTCATATTATGTGGATCTCTAGGATACTTCCCACACTTAATGCCATTTCTTACTCTTTATCAGCCAACCAGCAACAAGAAAGTGTCAAAGTTACCCATAACTGTTTATAGTGGTCTTGGTCCTTTTAGTTATCAGCTATGAGGGGAGCACATCTCTAAAAGTTTGAAAATACAGAGAAAGTAAATGAAAAAAAGAGAATTTACTTTACAAAAATAATACATTTTATTACATTTTAAGAATATATTTTAACATAGTTAAATCATACTGAGTATATTTTAGGAACTATAAAGTAGCAAAACATTAACAGAACATAAAGTTTTGCCTTCAGTTGAGATTGTTGGAAACTTTGCTTTCAAAAACTATAGGTTATTTAAGGATGAGATATTTTATGTCTTCTTTTTGCAATCCTCTTTGTTTGGTAGTTTCTCAAAGGAGACATTCAGGCTCATCTGATATAATGGAAGAATAATTCATTATAAATACAGTTTTGTTCTGTCTTTAAAGATTACATTTCTTAGTAAGAATCTAAGTGTCTAGAAATTAGATCAGCAATCCAGTTCAATTATTTGAATAGTGATATTTGTCACTATGATTTTTGAATCTGTAAATTCTTTTTTTTCACTTTTTAAAAATAGTAATTTTTTTAGTTTTCTATTTTTTTCTTTTACAATGAGTTACTGCTCTGTTCAATTTTTTAAAAGTTTCAGAGATTAGATAAATTGCAATTTTTAACAATTTTTTAACTCATTATGTGTATTCGTGACAGTATTGTTTGATTAGGTTTTATAATTCCATTAATTTTGGAAGAAAAGTAAGAATGATTTAATTGAGAAGAGTAAACGAAATGTTTTTAAGTGGATGTGGAAAGGACCTTGGATGCATCTCTGGATCTCAGGTGGATTTTACTACCAATACATTGTGGTTAATTTTATGTAATATTCATCAATGTAGTTTTATAGTTTTCAGCAGAATCTCAAGGGGGATCATGACCAGATTGTGTTAAGAGGTATAACATGGAACATTACATCAAAAACTAGGGATGTTCTGTATGGTGACTAACATAACATAATAAAAAATTATTATTAAAAAAAAGAGGCATAACATGATTATAGAAAACTATGCATTCTGGGTTCTCCAAAGAAACAGAGCCAGTAGGATAGATAGATAATAAGGATTTGGCTCACATAATTATGGAGGTCAAAAGAGCCTACTATCTGCTCTATGCAAGCTGGAGACCCATGAAATGATGTATAATTCAGTCCAAGTCTAAAGGCTTGAGAACCAAGGTGGCCAATGTCATAAATCCCAGTGTGAGGGCCAGAGAGATAAGAGATGTCCAGCCCTAAAGTGAGGCAGGAAAAAGGGAGGAATTCATCCTTTTTCCTCCTTTTGTTCTGTTGAGCCTCTCACCAGATTATATGTTGCTCACTCAGATTGAGGAGGGCAATCTACTGAGTCCACTGATTCAAATGCTAATATCATCCCAAAACACCTTCACAGACACACCCAGAAATAACACCCCCACCCCTTGGGCCAATTAAATTAGCTGTCACTAAAAGGGAAATAAAACAAACTGATGTTTGATAAAGGTAATCCTTGCTTAATGTTTTCTTTGGCTTTATAGAGACAAAATTAACTATAAGGCTCCCCAAGGAAAGTATTAGAAATTGATGACAATATATATGTTCTATGAGTTTGAAAATTTTAATAGGTTTTGGAGTTTACATATTTTTATTGCTCAAGTAATTTTCAGAGAAGATCTATTTGTTCTTAATGCAATAAATCCTAACATCACAACTGTTGGGTATTACTTCTACTCTTTGTAATGCCAGGAATGTCTTTTTTGAATACTGTTTTACTTTTTTTTTTTATGCTACATGGGTTTGTAATGTTCCGTTTACATTTCTAGAAGTTTCTGTGATTATGTGAAGCATTGCCTTCTTTGGAGGGTAGGAACACCATGAAAATAGCATAATTCTGTTTTTACTTTTTAGTTCAATCCAATGTATTTATTGAGTGTGTCAGCCAATTTTGTACAAAGATTTAAAATATGCATTATCCTGGCCTAAATAAACAGGTGATTCAACTAATTATACCAACTCATATATACCAACTAATTATATAATATACCAACTAATTATAAAACATAGAAGCCTGTCAGGCCTGAGCATAATATTACTGGAATAGATTAGAGAGAAAATTACTTGCTTGAGTATTGGAAAAAAGCTTCAAAGGGAAGTTGGACTTTAAAGATTGAGTAGAATTTTCAAAGGCAATAAAGTGGAGACAGAGGAAGGATAATGGCATTCTTGGCAGGGTGATAAGCATGAACAGTCTCAGACTCAGGAAAATATGGGATATATTTAGAGAATCTTAGGTGGTCTGGCATACCCACATAAAAAGTTGTAGTATGGGGGATGGGAAGTGATAGGATATGAAGGTTGAAATAGTTTAGAGCTCAATTTGTATGCCATTTTAAGGAACATGTACTTGTTTTTGATACATGAAAGCAATGAAGGATTTTAAGCAAAGTACCTACATGATTGAAAGCATAATTTGTAATTGTCTTGCTTGTAGACAAAGTGGAAAATGGATTGGATCAAGAAAGGGTTGGGGTTGAAGGAGGGGAGACAATAGATTGTATCAGTAGACATGGTAAGCCTGATTGAACGTAGCAGGAGAAAGGGAAAAAAGGAGATAAATCTGAGTTACTTAAGCATTAGAACTAGCAAGGTTTATAAATCAATTAAACGTGGAAAATAAGGAAAATGGAGGAGTTAAATTATGAGATTTTTAAGACTTGGTTTGTTAAGTAAATATTCAAATCTTTAGTTAAAACTGGAATTACACGAAGAGGAATAGCTGAAGTATTATATTAAGTATCAAAGGAGGGTTCAAGAATTATATTTGAAACTAGAGGGTCTTTTAGAGATCATGGAGTCCTCAATTCTGAAGAGGTACCTGAGGGACTGCTGTTGTAGGGAAGGACGACGCCAAATGGATAGGGATTAGCCTTCTCACTCCCTCTTTAGCCAGAGTCATTCTGATTTTATTGGATTCTTAATGATTGGTTTTATGTAAAAATTAGTTCCAAAAAAACAGTGGTCTTTTGATCAAAAAGAAAGTTTGAAAACTACTGCTCCAGCCCCCTCATTTCACAAATGCAGCACCAGGTGTCCAAATAGGCGAATGTCTTGCTCAGACCTCAAAATTAACATGTGTTTTTCTGAAGTGTCTACACGACAGTCAGGGAGCCATGTGGAGAGCCCAGGAAGCAGCTGGAAATGTGCTGTGATACCCAAAGAAAAATGAAAGCTAAACAAAGTGAGAGTTCACACTATAAAAGAAATGATATAATCCAGAAAGAATGTGATGGAATATAAAGAAGTTTGAAGAACCCATCCTGGGAAACCACTGCCTCTAAGGAATAAAAAGAAAGAGAATCCAGTAAATGAAATGGGTAAAGAAGCAGCTAGATAGGTGGGAAACCAGGCCGTACCTGTAAATATTAAGAGCCTGAATTTCGGATTAAAGAAGACCTGAGTTTGAAACCCAGTCCGGCTACTTACTATACGCGCCCACAGCCTCCGTTTTGCCGTCTGTGGCAATACTAGAATTTACCTCAAAGAGTTTTATGAGAAATAAATGAGATAAAGTAGACAAACCTTTAATGGAGTACTTGTCACCTCATTAAGTGTTATGTAAATACTATTTTTATTAGCTTGAGAGAATCATGTTTCAAAAACCAAGAGAAGAGAGAGGGTCAAGAAACAGAGGTTGAAAATCAAGGTGTAGCACCATAGGTAAGGGTAATATGATGAAGATCAAGAAGTTAAAGGATTTTTCAGGATTTCACAGGTAACATTCACAGGCCAGCTTCTAGAGAATGGTAGAGGCTGAAAGTCATATTGCATACAATGAGCCTAAAGCTTGGATGAGAAGTGAGAAAGGGGTGGCAAGAATTGTAGATATGGCTGATATGTTGTATGATGAAAGCAAAGTCAGAGACATGCTAGGGCTTGAGAGGAAGGCAAGATTTAGCGAAGGGTTTATTTTTAGGAGCAAGTGCAGTTCAGGAATGGAAGGCATGAGACAATAATGAAGGGAGGAAGGTCATGTGGGAAATTAGGATTACAAGTAGAGGAGTTTCTTCCTTTGGTGCAAAGAAAATGACAAGTGAAGATATAAGTATAGGTACTCTGTATTTAGTGGTAGAAATATGACAGTTGAGAGAATTCAAAGTTGGTTTCCTTTTTTAAAAGAACTAAAACGTAGTGATCATCTGCCAAAATTAAGTGTGTTGGCATGAAAGGTTTTAGGAAAAGAGAAAAGTTTAAATTGGCTCTGTGGAAAGAAGAAGAACCACTGGAGATGGGTGCAAGGCCAGTGTGCTGCTTTGATGGCTTATGATAGTCATGAGGCGTGAAGTGTAGCACAGCCCACAGTAGGTAATAAACACGTACTAAACACAGTGAATGGAAAAATGGATAGCATCCAATGAACCTAATAAATAAAAGTAATAACCAGATAATAATTCAGGTCAGTTTATTCCTTACTAAATGGAATTTTTTAGCCCTTTTAGTTATTTTTACTTATTCATAATCTAAGAAGAAATAATTACCTCATAAAATCTTTTAAGTGTGTATTAGAAATTACCTCTTTATTTTCTTCTTAAACTTTGTTATTTTATTATTTTTCTCTTCCCATCTTTCCTCCTCAAAAAGGGACAGCAACTACATATTGTATACATTTTATAGATGGTGCTAGAGATGTTTGAGTGATAATTGATAAGATTTTGTTTTGAAATATGATTTGTTTAAATCTTGATTTGCTATGTTTTTGTTGTGTTTATTTTGGAATACTTAGAATATTTTAAACTTTAGCACTGCCATATTACAATGGACATTGGGAGGAAAGGGCAAGCTTTCTAGTAACAATTTTCATTTGCTTTGCTTACTATCTGCTTATCTTTTTTGAATTTCACTTTTTAAAATTAAACGATACCTTTTCATTTCTTTCCTGAGTCTCATTTATATTCTTGTTTCTGCCGTGCTTGCAGTCATTTTCTTACTCTACCTCGCTCCAGATACAGTCAGAACATTGAACATCATCACAGGGATGGCAGGTATATTTTTCTTACAATTGAGTCTGTTCGTAGAATTGCATGTGCCTGTCTAATGCTGTGATATAATTCACTTCTATTTCTGCTTTTGATGTATACATATATGATTATTCATGAAATGTAGAAATGTAGAAATATTATCCTTAAAATGGTAGAAAATAAAGCATATGTAAATACTTTAATTGTAGTAAGATGTCAAAAACATAGCTTCCCTTTAATGACCTAGTATCTTCTCTTTGATGACTCTAAAAATTTGGTTCACCAGGCTTTACAGTTAACCCGATTACCGAAAAGGATAGAAATAACAGTATTTTTAAAATTTAATTGCATTTGACTGACCACCTGCATAACTATATATTTAGACAGCACTGGTTTTCACATGTCTTAACAATCTGCTTCCCCACTTCCCCCCCACAGTTGAGGAATCAGTCCTAGAAGTGCTTGGGTTGAACTGATCAGTTTATAGTTTACCTTGTCAAAGGTGGCTGTGATCTAGTCATTGGTCATAGATAATCCTGGATCCATGGGGAATATTGGGTCTGTGAAAAAATCCTTGTTCATTTCTACCTTACCACCATTCTCCTTAGATTAAAGGGAAATATCAATTACTTGGCATTTGACAGAAGGAAGGATAAAAAAAGAAGAGAAAGAAAAAAGAAGGGAAAGAAGATCTCTAAAAGCTTACTGTTTCTCGAGGCTTTATGTAGCTTTAGGGATTTGAGCCCCTTCTGTGACATTTTGAGGCCCTGCAGGCAGAGAAGAGAATGGCAGTGATAATGTGGTAGTGGGTTCAGCTAGTATAGATAAAGAATTGTTTCAAAGTAATCTGGGTTATGTGTGACCACTTTTGTACTATTAATTTATTAAGGGTTATTAATAAAAGAGTTTAGAAAAAAATAATTGAAACTAACGAGTAAATCCCTAAGGATTGAATTCGTGTAGATAAATGTAGAAGGAAACATAAGAGATAATATCAACAATAGATTCCTAATGATGGAAGTTTTGTGATGTCTTTCAGTAAATGTAATTGAAATTTAGTGCCTTCCGGTTTATTATATGATAGTGATTATTGCTGTATTTTATTGTCCTTTGCGTTTTCTCAGTCTCTTTTCTGTCACTTTGCTTTATTACTAAATAATTCTTTTTTGTTATGTCTTTTTTTTTTTTTTTTACTTTTGCTGTATATTGCATTCTATTTTGGGTTTGCAGCAATTATACAATTACCTTACAAAAATGTAAGGAAGTAGTTCTATAACTATCCCTGTAATTGACCAAGACCTTTCTTAAAGTGGATGACATAAATGAGACATTACTGATTACAGGCTTATTCTAATTCAGCTGGTATCTTCATTTAAATTTAAGTTAAAATCTTGCACCATATTAGGTTTTTTTTAATATTCTACTTATCTTAGTTATCAATAAGTAGATTGCTTCATATTATTTATTTTTTTCAATGAGCCAACATGTGTAGAATCAGTTCTTGACCAGCTCTAGGTTGGTTATCAATTTCATGTACTTATTCAAATTCTGACCCCTAGCCTAGCTGGCCTATTTTGTGGGATATATTTCTGAATTGCCTTTTATGCCATGATTTACTTTATGGTCAGGAAACACAATATCATTAATGTTTACATTAAAGTAAAACACAGTTAAGAAAATCAGTTTTAGAAGACAAGTAATCATGTATCTTACTGTAAGATTTGCCATCACTTAGACGATTCCAGTATGTGAGACTCATGTATACCTACTCTAGACAAATTGGGTAGATATTATAAGAATGAAATTCTTTAGTAGCTTTTAAAAATTCTATCTTTCATCATTATCAGTTTATTACACAAAAAAGAATGTGTGCACATTTCAAAGCTTAATGATAAAATGAAATTCATGAATCTACCACCCAAACTGAAAACTGGAATATATGGTTTTACTTATTGCTTATCTATCTGTAGAATCTTTGCCTATTGAATCCATATACCTCTTTCATAGAAGTAATAAACCCTATACTGATTTTCAGTTTAATATCCCCTTCCTTTGCTTTTTTTTTTTAAAGTGACTTTGGTCATTCGTTTTCACTTTGCTAACTTTTTTAGTTACTCAGTCTTTCTGATCCTCACCTCAATCCACTACGAGATTCTAGGATTGTTGAGGATATAACCAGGTATCTATTCTCCTGTGTTTATTACCATAATGTTCTAGGCTTCTTGTCTTTAGTTTAACCCCTGTACGTTTGTATGTAATGCAACTGAGCACAGCCCTTCCATGTTGAGATCATCTGGTGACCTCTTGGTTATTCCATTTTATTCACTGAAGATTTTAGCACCTGGCTTTAGTCTAACTTTTAATAATTCCTACCATCAACCAGAGTGATGTTAGCATTCATATAAATGACCTATTCAAGCAACCACTCACTTCCTTAGCTGTCTCAAATTGGAGGTAGTGAACTTTATCCCCAATTCTACTTTAGTCAGTCACTGCCATGACCATATCTAAATCTAATCATCACTTGAAATTATTGGACCTCTAAAATCTTAATTTAAATACTTCACTCTTGGACCAGAACTACACATGGTTCTTTCTTATTTTTTCATTGAGTTACTTTGACCTCACTAACACTTTGTATCTCAATAGAGAACTCCACACTTTTGACCCCTCTTCCTTTCCCTATTAGTCTCCACTTCACTTACTTATATATCCAGAGGTTGAGTTCATTCTTAGAAATATCCTTAATTCCCTTGCTACACTGTTCTTCTTTTACCTATTTGACAGAGTTCAAATCTGGATCACTCTCTTTCTCTTGCAGAATCGTTCTGAACTAAATTTTCTAAAATCTCCCTAATTCACTTTCTTGAGTCAAAATAACTGAACACTTAGAAGAAAAGCGACCTCTTTATTGAGAGTTTTGAAAGAAAGGAAGGAGCGAGGGAGAGGAGGAAAGAGGGAGGAAAAAAAGAAAGAGAAGGAAAGAAAAGAAAGTGGTACCAACTCTCTAAGCGTCCAATTTCTCAGCCCCGATTTCAAGGTGGCATTTACTGTCATGGTCTGGGAATTCCCCTTCTGGGGATAAATATGTGTTAATAGCTCCAAGTGGACTATAGTGTAGCTACACTACACTATATGAAACCTGCAATTTTCTGAATGGAATGAAGGTAGTAAATTAAACATGACATCTCCAGTCTGTGAAGAATCAGAACCAGTCTCTTTATCCTAACGTTGTAAAATGAAATATTATGAGTGCTATCTCCTTGGAACAGGTGAATAGAGGCTTAAATAATGGTTGCTAAATTTTTTATATTATTTCAGGAGACAAATATTAACTAATATTAGGAATCAAAACTCTTTTTCTTCTGACCAGGTTATGCTAACCAGTACAAATCTAATCTGAGTTACTGTGTATTTTTAAACGCAGTCAACATTTAAACACATATTTAGAATAGATACCATGTTACCTTTTATTAATATCTTAATTAAGATATAGCCTTTATTTTAATAAATATATCTTTTATATTTAAAAATTTACCCACATACTTTTTTTCCCCCTCTAGTATTTCTCTCTACTTAAAGCTATACACAGCATACTAAGAAATCAGTGTTTGGCAACATGATGGTGGTCTTTCATGTAAAGATGTCATGGAGAAGACCACTAGGTTCTTATCTTAAAAGAGGAATTGGAATTATTTAGATTTATATAGAGGTAAGGTAGAATGTCAGTGGAATTCTAAAGAAATGTATGAGCAAAGTCACTAAAGTAATAAATAACCTGTTTTAGTGCTATTGGAGCACTATCCACAAGGCAGGGAATAGCAGGAAATGAATCTAGGATATAGAGATGGTCCCAGTTATGGATGACCTTGTATGTTCTGTTAAGGAATTTAGATCTAAGACTGTAAGTGATAGAGGTACTTTAAAGAGTTTTAATTAGGCGATGGTTATAATATTATTATTCATTCTAGAATAATTACTCTAGAGACTATGTGGATGGTTGATTTGAGACAAAAGGGTGTGGGAAAGAAAAACATGCATAAAGATATTTGCTGCCGGGGCGCCTGGGTGGCACAGAGGTTAAGCGTCTGCCTTCGGCTCATGGCGTGATCCCGGCGTTGCGGGATCGAGCCCCACATCAGGCTCCTCTGCTATGAGCCTGCTTCTTCCTCTCCCACCCCCTGCTTGTGTTTCCTCTCTTGCTGGCTGTCTCTATCTCTGTCAAATAAATAAAATCTTTAAAAAAAAAAAAAAAGATATTTGCTGCCTTGGTCTTGGGCAGCAGAAAACTCTTTGAGGGCCTGAACTGAGTAAAGTAATGGGTGGGGAGATAGAAAGAAGATCAGAGATTTAATCAATCGCAAGCAATAATACATGGTAAGTAATAGCATTTGGATGTTGGGGAGTAAAGAGTCAAGAAACACAATGAGTCTTATAGTTTGGGTAACTGGATGCATGTGGTACCTTAACAAAGGTGAATGGGGGGAGATTATTCAGAGAGAAATTAGTTTAGGCGAGAGACAAGTTCAGTTCTGGAATTACTGAGAGAGTTAAGGAAACTTCTAGCAAGGAGTAACTTAAAGAAGTTTGAGCTATATAGAGTAATTTGAGAGTATGTTCACTAATAACACTAAGTAGCTACAAAAATTAAAGTGAAATCAATTGGAGAAACAACCCATGAAATAAAGGCCAAGCTTTATTTTTCTCTGCTCTGGGAAACATTAACATTTAAGTGGTAGATAAAGGAAGAAACCTAGAGAAGGAAGAGTGAGAAGAATAGAGCTAACAGAATGGAGTTTAAAGCAGGAAGAAATAATGTCAACAGGAAAAATAACAACTGAAAAATGCCCAATGACAAGTGAGGAGTCATTGGTGACTTCATCTATGATGATTTCAGAAGAGGGTGGTGGAAAAAATAGGTGTGCAGTGACCTGAGGCTAAGAAAACGGATGCACTCTGAGTGTGGAGAAGAAATACTGGATAGGGGAATGTGATAGCAAAGTAGATTTCTTTCTTTGGAATATGAGATATGTCATGAGTTTTTAGGCCAGAGGAATGGATCCTTAGGAAAAGTTAGATTAAAAATACAGAAGGAGAGGATGACTGTTAGAAAGGTCTTAGGGCAGAAGATTGGGCTAAACACACAGAGTTTGTAAATAGAAAGAAGCTCTTGTTTCCTTTTGAGACAGGAAGAAAATAGGTGACAGAGTTGAAACTAAGTTTTTAGAAAAAGTTGTTAAACTGAAGGTAATTATGATCGATAGGCTCAATTTTATTGTTGCTGTACATCAAGATTATGGTGATGATTTTTGAGACAAATTCTTGAGTCGGGAGGCCCAACATTAAACGTGATGTTTGATTGGAAATGAGGAAGTTTAAAGTGGTAATTGGTTAAAAAGTGATGGGAACTGATGAAGTAAAAATAAAAAGATTCTTGGTGATACCAGCACAGCAGAAGTTGGAAGCCATGAATTTGCCTTGTGCCAACCTGAATGAATGTATGTTTTGCTTAAACTATACCCAGTTGCCTAGATGTAGAGAAATCCAATTATGGCATTGAACCAATTTGGGGGTTCTGATGAATGTTTGAAAGGTTGGGTTAGAAGGCAATCTGAGGGGGGCGCCTGGGTGGCACAGTGGTTAAGCGTCTGCCTTCGGCTCAGGGCGTGATCCCGGCGTTATGGGATCGAGCCCCACATCAGGCTCCTCCGCTATGAGCCTGCTTCTTCCTCTCCTACTCCCCCTGCTTGTGTTCCCTCTCTCGCTGGCTGTCTCTATCTCTGTCAAATTAAATAAATAAATTCTTTAAAAAAAAAAAAAAAAAAAGAAGGCAATCTGAGTGTTGATATGGGAGTGGGTCATATGATCAATGATAGGAGTCTAGAATGGGTAAAGAAAGAAGGCAAAGGGAGTGATAAATACTGTTAGGAATTGGTGGCATCAAGGAACAAAAAGTATCAAATGAGGATCCAATGAAGTGGGAGTGAGACTATGAGACACCTGGCAGAATTAACTATTGTAATCAGAATTTGAGATATTGGCATTTAGTGTTTCTGAATTTAAATAGTTTCACTGGATTCTAAGATCCATGGTAATTTTGGGGTTGAAGGTAATGCAGGAAAAATGTGAGGATCATTGAAGTTTTGAAGATCTTGTAATTCAAGCTTATTGAACAGTTTTCTGCATGTGCACTAAAAATCTCCTAGTATTACTGTAGGAATTAGGATAAAGAAGATGGCTAACAACCAATTCCCCAAATTACCAATGATTAAGGGATAATGATTCCAAGTTGGACAGATACTAGCAACCTGAATTTTTAATGGATGTTCGAGCTAAGTTGAGTGCTGTGAAGTATGAAGGAATAAGCAGCTTCTGCTGATGTGAGCTACCCTTTAAGCAGAGGTTGAGCTGAATATTATTTAAGGCAGGGATATGCAGAAATCATTCTGCAGAATGAAAACATTCCTTGTTGATACAAGGAAGTTTGTTAATGATGGATAAGGATTTTTGAAAATACAGCTAAGAGACTCAGGGGAGATTAAAATGATATAGAAGAAAGTACAGGAGATGAAGAATTTAGAGAGGTGACGTCAGGGGCAATTGAGCTTGCTCTTTTCTTGAAAACTAAGAATGACAGGGATGAAACCTAAGAATGACAGGGAATAGATGCTTGAGCAGAAGTGATTTACCTCAAATATCCAAAATTTGTCATAAGTTGTTTTGATTCCAGAACTGGGACTTGTTTGGGTGCTAGAACTGAGTAAGGTTCTGGGAAGGGTCTGAGCTAGGTCTAGAGTCGTGTTGAGGGATGCCATGGAGTTTGAAGAGAGGCAGCGAATGGTTTTATGTCAGGGTATCTGGGGTCACGATTAAGACCCCAGTTAGAGAAAGGGTTCTGACAAAATGGAGTCACAGGGAGAAGGAGATTCCTGTATGGAATGTAAGCTGTTTCTGGCAAGTAGTACTGAGAGCCCTTAGCCCTTAGGAGACTTGATCAAATCCAAGTAACTCATACTTCCTGAGCTACCTTCCTTTTTGTCTTAATTTCTTTGCATTGTTACCAATTTTGTTCTCTCTTACAAGTATCTTCTATTTGTGTTTCTGACTGTAAACTCTCTTAATGCCTTTGGAATTTTTCTTCACTGATTATTTCTTGTTTCTCTTGCATTTCAGTCTCTCTTATTTTCATGATTTCATTTCTTCTTGAATTACTGATGAAGTGTAAATAATACCTTCTTTCTATTCTGCCACAGAAAAGTTACTTTGAGTATGATTCACTTCTCTTTTTTAAGTCATGTTTCTGGAGTATGTATTTTTACGTATGCTTCCAACACTCCTTCATCAGCTCCTAAGTTTCAACCCTCTAAGGTTTGACCTCTGCCTCCAGCACTTGATTTTAAATCATTTTCTCCATGGTTATTATTTACCACGGCTTTTATACATATATATCTGTGTTGCCTCTTTGTACCTGCCATTATTAATCACTGCTTTTTTTTTTAAGTTTCTCTAATGCATTATTATCCTGGTTCTCATTCTACCTTTTGACTATTCTCTGTCTCCTTTTCTTCTTTTTCTCATGTCCTCAACTTTTTGACTGTGTGTTGAGCCATATTCTATCATCTCTGTGGTTTTGACATAAACTTCCAATAGCTGGTATAGTTCCTGGCCCATAATATGAATGCAGTAAATAGTATTGAAATAATGAATCAATCAATCAACACTGAAATAGTAACACTATGCAGTGACTTCTCAAACTGTATCTCTAGTACAGCTCTCTCCTTTGAAGGCCAGTTTTCTCTCTCTGATTGACATCAGGACAGAAGATTCTTCCACCCCTCACAAATCTAAGTTCAAATCTGAAGTTACTATCATTTCCCCCCTAGAATCCTTTTATTTCTGTAAATAGATCATCATTTCATTTTGGAGGCTGGGAATTTCAGGTTTTTTATTTGGTTTGTTTATTTCTACATTCAATTCATATGGTGATGTCAGACATGTTTGAGAGGGGGAAAAAAAGTCCCTGCTATCAAAACTTTTATAGTTCAGTCAAGTTAACAGGCGTTAGAATCAAGAAAGCTCGATTCTAGTTCCAGCTCAGAAAACATCTACTTGTGTGACGTGTCCAAATTTCCATGAGCCTTAGTTTGCTTATTTCTAAAATGACAAAGATTGGATTATATGACTTCTGTGATTCCTTCTAACCATAACAGTCTATTTGTATAATTCTGTATATTGTGTATATTCTGTATACTGCATGTTACATATTTTGTACATTGTGAATTATAGTGTTTGTCATCCATACTTTCGTCTCTATTTTCACCCCTTTTACTACAATTTAGCCTTTTCTGACTCTAATTCATTCCATACACTACTGCTGAATTCAGCTTCTTAATTCATTTACTTGAAAATTACCTTTGTTCAGGAGCTTTAGGTCACTCTATTTGAAAATTAAATCCTATCTAAACTTCTTAACCAGACACTTAAGACCCCTATAAACTGAGTCCCGGAAAATGTTCTTTTCTTTCTTTCTTTTTTTTTTTAAAGATTTTATTTATTTATTTGACAGAGAGAGACAGCCAGCGAGAGAGGGAACACAAGCAGGGGAGTGGGAGAGGAAGAAGCAGGCTCCCAGCAGAGGAGCCTGATGTGGGGGTTGATCCCATAACGCCGGGATCACGCCCTGAGCCGAAGGCAGACGCTTAACGACTAAGCCACCCAGGCGCCCTGCGGAAAATTTTCTAACTACTATTTTTGCAATATTTTACTTTTGTATTTCTAGCATTTCTATTTGACTTCTTCCGCCGCCGCCCCACCCCCACCCACCAACCTGATTTCTTGAACGTGACAAAATTCTGTATACAACATGACCTGGACCTGCTGCTTCAAAATGTGGCCCTTCCTTACTAGTATTTTGATAAGTCAGCCCATAGAGTGTAAAAACGCTTACTCTAAAATGAATAGAAAAGTGCCTAATGCACTTGAAACGAATGGCCTAACTTCTGGAACTCCAGTAGCTTTATAAGATAATTAACATAGGTAGAATTCAGTTAGATGACAGGCTGCTGGAGAATTTGATAGAAAACATCAAGAAGCCTTGTTGTGCACGGCCACTGGTACCATCATGTTTCTGGAGAACAATATTCCTGTTATCTGATCTAGGCATACCACAGGAGTGTCAGTGGGGTCAGGGGCTAGAACAGATATCACCCGGCATGCTCATCTGACGGGATCCCACAGCAGTCCAGATTAAGTCCTTATGAACTTGTGCCCAGGATTCAGACAATGGGCAGATCTTCATTGTGTCTGCCAAGTGCTGCTCCAGAGTTTCCTCCATCACACCCGCAATCCACCCCAGCCCGGGACCCCCAAGAACATTGTGTCCCTTCTCTACCACATGCCTCCCACTTGACTCTTTTTGATGGTTTCCACCTATCTGCTGAAACTTCTCCATCTTTCCATGCATGTGGTCCATCTTCTCTAATGTAGTGTTTAATATATCAATTATCTTGGGGCGCCTGGGTGGCACAGCGGTTGAGCGTCTGCCTTCGGCTCAGGGCGTGATCCCGGTGTTATGGGATCGAGCCCCACATCAGGCTCCTCTGCTGTGAGCCTGCTTCTTCCTCTCCCACTCCCCCTGCTTGTGTTCCCTCTCTCACTGGCTGTCTCTATCTCTGTCGAATAAATAAATAAAATCTTTAAAAATATATGTATATCAATTATCTTATTTGAAATTCCCTGTCTAATCATCCCAACATCTGTGTTATCTCTGAGTTTGACTCTGTAGATTGCTTTGTCTCTTGAGAGTGGGCCCTATTTTCCTTGCTTTTTGGTGTTTCTAGTCATGTTTTATTGACTATTAGGCATCATATCATCAGTCGTGACTGAGGCAGTATTTATGTCCGAAAATGTGCATGCTTCTTGCTGTGTCAGGCTGTGTGTGTGCGTGTGAGTGTGTGTGTGTGTGTGTGTGTGTGTCTCTGTGTGTGTTGGGGGAATTAAACCTCTGACTACCATGTTTGACTGTGTGATTGGGGATGACTTGAAGTGGCAGCTAAGGGCAGCTGGCAGCAGCATGGGTGAGATAATTGTACTATACCCATTCCACTCTCCCTGTAAGCCTAGCAAAACAAAGGAAGGTTAGTGAATTGTTTGGTGAAACTGTTGAAATAGCATTCTAGTGTGAGGACCAAGCCTCATCACATTTATACATATATTACAGTAATAATGCATAATTTGGTCCTTTAGACATACATCTTTAAACTGTTTGTTATTTTATGGAAAATTTGAGGACCCAGGAAGGGAAAGCGTAGGGGTCTCGTACCTCAGTGGAATAACATTAATTTCTTACAATTGACAAAATGTTGTTAAACTTTAACATCCACTGACAATGAAAATTATCTATTCAGTAAAGTAAAAATTTCATAGAGATGGCAATTCTATTATCTCAGGATTTTAAAAAATATATTTTAAAGATATATTAATTTGCTGCATGTTAATTGCTGCCGAGTAAATAATCCTGCATATCTGTGCTTTTGTTTCTGTCATGTTTTGATGTAAAAAATAATGAAAATTATAAATATTTAATAGAATACTCAAAATATCCTCAAGACATTTACATCTTTTATGTTTCTGTGTGTGCATATTTAATAATACAATATATCTTTATTTTTCAGTATTGCATTTGTCCCTAATTTTCTTCAGGAAATTGAGATATTTAGTCTTTTCTTCTTGCGGTCTCCTATAATACTATTTCTAAGAACATACTTCTCTAGATATGAAAACACTTCTCTTTTTGATGATCAAATAGGCTTATGGGTAATAGTAATATGTTTTCCTGCATTAGAAGTGTCTTGCTTTCTCACCTCACTGTGTGTACTAGTGCTGTTTTCACATCATAGATTGTTACTGTGGCTGACACTAGATACTGCTATTATTTTTTAATAAACTCACTTTTAACTAACATACAGAATTTACATTTAAATGAGCAGGAATGTTCTGTAAAGAGATGCTATCATGCCTAAGGATAAATTGATCTATTTTCCACCAAAATAATAAAAATGTTCCTATTTGTACACTGTATCTATTTATTTATTTACCATGATTTCCATGGTGAGTATTTTGTGTCTTGCAATTCTCTTTACCTTGGAAGCAATACTAAATTAGTAATATAAACTAGAGTTTGTAAAAGGTTAAACTTGTATATTGTAATTTATAATGAACGTGAAAATTATAGAGTTGAGTCATATAATTTAAATTATTATATTACATAAATATGTATATATATTTTATTAATTACCCTAAAATGTCTAATTTTAAAATTTTACCCTGTATTTATTTCTTCAGTTACGTAGTTAATCTCAGAAAATCTCTAGACATTCAATATATTTTATCAAAATTATAATGCTTCTGCTGTTAATCAGCTTACTGTATTACACAATGTGGATACAAGGAAGACATTTCTTGCCCCAAACCAGAGATGTACTTCTTGTCCTTCAGAGATACATTGAAAAAAATTTTTTTAATTTAAGATTTCAGCGTTAGAGAAATAATTTCCTTATCAAAAGGAAAAAAAAGGAATAACTAATTCTTAAATAGATTCACTTTTTACAAATTAATTTTTTTAAGAAAACCTGTTACATTTGCTTATGGCATCTCTACAACCTAAATATGAAATAAGCCTGTCTAATTTATCATAGACTGTTTAAGTTCTGAGTCACATTCTAGGATAATTTTCACTCATATCTGCATATTACTTTGAAATTTTGCATTGTGCTGGTGGTTGTTTTTTCTTTCTTTTTTCTTTCTCTTCCTTCCTTCCTTCCTTCCTTCCTTCCTTCCTTCCTTCCTGCCTTCCTGCCTTCCTGCCTTCCTGCCTTCCTGCCTTCCTGCCTTCCTGCCTTCCTTTCTTTCTTTCTTTGAGTATTCTTAGTATTCTTTTATCAAACCTATAGAGATGCTGTATATTGAGCTTTTGTTGTTACAGAGTTGAATCACTGTGGTGGTTGAATGTCAGTGCTTATAGAAAAGAAGGCCCACTGCCCTATTCTCCCCTGTTACATTGCATATCTCCCTTGTGCTGTAATTGAGAATAGGAAAAGTAAAGAGCAAAGGTGATTAAATTAAGTAGAATGCTGTGCCAGCTACCTGAAATTTAAAAAATCTTTTAAGAGCAGCTATAGTGGAGGGGAAAAAACTCAAAATGGACAACTTCACTAGAGGATTATAAAATTATTTTTCCCTTAGAAATCCTCAGCTCAAATTCTTCCTGTGCTATTATAGTCTTTTACAGCTGAATTATTACAATACTGGCTCTTGTTACAGTACTATTAGTCAAGATGGATTAGGTGTGTTTGTGGAAGGGCTATTAAACAGGATCTTCTGCAAATGCTCACAGCTTGAGTAGGAGCCCCCCAAAAATGCAGAGCAGTAATCGGTATTTATCCAGGTAAATGATACATGCAAAAATATGAACTATTTTACACATATGTTACAAAGTATAAACTATTTATTAAAAAGCAGAACTATGAAAGATAATAAATCACTAGATATTATATCACTTTTTAAAAGACAGCAAGATTATTTACCTAAGAAAGATTTAATTTTATAGGTGCATGGTTCCTAACCTTTTAAATGGCCTGCCCTTTGGCAGTCTTGTAAAACCTATAGCCATCCTTTTTGGAAGAATGTTTTAAAATGCATATAGTAAAAAAGTAAATTAAGTGGAGTTACAAAGAAAACTACTTACACTGAAATAGAGACCCCAACTTAAGAACCCAAGGTAGTCACTGAAATATTTTATGTCTTGTAAATGCATATTTCCCACTTCTCAGTTGCTACCATTCAAAATTAATTATTTTTAGGTTCTTATCTTAAAACTAAAATTCACTAAGAATTTAGGTGGAAGTTGTCAAGTTTTTCATATCATTCCTGCTAAGAGACTGGGTATTATAAGTAAGACTTAGGCATTGCTGCTTTGCATTGTCTCAGTAATTGTCTTAGTTCTTATTAAGGCTTATTCTTACCCAACGGTGGGGACAGGAGCCTGTGTTGATCTTCTCTTGTGTTATCCAAGTTTAAAATATGGTAGCTTTTCATCATCCTTCACTGTGGTGACATTTTAGGAAATTGCTACCTTCTACTGTGGGTTTTTTGTGTGTGTCTGTGTTTCACATATTAACCAATTTTCCTTTCACACTATGGAAATCATATAATTCATATTATTTATGAATATGCAGAGAAGAAATAGAAGCAAAATTTAAAACATTGACATAGTCTTCAAACAACTTTTCCACTAAAGAGAAATTTTTCTAAGGGATATTTCCTAAAGAGTGACCTGTTTGCTTTGTAAGTAACGGTAGCCTTTTAAGGACATAGCAACAAATTTGAAATAATTCTCTGGATTTCACTCACAATCATGTATTTCAATTATTTAAAATATAGTGTCAATGAAGTCAAAGTGTATATCCTAACGTCTTAGTTTTCACTTGGAAAAATTACTTGACAGAATCAGAATAAATCAAATTTTGCATAAATCCATGAAAGAGTAGCCTCCCTTTTGCTGGGGTAGTCATAGACATTCCACAAAATTTTGTCACTGCATGTCATATAATAAGTGTAGTATCAAGATAATGGGAAACCCAGGGGCGCCTGGGTGGCACAGCGGTTAAGCGTCTGCCTTCGGCTCAGGGCGTGATCCCGGCGTTCCGAGATCGAGCCCCACGTCAGGCCTCTGCTGAGAGCCTGCTTCTTCCTCTCCCACTCCCCCTGCTTGTGTTCCCTCTCTCACTGACTGTCTCTATCTCTGTCAAATAAATCAATAAAATCTTTAAAAAAAAAAAAAAAGATAATGGGAAACCTGAAAATAATGTAAAGATTGGTACTCTCCAAAAAAATAGGTTTTAAGGAATGTAAGATAGATAGATAGATATAGATATCTATATATATCTATATCCCTTTGCTTCTGCTTATATACTGTGATGAAGCTATATAAAAGATATGTACACTAAAAACGTTAAACAAACTATTTTGCACATTTATTTCTAAAGAAAAGTGTTCTCTTTCAAATAGTTTTTCAGGTACAAAAATAGAATTATGATTTTTTTTATACCATCAGGTTCCCTTTTTTATATCTCTCTTTGAAAGTAATTGAATATTGTACATGTCTTTACACTTTGTATATGTCAGTTTTTTTTGACATATCCTGTATATACTTACATAAACATACTAAATTTATCTTAGGAAATCAATCATATCGTGGCACATGGATTTTAAAATATTTAAAAAATTATTTGACATATGTATTACTTTGTGAATTTAAAGTGTAAGAGAATTACAAGATATATTGTAGAATAAACCCAGCATTCACTTCCTAATCTCATGACTGCTGGTCCGAAATTATATGCCATATAATTAATTACATGTGGGAAGTTGTGTCCTTTATTGTCTTATTTTTCTTTACTTGCCCACATTTTTCATTATCAAAAATAAGATTGGGAGAACTTAGAGGTAAAGTGGAAGTTGTTTACATTAGTCTTGGAGGAGACTAATGCTTGTTTTTACAGTCCATAATATAAGCATTTCTGTTTCTGTGGTTACAACTAGATGGGGAGGTCACAGTTTGATTTGACGTATAATTTGCCGTATGTGTTACTTTGGAACTCTCAAGCCAAAATTAGTGTTCGTGGGGTTATCTCCCAGATGGTGGGGCTGGTGTTAGAAAACATTTATCGATCACGTGTTAGGTGTTAAAAGCATGCTAGATGCCAGGGATACAAAAGTCAATAATGATGGGTTCCTTAAATTCAAGTACGCTTCTTTCAACAAGGATTAAGTTTGGTATTTGTCTTGTTTGTGGTCAAAGAGATTTGAAACATTGTTTCAGAACCATTACTACTTCAATCTGTTAATGCATTTCTGCATTGTATTCGCTGGCATTGCTAAAGTGCCCTGAGATAGGTGGCATAAATTGGCTGATCAACCAGCTGTCTGTGATTTTTCTTGTGGACCGTGTGTTTAAATCTGGCTACAGCCTGCAAAGTTGCAGTGTTTTCTTACAACGTTTTGATTCTTCTGTTGGAATGTTTGGGTGCATCAATATACTATGTGCCGAAAGCCTTTTTTTTTATAGCTCAGTCGCCATACTAACGAAAGCCTTAGGGCTTTAGAATTAATGCTCATGTGGTCTTCTTCACTCTTTTGAAAATGTTAGGAAAAAGCCATTGAATTCTTTGAAATAGAATACTTCACATATTTCACCTGTTCCATTTAGGGAGTTCATTTTGGAAAACAGGCAGTTTCGTTTGTCATTAATGATAACGGAGCAACTCCTATCATCTTCAGTGGCAATTGCTGGTAAAGGCAGGTTTGGGTTTCCTTAGAAATTCTGAAGAAGTGTAGCGAGAAATGCTCAGAGTATGTTTTTACAAATTCGATAATTTTAAACAATGACCTTTTTCAAAATCAATTTGATGCATCCTAACCAAATAGCAGAAGGGCACTAAAGGTCAACTGAGCTGCTTTTTGACTAACATTTCAGGAATTGTGAAGCAGCAGATAGACAGCCATATCACAGATCCAGATCAACAGAACAACGGCCTCTCCTAGAGCGGACCACCACCCGCTCCAGATCCACTGAGCGTCCTGATACAAACCTCATGAGGTCGATGCCTTCATTAATGACTGGAAGATCTGCCCCTCCTTCACCTGCCTTATCGAGGTGAAAGATAAATCAATCAGACTAACCTCCCCTTTGCCCCACCAGCACACCTATTTATTTTCCCAGCAGCTAAATGGTCTCTTCTATCATCCTTGGCTGATCACTAGTAACAATCGATACTAACCTTTTCAGTGTAAGCACACTATTTATATTCAGCGGATATAATAGTGTGTGGCTACCATTGTAATTTGTTTTTAACTGTCCTGACCACATTTGTTTTGTGATTTCTCATTTATCAGGAGTCCTGGGTAAATCCCCCCATAATGGACCTCATAACTCTCATGCTCTTCTCCTACAGAATGAGAAATTGTTTGTGTCCATTAGACATCACTTTTGGAATAATCATCATAATGACAATAGCTAAAAGTAGATTTTTGTTTCTTTCTATCAATACTAGTATGTATTAACCAGTATCTTCTTTAGTTGAATTTTGAATTGTTCAGGGTTTCATTTGTAGTTTCATGAGATATTTTCTAATAAAGGGATATCTAATATAAGCCTGAGAAAAAATCTCCTTGGATCAAGGGAGGGAGGTTAGTGTTGAGAGTTTGAAATCTGGTAGAAAGAAATGTAAAACATTGCCTTTTATTTTTTGAGCTGCAGAACTCTCCTGTTGCTTTTGTATGGATAGAATACTAATTTACATGAACAATTCCATGGACGTTACTGTAGGATTTTGTGTGCATGTATCTGTGTATGTATGCATATGACACAAAAGTAGAAACATCTTACGACAATCATTCAAATATCCATATTTTGTCCTACTTTCCTAACCTTTTAATCAGCAGCTACACCTCCTTTAAAATTGCACTTGCACAGCTATCATATGAACCCAATGTATTCAAATTATTCCATTCATCCTACTGAAAATGAGCATCAATGGTGTATCTTGTAGGTCTCATCCTCGTACTGGGTCTGTCCAGACCAGCCCATCAAGTACTCCAGTGGCAGGACGAAGGGGCCGACAACTTCCACAACTCCCGCCAAAGGGAACATTGGAGAGAAGTAAGTTTTATTTCTAATTATGTCATGTAGGAAATACACATGGAAGCTAAGGTGAATCAAGATTTTTTTTTACTACCTTTGTGTTAGTATTCTTCTTTTGTTAACTGAACGCCTTAGCTGCATTTGCTAGTAGTTATATTTATCAATATATTTATAAATGCTTTATATTTTATATTTAAAATTTGTAATATTTGGAGGTAAAATAACCTACTGTTATTGCTCTTGCACATTTTCAAAATTTGAATAAATGCATTTTAAAAAGTAAACTTAATGCTCTTAAGCAGTTGGATGATATTTCTTTGCTGCAACTAAGTGTATGTGATTGTTGATAGTTACGTAAAGTTTATTAGTAACTAGCCAAATCAATTTTCACACACTGCAAAGGACTGGTTAGCTGATGCACAACAATGGTGATCCTTCTCAAAACTGGAGTACCAGAAAAAAGGTAATCATGAATATACAAAGAAAGATGCATGTTGTACTGATATTTTAATTCTTTCAAAATTTTGCATAAGAAGCACTATTTGCTTATACACAGATGAGCATACTCCCCAAACATCTATAAATTCTTAGCTAAAGGACCTCTAAAAGCATGGATGATAGAATATAATAATTTTTGACCTCATTTTTTAAATGGTCCCTTTATTTAGTAACTGGATGTGCTTTGCCAAAAAATACATATATATATATGTATATATTTAAATCACCATTTAACTTTTCTTTAGTAGATGATACATACATTTTGTGCCTTTGGAAATTTCTGTTGTTTTTAACCCCTGTGCTTTGGTTCCCTTTTTTGTTTTGTTTTTATTTTGTTTTTCCTAGACAATGGAGTCAAGGAGATAGAACCTTATGAAGGTCTGTACATAAAGGAGGGTTTGTTTTGTGCTGACAGCCTTTTTGGGGGGCTATGTAAGCAAAAATAAACCCAACTGCAATTGATGTCCCTCCATTGTATAGACTTTTACATACAGTAGAATGATTTTATTTTATACTTTTTGGTATTCTCCTTTTGTTGTACGTGGAAATTATACCAAGGAGTTAAATTTCTTTGATTCGTTCAAGTAAGAATGCAAAGAGTTGAACTTCCTTTAAATGACAAGGTAAAATGTTCTGTTTTTAAAAATTTTAATTTGCCTTTCAAGCAGAAGTCTAAATGTTGTGCAAGACTTGAATCAAAGATATCAATTGCAGTCTGTGTTTATGTCGCTGAAGATGTACACCTAGTTTAGTGATACTTATCATCTTATATTTCATTTCATATTTATGATGATCTTTCAATTATTAAATTTGACTTTCTAGAAAAGAAATTTGTTGAAGTAGATAGTGATCGTGGTTTGTATTTCCTACATCACTTCTCATGTTGTACCAAGACCGCTTACAGTATACCAACGTTAAATATGTACAGTTTTATTACCAACACTACATTATGACTCAAGAGAAAGTACTGAGTCACGATATATGGAGTGTCATACGTTTACTAAATAATAAAAATTCCTCTGCCAAGAAAGAATTCTGAAAGTAACTTTGTAAATTTAAAGAATTGTTAACTTTTATTTACTTATGAATTTCCAGCACATAGAATAATGCCTGGCACATTACAGGCCCTCAATAAATATTTGTTGAATGAATGCATGAAACACTGTTTACAAATTGAAAAGCTACTTCAAATAGTGTATAATGTATCGCTAAAATGATCTTGTCATTCTATAGATGTTTATATTAAAATGTGTTTTATATTAAAATTTCTATAACCTATTTGTAACAAAATTTTAAGTGCACAGCATTTGGGCAGCAATACTTTTATTGCCTTATAGAACTTGGAACAAATTGTTTTCTTGTTAGGTACTGAACGGTTTGTGGACTTCTATATTGAGGTGCTTTCTATACTATGTATCATGATTTTAAACAACACCATGCTATAATGACTAATGTTCTCTTACGTTGCCTTATGATAAGGGGATTACAGCTGCATTTCTGTAGTTCTCATTATTCATGTTAGAATGGGTGTATATAATTTTAAAAGTGCTTTCCAGAAAGTAAGTTCTGGGGTATGTATGAAATTTTTTGTCTTCCCAGGATTTTTAAAGACAGAGTTTTGACTTCATTTGTTGGCATATGAAGTCAGAAACATCGTTTAAGTCACAACTTTTTAAAAATTCAGTTTTAATATCTTTATAGCAATAGTCTGTTGAGATATGAGTAGTTCTGTTCTTGGTAATAGCAAACCTACCAGAAAGTCAAAATAGAGCTAATACTGAAAGTCAAGGTTGAGGAAGTTTTTAATGGACTTGTCAACTAGCATTCTATATACCATCTAGTTTTTACCATATAGAATCTATTAAAACCGTGGTTTTCCTTGAATGTCCCCTTTCATTGTGATTTTTTTCCTTTTTTTTTTATATGTCAAAGAAAGGAGAGCCAAAACTTCCCTTATGGTTTCTAGTATAAGATAAAAGGATTTTCTGTTTGTTTTGTTTTGCTTGAACGTATGAATGATTTCAGCAGTGTTTTTGTAAATGCTGATATGAAGACTTTGGCAGATACATAATTTGTCATTTTCTTTAACTTAAATGGAGATACAAAATATCTCTTTTGGAAGTTTTCAAATTCCTACTGAAGTTAAAGGTGCATAACCCAAAATAGGCTATCAGTTGGTGGTCTAAATCAGATTATGTTTGGATTATCTCTTAAAAAGTGGTCAGAAGTTGTAATTTAATGGCATTATTTCAAAATCAAAGTAATGACGTGCTTATTTTTCTCATTCTGTTCAACAGCTAGAAAATGAACAACTCCTACCTTAATTCCTTTTGATTTTGGTTATATTTTAGCCTGTTAATTAAGTTAATTTAAAACCTTGTGTATGTTGGTTTTCATGATGGTACAGTATTGGTTATCTTTTCTTGGTTTGAGAACTAGAAAAAGTAGGCGCAGTATAAGAAAAGTACAGGGTGCTAAACAACTGTTAAGGCATTAGTATTTTTTTAAAAGTTTCTCCTAACTTTGATGTACTGGCATTTTGTGAAAATAAAAGAGAGTTTGTAATATCGTTGTTTTGATTCTGTAGAAGAAAAGCTGTATAATACTATTTTTCTAAGAATATATCAAGTTTATAGACAAAGTATTTTGCCTACTTTACACAGTTATTGCATACCACAAATATTTTAAGGGCTAAAATTTCTCTTTTACAAATCAAAGCCATCAAAAAAGGAGACAATATGATAACTTATTAATAGAATACCTATTTGCTTCCGTAACATGTCAGAAACTCATTAAGGATAATCTGTTAGTCTCCTTATAATCATTCATTATATCGTGAATAATTTGAAATTTTTTGTCACTAAGAGTAACAAGTATACATATCTGGTCTTATTTTTTTCTTGTGCAAATACAGAAGTTAATGAAGAAACTGGGCATGTGGAAGAGCAGTGGGGAGAAAAGCAGGGTGAAGAGGTCAAGGCAGGTCTGTCTGACTGTGTGTCTAAAATAAATAACCGAATGATTTAGAAGTATGACTTTTCAATTTCACCTAAGACGTTGGGCTTCAAATTTATAAATGCACAGTAAAGAACAGTTTGTTTTTCAGTACTGATTGTTAAATAAATTGCCTAATTTTATTAATGGGGAAATATTACATAACCTATCTAATCTAGATAACTTATCAGAATATTTATTTTATCCATCTGAACATGTTCCTTAATATTTAAATCTAACTAAAATTATAGACGATTCCTCTGATCAAATTCATACCTATCCTTCACCCCAATTCTGTATTCAATTCATTTATTTATTAAAAACTGAATTCCTACTGTGGGTTACACTGAGTAGTATGTTGCCTCTTCTCTAAAGAATTTTGGTTTTGTAGAGGCAAATTACAAGTAAATATAGAGCAGAATGTAAATTCCATTAAAACTTTTAGAGACTATCACAATTTTCTTCATAAGTGTTTTTCCTAAAATAAGAACAATTAACCATATATTCCCGTTATTCATCCCAGCTAAATATTGCTCTAATGTTTATTGACAATCATAATTTCTGGCCAAGGAGTCCTTCTTCTGAGTGGTGTGGAGGGCTTTCATTTTGGTGTTTTTTAAAGTCTCTATTGTGTTTACATGTTATAATTTTTGCCACTTTCTTTGTCAGAATGTTCCTGGAAGGATTTTAAAATGTAAAATATTACATAATCAGTAAATGTATTAATAAGCTTCTTTTATCAAATTTTGACTATTTTTATTTGAAATACAGAATTGAATCCTAATCTTTTCTAAGATGTCAGTTTAAAAAAATTTACGTTTCTAAGAATAATGAAGAATGACTGTAGTCCTAATTTTATCATGTTTAAATCACCACTTTCCATTCATGAACAGTAGAATGTACTTTACGTGCCTTATATTCTCCCTCTTCCACTGTGTGAAAGCAATGTCTGTGTGTATATTGTGCAGAACATATATTTTCATGGATGTCTTGTCTCAGTATTTATAGTATAAGACACAAGACCTCTTAAGCTGCAGTTGCTGATTATCAGTAACTATTTTTAATGTCATAAAGATGAGACTAATCATCAGAGTGCATCTGACCATGAAAATAAAGGCAAGTTTATCTGCATATTTCTAGAAATGCATAACTATCTCTGTTCTGAATATCTACTATTCTAACTACTAGAATGTCACGCATCTTCCATTTTCCTGCAATGCTATAGGAATCACGTGTTTAGAGAATACCATAAAAAATGAATTTCTATTTAACTTAGCTGTGCAGTTAATGTTTTCCCATTTGCCCATTCCTATATGTCTCATATTAGTCCATATGAGCACTGAAATGCTTTCACACTGTTCATGAATTGGCTGCCACAGGAAAGTCGTTTTTTAAGGAAATTATTAGTTTGGGGGCTTCAGTGGTAGGTAATATTTTTATTTATTTTTCACGTCATTAAGGTAGAGCCTATTTATTGAACCAGTTTGTCACTTATGCTTTATTCTCAAAATTAACTTAATTAGTGAATACATCAATTATTAAATTAGCATAAAGCCATAACTAATCTTTCTAACTTACTATAAAATGACTCTTGGAATTTTATTTTTGTTTTTGTTACTTTTCTCATAGGATGGGAAGGATATACTTTACTCTTGTGTTCATTAATGTGAGATGTCATGTTTAATGAATGAATTTGTTTCCCTAGTGTGTGATTTCATCTTTTGTGGTGTGCTTGGTTTTTATTTGGGTTGTTAGTGACCTTATTTATTAACCACTGTTGTCTGTTTTCATTGTTAAAAAGACAATGAGGGAGAAACACCAAGCCCACCTAATAATGGGAAAAAAGGCAAGTCTAATGTAAAGTTAGTAGTGACTTTCTATATATTAGACACTTGTGTGTATTGACACTTGTGATGTGTGTGAATTTACTTTCTTAAATTAAATAAACATAAATATCCTAGTACGATCCTATTCTATTGAAATGTATTTCATTAAGTCAGAAGTTTGGCTTTGTTGGTCATGTTAAGATTCCGAGGGAAAAAGTGATGGCCAAGTTATCAAGCGAAAAATACAACGTAGATATTTCTCAATCCAGAAATTGTTTTAAAACTGAGTGATTTAAAAAATATTTTAAGCAGAATTTTAAATTAGAAAATGATATGAACTTAGTAATTAGTTCAGCAATGTTAAATGAACACTTATAATATTTGTAGATTTTTCACAGTTTTACACACATGAATTAATATATTGCCTGAGTGAGTAAAAAAGATGATCAATTTCAATACTTAGCTTTAGTTTTCTTATGATTATTGGTGACTTAATTCTATAACCCAGCACAACTAAGTTCTGTCAAAAACAGCAGGACTATATAAGTTTTATAGTAATTGATAATCGAATATAGTTACAGGTATTGACTCAGAATGTCAGCATTTTAAGATGGCTATAAAAAAAAACAGTGTTCTAAGATTTCTCTATATCATAACAATTTGCCCTTGTTATGGGGCCAAATTAAAAAATGAATAGTATTGGGGCACCTGGGTGGCACAGAGGTTAAGCGTCTGCCTTTGGCTCAGGGTGTGATCCCGGCGTTATGGGATCGAGCCCCACATCAGGCTCCTTCACTATGAGCCTGCTTCTTCCTCTCCCACTCCCCCTGCTTGTGTTCCCTCTCTCGCTGGCTGTCTCTATCTCTGTCGAATAAATAAATAAAATCTTCAAAAAAAAAAATGAGTAGTATTTGCTTCAGTAGCTGTAGTTAAAATGTCTTTTAGTCTTGATTGTATTCTTTCTCCCCTATCTTCATCTGTTATAAATACTGCCTACAATGTTCTGTGTGATATTTAATTAACACTAAAATAATTTTATAATTTTTCTTACTATGGAGTGTTAATTAATTACACATTAACACCCCTTCCAGCATAAAATTCTTAAAATATGCTAGGATATGACAGGTAAAATAAGGTGAAAATAATGTAACTAAATAAAATGAAATCGAGTATTATAAAATATTAACATTCTTCATAAAACAATAAAAATTTAGATAAGCTTTCAGTGTGTATTTACATATGTGTCATTTTTATCTGTATTTTAACCTCCATGATTTTTGCTTACTACCTACAAAAGGGTATGTTTATATGTACTGAAATTTATGTCAGTGATCCAAATAGATATATCTTCTTAAATGTTCAGTCAACTGTTAGAGTGCAACAAGTTTTAAGAACATTTAATGCCATTTTTTAATTTAAGTATGTTTAATTGTATCAAAAGAATAAGGACTTCCCAAGAGGTCACCAAGGTAAACACTTTAACTGAGAAAGTACTTTGAGCAGATTTTTTGGGCTTCCTGAGCTCTAGTTGACCCTGAATGCTGTTAAGTCTTTGATCTCTAAACTGTTCTGCATTCTTGTTATTTCTTTGATCTTGCATGAAAAGGTTCTACTGACAATGATTGTTGAGTCGCTCTCACTCATTATTAGTATATTTTTTCATTTATATAAAAATTCTCTTTACTGCAAAACATAACTACTGTTATAGATCAGTCCTACATAGGATATAGTTGGACCTAGGAAGAAGTTAATGAGTAAAAATTTGAAAGAATTATTTACCCTACTTTCTGGAACACTATCTATCCCATTATCCTCAATTTCTTCTTTAATACTTACCAGTATATGAAATGATATAATATATTCTTTTATTTATTATTTACTTCCCCCAATAAATGTAAGGATTATGAAGGCACTGAGAACTCTGGATATTTTACGTATGTCAAGTCACATTCTTATTTAGCGTAATCTTGTGATGGTCTACCTATACTTAAGATCTAGGCATCTAATTTTTCCTTTCGCTGTTTTCTTTTGGGAGAGACTCATTTACTGTTTGTGTTGAGTTTCACAGTAAAGTTCATGAGTAAGATTAAGGTGGGAGGTTGTTTTTAAATTGGCTAAAGCATATTTGTGGATTGGAGAAAATTCCATAGGTTAAAGGGATGTTACTATATTCCTTCTTCTACTTATATATTCAGAGTTAAAAAAAATAACTATGAATTCCGGCTGTGACCATGTATTAGAAATGGCCAAGCATTGAATTGAATGATGGATTTATCACCATCCTCTCTTCTGACTTAAAATTCAAAGGGAGGAAATAATAAAGAAAAGATAGGTTTATTCTACATCTTTCTGTGAAGTGCCCACGTATCATTTTGAAATAGACAGTGTATGCTGCCCTGCAGTTAGTGAGATATGTGATCAGTCAGCCAGCGCATCTCCATTAACCCTGTATTAAGGTCAGATTCTTTGGTAGGTGGAATCAGTTTCAGAGTTCTCAAATGATGACCTACCTAAGCCAATCCCTTTAGATACATTGGCTCTTCGTACCGTTAATGAGCTAAAATGAGACTATCCTTATTTCATAGCATAGCACCATAAATTAAGACTCGAAGAACAGCATAATTGGTGAGTTTCTAGCTACTTATAATTTTTTTTTTTACTCATTCATTCTAAAAATCATTTTGGGGTACCTACTATGTTCCAGTCTCTTCTGGGTGCGTGCCTTCATAATCCTTACATTTATTGGGGGAAGTAAATAATAAATAAAAGAATATATTATATCATTTCATATACTGGTAAGTATAAAGAAGAAATTGAGGATAATGGGATAGATAGTGTTCCAGAAAGTAGGGTAAATAATTCTTGATAATGCATTCTGAGAAGTATCCCCATTGAGGTAATATTTGAGCAGATACCTCAATAAAGTGACAGAATTACCACTTGAAGTCCTGGAAAGAAGAGTGTTCCTGGCAGAGGGAACAGCAAGAAGGAAGGCTCTATAATGGGAGCCAGCTTGACTTGTTAGAGATGCTGGGAAGAGGTCACTTGAGTGTGACTGACTGAGCAGGGTGAATAGTGGTAGGTGTGGTCAGAAGGCACTTGGGGCAGGTGACTCACATTATCTATCAATGTTAGGATTTTGTTTCACTGAGTGAAATGGGAAGATTTGATTCAAGTGACATAATACCATTTCTTTTGAAATAAAATCAGTTTAACTGCCATGCTAAGACTAACCTGAAGGAATTGAGATTAGAAACAGGGAGGCTTGGGGTGCCTGGGTGGCACAGCGATTAAGCGTCTGCCTTCGGCTCAGGGCGTGATCCCGGAGTCCTGGGATCGAGCCCCACATCAGGCTCCTCCATTATGAGCCTGCTTCTTCCTCTCCCACTCCCCCTGCTTGTGTTCCCTCTCTCGCTGGCTGTCTCTATCTCTGTCGAATAAATAAAATCTTAAAAAAAAAAAAAAAAAGAAAGAAATGGAGGCTTTTGTGAAAGAGGTGACGGTGGCTTAGACCATAGTGACAGGAGTAGTTGGATTCTGGGTAGATATTAGAGAGAGAGCCAACAGAATTACCTGATAGGATGAAAGAGAGAGATTCAATGATAACATCCAAGCTTTGGGCCTACGTAACTGGAAAAACACAGAGTTTCTATTAACTGATAGAGGAAAAAACCCAAGAATTGTTTGGTGGGAACATCAGGTGCTCAGTTTTGGATATAAGTTAGAGATCCTCCTAGATATCTAAGATAAGATGTCAAACAGGTGGCTTAAATTTCGGTCTGGATTTCAGGTTGGAGATTCAGACTGTTTGGGAGTTACCCTCAGAAAGAGAGAGATTTAAAACCACGAGACTGGTTGAGATCACGGAGAGAGCAAGTGTAGAAGAGGTCAAGGGACTCTGCACTGAACTACTCTCGTATTTAGAAGTTGACAAGATGAAGCAGCAGGAGACCGAGAACTAGGAGGGAAACCGTGGAGCACAATGTCTTTGAGTACAGGTGAAGAAAGTACTTGACGTGGGAGAGAACTGTTGAGTTTGAAACCATCACTAGGTTTAGCAGGATGAAGTCATCACATTAACCTTCATAAGAGCAGTTTTGGTGGAGTTGTAAGCAGTAGAAGACTGAGTTGAATGGATTTAAAAGAAGAGGAGAGAAAGGGGACAGTGAATATAGATGCTTTGAAAGAGTTTGGCTGTAAAGGAAAAAAAAAAGAAACAAAAATCTAGAACTGAGGAGCGAGATCATGGGAATACAATGCATGCAGGATACGTGGGAAACTTTGCGTGCACCTGTGTTTTGTTTTCTGAATCCAGATTGTTGGTTTGGTTTGTAGAGCCATCTGGCCCCAGCCATCTGCCTACAGTTTGCCAAGATATCTGTCAGTATTCTGTGGCTTCACTCGTAGATTTAGAATCAAGACTTTTCGATTTAGAAGGAAGCTTATAAATCTTTTAATAAAACTGCTTCTCTTCATTGACAAAGGAGCAGAAATCTACAGGATAATCAGCTTTCTTCAATCCACATAGTAGCAGATTTCTGGTCTTGACTTCCAATGTGTGCATTTCTATACCATGCGTCTTCAGATAAATGGCAATCTTCTTGCATGGGTTTCAGCCATTTATTTTATTTTAAATATTAGCTAATGGCTTAGTTCAGTTCAACCAATATCTGCAGTTTTCAGTGTATTTGTACTAGGTGGTTATTGAGGATACACTGACAAATCAGATGTGTTCCCTGCTCTGGGGAGGTCCCAAGATAAAACAATGAGAATAAAATGAGAATAACAAAACAGAGCTGGTAAAATTATTTTATAGCATGTCACTTACATAAAGTGTCTTGAGACTTGTGATACATACAAAGAAGAGGTAAGTTTTGAGGGGCTCTGGGTAGGTTTTCAGCTTAAGATATTTCTTCCACTGCTTGTCATAGTTCTTATTCTGCCATTCTCTCATGGCTTAATTATTTTAATAATATAAAGCTTTTAAGGCTTTCCGGAACACTGAAACGTAAATATTCCTGAGCAGACTCACCTGAGCTCTTATTTCATACAGATCTTCATAGGAAGCAAGTTAGAGCCTGTGAGTGGAGAGGGTCAGGTGTAGGAGAGGGATGCTGAAAAATGCAGCAGAACACTAGGTACCTTGGAAGAGTGTTAATAATGAATTCTGCCTCGAACTAGCCCTACTCTAGTCTATTAGCCTGCTCTCAGTAGTGTTACTTCCTATGTAGATATGCTCTAAATTTACTTTCTTAACTAATTTGGTATATTTAAATTGCTCAGAACAATACTTGTCACATAATAAGTACCATATAAGTGTTAGCTGTTATTACTATATTTCTTAGTAATATCTTGCTCCGATTTTGTATTTTCAGCACACACTCTGAAAACTTTCAACTTAAAGTAAAACAACACCTGATTATGAAAGTAAACCTGAACCATTTATTCAATGCATATTATTTAGTAGTTTTTAGGAAATTATTAATCTTGATGTTGTTCTTGATCACATTGCTTGATAAGAAACAATAGCAGGGGGAATAAATCAGATTGGATTGCAGGATTAGTTATTGCATCATATGCTAATACATTTGGACATGTTTTAATCCATGTGTAAAAATCAATATGCAAATATTTAGAATACTTTTCTCTAAGAGAACTTTTAAACTATTAGTACTTTTCAAGTTTTATAGTGTTTATAGGACTCCATTGGAAGTCCGTAGTTGGCTCTTAAGCTCATTTCTACTCCTAGGCATGTGACCTCTGGTAAGGCTTTTAATTTCTCTGCACCTCAATTTCCTCTTCTGTATAATAAAGTATCTTATAAGAATATTTTTTATAGAAACTAAGTGTTTTGGGGGATGTAGATAATGAAATCTAAAGTCTCAAATAGTTTTGTTTTCAATTTATAATCTATGTTGTTACTGTTATTTGTTCATTTTGTTTGGTTTTGGAAACTTAAGAGATACAACCTCCAATTGGCTGTTAGTGAGTCATTCACTGTCAGGATGATAGACTAAATAAAACCTACCATACTACCTATCAAAAAAAATCATGCCCCTAAACATACAGAAGGAAAAATATTTTATCCCTTTGAGCCTCAGTGTATAGTTGCCTACATTATTTCAAATGTAGGTAACCTTGTAGATAAGAAAGAAAGGAAGGAAAGAAGGAAGAAGAGGGAAAAAAAACACAACAGGTTACAAAGGAAACAAAAATAATAAAGTAATTTTGACAGTCTGTAATGAATACTTCTATAAGCATTCTAGAAGTCGGATAGCATTTAGGGTGTGGACAGGCTTTGTTTCGCTGCCACTCTCTATTCTCGTGAATGCTTCTAGAGCAAGGGAAATACTGTACCCATGTCTTAATTTCCAAATACGACTTATATCAAGATAACAATGGATTTTGTATTTCCTAAGTACAGCATTCCTTGCCAATGTAGATGAATGACGATCTGACCAAAAATTATATGGGAGAAATTCAGGGATATCATAAAAAAGCAAGGAATTTATCATATGATTTTTAGCAGGAAGAGCATCCAATCACATCTGTATTATGGAATAGTAACTCAGTGACAATGAGCAAGATGGCTTGAAAGAGAAGAGACAGAGGACATAAAACCATTTGGGGTATTTCAGTAGTTCACTACCATGGTCTGAACTAGAGCGAGGAGAATAAATGCATTTTAAAAACTTCCCTCCTCATTCAAATCCACAAGCCTAAGTGAAACAGTTGTAGAAATTAAGTACTTATTAAAAATATTTTAAAATTTCTTTTCCTGACCTTTCCTTTCCTTCTCGGAGGCCATTTCTCCTTATTTTACTCTTCTTTCCCTTTTGCTCATTTTGTTTCGTCTATACTTCCAAAGCCTCAATTGGCTAATCAGATTTAGTGAGGAGCTCCCTCCACCTCATACCTTTCTGCGTACTTCAACCATTATTCAAGCCATACCACCGCTGACTTCCTAATACAGTCCTAAAGCCGTCTTCTGTTTGTTGTTGAAAATAATGTGATCTGAGAAGGTGATAGGAGATAGAGAAAGAGCACAGGTTTTGGACCTTGGCTCAGGGCCTCTTTACCGTGTACCAACTGTGTGACTCTAGGCCCCTAACCTAAGTCAGATCATCTGAGGAAAGGAAATCTTACCATGTTTCTTTTATGCCCGGTATGCTACTTTGAGAATCAAATGAGGTAATGAATGTGAGATTGTCTGTACACTAGATAACTATTCAGTTATCCTTAATAACCAGCTCTTTGTTTTCTTACCTGTAGAAACCAAGCACCTGATAGAAGGTCCCTTTTGTGTTTTATAGGATTAAATATGATGCTGTATGTGGAGGCAATTGAAGCATATAGTATTATACAAATAGAGTCTTATTAACGTAAGAATTTATGCTCTTTAAATTGTAGCGTTTATAGGATTGACTTCCTGGTGTGATGGAAAGTAGCTGAAATACAGTTATTTTGAAGACGTGGGTTTCTTAAATGTCACTTGAAAGCTCACTTCATAGTTAAATCTTCATGTGTAAAATAGTTCTTCATATTATCTAATATTTATTAAATCAATCTTTAAGCTTTCCCATCTACAGATTAAATTCATAACTGAATATTTACTCAATTCAATTTTAAAATACTGAATTAGAGTGTTAGTAAAAAAAAAAAAGGAGAAAGAAAGAAAATTATCCCTCTAGAACAAACTTTTTGTGTGTACTTGAATGGATTCCTAGTCTGTGCTATTTGACATGTTCTTTCAAAGTAATACTTACCGATTAAATTACATTATACATCTTTGATTTTTACTTTTTACCCCTGGGTGGTAGGTGTACAATATCATGGGCTAGCACTTTGTACTTAAATTTCAATTTTAAGTTCATTATTATTCAACATTAAAGAGACTATTTTGTTTTTTTAAATTATCACAATAGTCCTTGAACAGAAAAGACTGTCTTTAAGGTGCTCCTCAGTGGTGTTTTGCTATTTTTGTTTAATATATCGAAAACAACTTTCAGACAATTTGAACATTTTCCTGATACAAAACTAGCTTGCTAGTTTCATTTGAATACTATGGCCTGTAATTCTAAGAGGGCTAGATATGGGTAGCTCTCAGCTTTGGTTTTTGGGTGATAAATGAATTAATGAGTCAGTAGTCAGTTCTGTTCTTCTTACAACTTTAATTCTGTTTTAAAATAGACATTTGTGTTTCAATGTAGGGTTTAATAATAGTTACATTTAGAACTGTTGGAAAATCTTCTATACTCTCAGTGTCCTAATTTCATCATCCCTGGTATAGGTATTCTTCCACAAAATCTGACTTATCTGTCTAGAATAATAAGAAGCAAGAACAACTCTGTAATATTAGAAATGGAAATAACCTTTTAAATTTTCAAGAACAACTTTCTCACTTTAAATATAACATATAATTGGCCAGAGAGGCTGTGAAACTTGTCTAAGATTGTACACATAGTTAATGGCAGAAATGTTCTAGAAGCTACCATTCCTGGCTCAGTCTGGTGATGTATCTATGACATTTTTTATCACCATCGTTAGCCTTGATCTAGGTCTTCTTTCATTGTTATACTGGCTGTCATTTATAAATTGATGGTTATGGGACTTCTTTTGTTACCAGCATATAATAAATTTTCAACAAATACTCGCTAATTTCACTCTGTCAACACAAGACAAATGACTATAAACAACTTCTCTTCAACTAAAATATTCGTCACTCAAAGACAGTGTTTAAAAATTAAACATGTATGTGTTAAGGTGCTTTCTGCCAGTTTATAGGCAGGCTGTACCATTTTCAACAGAAGCCATTTCTATTTCTACGTACTCAATCTTACTTCAGAAGTAGCATGTCTTCTATTTTGTAACATCACAAACTATCAAGTGGTGAAACAACTCTTTAACATGACAAATGTATAGGATTTTAGCAAATTTTAGGAACAACTCTGTAATGCTTGTTATATCTTTCATCTTGTATTGGTGGATAACCAAAAGTGCAGGTCTGTCAAAATCAAGAAATACTTTATTTAATGAGCTTCTTATTTTCCCCCAAACAGGGAAATTAGTCTGTTGGTTTTTGATATTACAGATTAATTTGGATTAAGGGGCAGACAATTCCTTTATTCCTATAACTAAAGAAGGCTTAACTAGAGTTTTGGAGTTTATTAGAAAGTTCGTATATTCTTTAAAGGTTTTAAGATTTTTTTTTAACTAGCAGTTGACTGAAATATAGTATTTTTATCTAGATTGTTTACCATTTCAGAGTCCTGTATTCCATCTTTAGCAGATTATTTACCAATTAGAAAATCAGGGTGTCAACTACACACCTAAGTGTAACTTTAATGCTCCCAAATCTGGTAGGAGTTTGTTTCAACAATAGTTGATTTATGTTGGGCCAGAATAAGGCTTCTTATTATTAAGAAGCTTAATAATTTATTAAGCATTTGTTTTTGGTTTGGGAACTGGAAAACCCTTACAACTAATGCAGTTGATTCTAGCAATGTAAGTAATCAAAAACAGTAGTGCATCCCAAATCACCTTTATTTAATGTTGCAAGCTAGCTTATTTTCCATTTTGGCAGTGATTTCATCTTCCTAGTTATGTTTTGCTTAGGTTAATATTATAAAATGCTGGCATTCCATTATTTATGGCCAAAGGTAGATAAGGCACCTGACAATTTTGTATAACATGGTGAAACTTCATGGGGATTAAAATGTACATTGATAGTAACCAGCTACTCATAATATAGCTTTACAAACATGTGAATAGGGGCGTCTGGGTGGCACAGCGGTTAAGCGTCTGCCTTCGGCTCAGGGCGTGATCCCGGCATTATGGGATCGAGCCCCACATCAGGCTCTTCCGCTATGAGCCTGCTTCTTCCTCTCCCACTCCCCCTGCTTGTGTTCCCTCTCTCGCTGGCTGTCTCTCTGTCGAATAAATGAAATAAAATCTTTAAAAAAAAAAAAACGAACATGTGAATAAAAAACAGGCAAGTGTATACTTAAGTATTTATGAATGCTGCTGTGAGATTAAATGGTGAGTCTTTTGATAAACAACTTAAAAGGCCCTATGTGATCTGTACTCCCCCACTTTCCATTTCATTACCTCTTTACCCTCATCTTCTACTACCTTCCGCTTCATTCACTCTGTTCCAGTCACAGTGATCTTCATGCTTTTTTAGAACATATCAGATATGCTCTTACCTCAGGACATTTGCATGTGCTGTTCTTTACTCAAACTTGCCTTCTTAGTGAGGCTATCTATGACTAACCTATGCAAACATCCGTCACCCTCTGGCCTTTTTATTTTTTTCTTACCTACTTCATGTTTGTCTTCTTAGCACTTACCAATATCTAAGTCACAAAACGTTTTACTTGTTTATCTTGTTTAGTCTGTTTCTCCCACTAGAATATAAACTTTATGAGGGAATGGACTTTTTTCTGTTTTGTTTGTGGTTAAATTCCCAGTGCCTAGACATGCCTGAATTATAGTAGGTGCTGAATATGTATTTGTTGAATTTAAACGTATTATACAATACTACAAATAATTTTGGATAATCTTAGATAAGCCAGATAACTCATATTCAGTAACACCAAACTGTTAATAGTTTTCATTGAAATAATATCCCCACAGCACACAAATTTTTGTCATTTAATGAAAGTACTAAATGTGGTAACAAAGAACTAGTCATTTTACCTTATCATATATTAAAATGTATTTGTAGATTTTCTCTTGGTATGTATAGAAGTCTCTGCATTTTAATTCCAAATAAACATTTTATTGCATCATAATAACACAATATTTAACAAAATGTTCATTTCTAAAATAAATTAATATTATTTAATACCAACTAAGAAAAAAAATTTATTTGCCAAACTATTTTAATTATGTTTTCTTCATATCTTGGCTCCTCTCATTTTATTGAAAATAAATTTTGGAGTTTACTGTAATAAATTTTAGTGCTCTGGATTTTGAAACCTATAAAAAAGTTCAAATGTCACATTCCGGTATTTAAAATATTGACTACATATTACTAAAAGTTTATGGGAAAACATAGGGGAAAAAATCTAAAAAATAATTAGCTTCCTGAAGCATTTTTAGGTTCTCGTTACACACATCATCTATACTTCTGACAAGCTCTGATTATTGTTTTTTGGTTTATACTAGAAGTTACATGGGAAGACCAGCAGAAAAAGGTGAATGGTACAATAAGTGATGACAAACCATTGCCGAAAAAGAAACACCAATCTGAGCCAGGTTTGTCAGGGTTTGGAAAACCACCGAAAGCATGAGACTATAAGCTTTGCATTCCATGCTTTTTAAATATGTGTGTGCTTGTTGTACCTCATTTTTCTCATTTTGCTGTGAACCTTATAGTGTGTAGAGCCTATTAAAATTAGAGTGGTGAACCCTTTGTTTCAAGATTTGTGTAGAAAACGAATTCTACATATTTTGGAAAAAAAGTTTTTGTTATCAAGATTACTTCTATAGGAGAAATATGGACTCATTTAAGCACAAATGGTCATTTATATATTTGGCTGTTTTGACCCAAATTACTGTACCTTCATGGAAAGGTATCACAATACATAATTGAATGTAATATATATAATTAAATATAAATATGTATAATTAAACTACCTTAATGGGAGGTATTACTTGCTTCCTTAAAAAGTACTATACAAAGCTCAGTAATACTGCCAAGGCACTATACCAGATATTGGTAATGACTTATTTACAACTTCTGCAGCTAAAAATATTGCTAACAACAGCAAGAAGGAATGAGCGTATTGTGTGAAGTCAGTAGTCTCTTTAGTCCATTATTTCTACAAATGAATTGAAATGAAGCGATTTTATTTTCCTCTTTCTTTTCTTATTTGGAGAGGTATTATAAAATAAGTAGAAGACAAAAACTTGAACCAGGAGTAAAAGGAAGAGAAGCAAAGGGCAGAGGTAATCAATAAACTGAATAATCAATCCTAGTTTTAATCAGTCATTGGATGAGAGTACGTTGAAAATTTCTTTCAAAATTTTAGGATGGCGTTTCTGATAGTGATATTATCATTAAAATGTGTCTATAGTAACAGTGTTAATGTATTTTCATATGGTGACTCAGTTCATCTTACACCTCTAAAACCTATGCTTTAAAATATGTCAATGTATAAATTAAACTAACTTATTAATGAGTATTCACTGCTGTCCTGTTGTATGCCAGGAATTGTGGCTGGTCCTGAGTTATTCGGGTAAACAACACAGGTGCACCAATTATCCTCATAGAGCTTGCATTCTGGCAAAAATACATAAGTTATAAGTAATTATACTAATGATTAAGTTACCACAATTGTGACAGTGCTGTTAACGAGAAGAATAGGTTGCTTTGAGAAAAAAAATTGTTACATAAGTCTGGAGAGCAAGGAAAAATGCCACAGCACAAATGGCTTAATCTGTGAATTCTCTTTTAGTAAAACATATTTTGAAAAAAAAAAATCTTGCGTTTTTTTCAATTTTCCAATTAAGCATCACAGTTGGTTTGGAAAATAGTAATTACCTTAATATATTTAATGGGATTTAAAGGTAAACAGTATAAAATTAATGATTTATGTTATGATTTATATAATAAAAATTATTACTGAAAAAATCTTTCCTTGCAATACTGTGAGATACTGGTTATCCTTGGTCATAAACTATTATTTGTCTTGTTTGCCATCATGTCTAAATGCGTATATAGGTTTGTGGCCATATAGATCTATGTAAATAAATTACATTGAATATTACAGTCATGGAATGCAATGTTTGGCTAAAAGAGTTTTTTAAAACTCACAAACAAAATTTTTTAAATCTCCTAAATATTATTAATTTTTATATTCTCATAGATAGCATATATATTTTTTATCCCTTGAGTCCTCTAATTGAATATAAATTTCATGTGTAGAAGAGGAAAATTAATGTAATTAGTGTCTTAATGTCGTGGTGTAAATGGTTATAAATTTTTCTATTTTGGCAATTGTGGATTTTCCTATATACTAGGAAATTCAAACTGGCCCTGGAAATTCCCACCCTAAATGTCATGAGTAAGTATGCAGTACGCTAAGGCAGTAAACACGGTGTTAAATGTTAGTATTCCGAAATATTTTTGTTTGTTTCTTAAAGAAAGGTGGGCTATCTTAGGGAATATTTTTCATTATTGAAACTTTGAAGTGGAAGAGAGTGGTGGGATATCAGGTGAGTCAGGCTAATTACATTTCAGTAACATGGTTTGAACCTGGGCTTTACGCAAGACATGTTTGGGGTCATCCTTTATTTTATATTTAAGTACATCTGTGATACTAATAATCTATTGATTGTAATCTGTGTTTAATACGTAATTTTCATTCACTAAAATCTAAGATAGCATTTTCAATTCATTGTCAAAGATTCTTCATCAGAAGATTGTGGGAGTAAACTTGTGGTGTTAGAAAAACTTGGTAAGGACTTGAACCCAAACCTGAGATGCAAAGTTAGCTATGTGTATCAATAGTGTATATTATGGTCTTTTTTGTTGCTGTTTTATGAAAATCTGTGTAAGAATAATAGCTGGGAATATGACCATTTTTAGGATGTATACTAACAACTTAAAACCACTTGAAATTTTTATTTTAAATATGAGTATAGAACTGGAGGACTAAATGGCATAATGGAGGCTAGAAAATATGTTAACGTATATTTGGATGAACTTTAAGTATTATTAAGTAGTATCTGCTTCTTTTAAAGAAAAATCTTGATATTTCAAAACTAGACTGCCCTGAGGGGATTATCAGCAAGAGGGGTGATTTATTTTCAGTATCTCTTATTTAATTGGTGGTATAGATGAAGATCCATGGGAAATATAATGGTGTTTATCACATTAGTTATCTTCGGTATGAGCAAAAATATAAGTATTGTACAAATGATTTTAAACTTCAGGTGTTCTGGATAATGTGTAGTGTAAATCACTAACATCTTCCTCAAGTAGATGTGAATTAGATTTTGTTTAGGCTGTAAAGTTAACAAAACATTCTTAACACAAATCAAGGTTATTTGAATATGGAAAATCTGTTGTTTATTTTTTCAATGAGCAATCTGCTGCTAGACTGGAATACTGTGGTCTATAATAATGCATTGCTATTAAACATTGAAAAACTTTAATATGTGGAACTTTCTATTTTCACTTTGTGATTCTCTCTGTTCTTACAGTAATCGAAATGTATCTGAGAAGAGAGCACATTTTACATAAAATATTTTATCCCATATTTTACTTAAACTTGTACCACAAAAAGCTTTGGTGGGAAAGCTAATTTTAGTTAGCCTGAATGAATGTCTTAGAACTGACACAGTTTCTCCAAATAAAGAAGATCTTGGGCTTAATTAGTTCAGAATGGACTTTGAGATACAATTTTAAATGATTTCTGATATGTTTGATAATTAATTGATACTATTCCTAAAAGGATTATTATCTGCCTTGATTCATTATTTCTTAAGTGTAAGATATGCTATATCTAGGAAAATTTTGGAAGGACTTAGCTACCCTTATGATAATTACCCTGAAACCATGATGGTGCTACTTACTTTGCTGGGTTACTTTATGATTATACAATATTTTGGAAATAGAAACTATTCAAAGTAACAAGTTGTGTTTTACCACATACTATAGCATTTTGATGCATAAACCCTTAATTTTAGCATTATATGATTTAGTTAATGTATTAACCTTGAATTCTTTCCAACATGGACATTTCCATATTGTATTCTTTGTGGATCTGTAACTGTGGTGAAGGTAGGGAATTCTTTTTCTTCTACCTTTGGATTTATGATTTATAATTTATCTTAAGAAAAAGTAAATACTCAAAGATTGTATTTTGTTAGTGAATTTAATACTTACTTTTTTTTTAGTATTTTGATGTTATAGACTTTTGCTTCCTTTTATTTTTGAGTATTTTGGCATTCCTTAAATGTAGAAACTATGTATTTCCATCTAAATCAAAAATCTAAATTAGTCTTCTAGTTAGATGCTCGTCTAATCCATCTAATCTGGAAAAGAGAATCAAGGTTGTGTTCTTGGTCAGTATTAGAGGCTGGTAATTTCCAGATTGTTATAGAATAAGTGAATTTTATTTTTGATAGAAAAAAGTGATATGAAACAAACTATGTAAATTTTTTATGCAAGACGAATCAACCAATGGAATTTCAGAATTAAATATTATCAATACCTTCAGATGTAAATATAGCATTCTTTGTTAGCAACTGTGTTTTCCCATCAATAAAATGCAATTTCATGATTTATGAGTTTAGTTGCTTATGTAAAGTTGGCTCATTGCCCTCTGAATATGCAGATAAGCTTATAAGGCCAAGCCATAATTCAGTGACTCTTGTTTTTATGATAAATAGTGTGATGTATTTTGAAAGTCAGTTATTTTAAACTCCCTCAGTACATACTCTGAGTATATTTTTCTTCTGTATTTAAAATTGCATTATGTGTCAGACCTCAAGGACAGAATCAGAAAAAAACAGTACATCTAGGATTAGGAAAGAAGACATTTAAAAGATAAACATTTTTATTAGCGAACTTAAGACAGCAAAATATTTTAAAAGATTGTACCTTGCTTATTTTAATAGGTAGAAGTTATTGTAAATACTGAATAATTTTATGGTTGCCGACAAAATTATGAAAAGTAATAATTAGTTTAAAAAATAAAACTCAGATCACTTGGTTGAGGAATTCTTCAACAAGTCTTTGTCACAGTGGAGAAGTTTTAGTTTGAAATCTGTAAATTTGGTAAATGTTTGTTTTCGTATTCTAGATCCGTCCTGATCCTTGTACCATTGAGGCTCTCCTATAAAGTAGTTGCTTATTTAGGCTTCATTTTGAAAAGTATCGCTGCTGACCCCAAAGGGACATTCTAAGATTCTATGACCTTTAAAAAGCCCTCGTAATTTGATTAGTTTTTTATTATATGAAAGTTATAGTATGCTTTTAAAGTATTAAGGCTTCTGTCTCACTGTCGGGAACCTTTTTAACAGAATGCTTGCTCCCGAAGGACATGTGTTTACTCAAGTACAATTACATCTGATAATAGGACCAATATTATGTCTGTTGTGAATGTTGATAAGTGAGAAAGAACATTAGCCATCAAGAGGGTTTCAAATAGATATCATACACACTTGGTAGAAACTGTATTTATGGATAAATAAGCCCATGTACATGCCTTTTAAAATTAAATTTATTACAGATTATTTTTTCTCTTTGAACTTGAGATGTATTAAGTCAAAATATAATAATAGTTAATACATTATATTAGCAAGAGAAGATTTTTGGTTTGCACAAAATTTTGCATAAAACTTGGCATATGCATTCTTACGAACTTACTTTTTTACCAAATAACTTAATGAAACTAATTATTTTATATATCTATTTATCTTCAGCAGCTTTAGTAGGTAGGTAGGTAGACAGATGGACAGGCACCGTATTACTTTGCTAGATTAAAACCCCATTCTTTTTACAGTTTGATGCACCTTGATGCACCTAAATTTAAAAATAATTCTTAAAAATAATTTCCCATAAGTGATGAAATGATATTATGGGGCTTATGAAGTATTCATCATATCTTATAAATGTCTTTTTCAATAAAATATATGAAAATATTTTATTACTCCTTTGTTGGCTCATATGATGGAATGAACCCCCCCAAAAAATACTGTATATTCTCTCTGCAAAGTATTTATATTTTCTAAGTCTAAAACTAAAACTATGATTCAGCCATAATTATGATAGTAACAGATACCAAAGAGAGGGTGTACTTTTACTGTCCTTAACTTCTTACTATCTAACTGGTTATTGGTTAAAGGAAGCATGAGAAAGTGTTCTCATTAGAACGGCCGTTAAAACAGCACTGAAAAGTAGGATATGGCATAGTAACAATCAGAGGAAAAGTATGGAGATAGGAATTGTGGAGGCAATTCCTCTTAGCTTCTTCAAGGCTTAGTGAGGTCTGCAGTTCATTTCAATAGTATATGTGAAATATGTATTTATAGTTTATTGCCATTTAAATAAGACTGGGCTGCTTAAATGGTGCTGACTGTAAGTTTTTCTTTTAAAATGAGGCTGTTATAATATAAATGTATAATACAAATTCTAACAACAAGAAAGACAAGAAGCCAAATTTAAAAAAAAATATATTCAGTATAATTGTAAATTTTTTATATTTTATGATTTAAATGAATATTCTATCTGCTAATTAAAATTAAGTGATTTTTACATAAGAATGGTTATGACCTATTATTTATTAATGGATCATATTCATATAAATGATGGAAAAATGATTTGATGGACACTTTCAGTTAGTGAGATCATTGTCAAATCATTTTCATCCTTTTATGTAATATAAATTTTGTATTATTTTATTAAAAAATTAAATTATCGGTGCTAGGTGTTACCATATTTCTCACAAGAGTAAAAACATCAGTGAATTACTTGCATAGTTGTGGCAGTTACCTTTTTAAAAAAAATTTCCTAACTAAATACTGTATAATAAAATGTCCAGATCAGATACCACCATGAGAATATTTTTTTGTTTTTTCTTTGCTTGACTTTTTATTTCATGTGTTTTTATTGGGTCAAATAGCATCTAGTAGAAAGAAAGTTGACGTGGTAATCAGGAGACCTCTGTTCTATTTCTGGTTCTGCCACTGAACTTGTTGTGTGACCTTGGGTAAGTCTCTTAAACTCTGTGTGCCTCAGTTATTCTCTGTAATTAATGAATGAATGAGTGGAAAAGAATTTTGAATGTTTTGAATCCATATAACATGAAGAACATTGCTTCAGTGCCATTATAAAATAATTCAGGGTACAGAAAAATGCTAGGTGGAGAAAGAGCTTAATTTATGTTGTGTTTACGTTTTCTGCAAAAAAATAATAGTAATAATAATAAAATTTTTTCTTAGAGAAGGAATATACCTAAGCAGTCATTTTATCCAATTCATATCAATTTTTCATTTTAACATGCAAGGAAATTATTTTAGTAATATGGTAAATATGTATATAGACAAATTTTGCATATAAGAAGTAAAATGAGATATAATACAATTCAGAATTAACCTGTGTTATTAATATATCTCTGATTTTTCTATCTTCTTTGAGAAGTCGGCAGACTGGGGTTGGAAAACAAAATATGGCATATATCATATTAATATATGGAGTACATTTCAGGAGGATAGCACTTTTCCTAGTGGTCAATCCTATCAACACAGTCTGGTTTGTAATACATTTATGATGAAAATTAGTGTCCAATTTTGAATAGATCAAAGATGTGCTCAAACAGTAATCAAAATGACATTGTTAAATTTCAAAATGTGTCATTCTTTTTCAGTTCTCTATAATTCATAGTAGGATTTCTCTTTTTTTCTAAGAAAACAAGTTTTGGTCATCTTAGCAATCTTTTCCTAGTGGAAAGTTTTCATTTTCTCACTACTCGAGAAAACAGATTAATTTGTAATAGGAAAGAATCCTCGTAAGAGTTATAATTTCAATATATCAATATTCCAAGTTTATTTTGATATGGTATGTTTTTCTATAGATCTCTCAAAGACTATGATGTGACCACTGCAGAAGTGAATTTGGTGTTTTAAGAATTTTATGGTGCCTGACTCAAAACTAAGTATGTGACTGAATAGGAGATTTTGGTTTTGTATTACTGTATTTATCTGTGTCAGTCATACTAATACTAACTCACTAATATCTTTGGAAGAAATTTTTTCCTAGAATGGTGAATTTAGCAGATATTTCCTGCTTTCAATCACTGTATAAAATGTCTTCTGAACTCCACTAGTAGTGGAGAAAGAAGTGTTTCCAAAATGTGTGCTGTATCTATTATAGTAGATGTTGGATTTTGATGGGCAAATTAAATAGAGATATCAGTGATGTGTTATGTGGTGTCTGTAAGAATTTTCTGATTAAATAGGTATTATATGGGAATATAATCAAATAAGATTTGTCTAAATTTAAGGTTCATCGAATTTTTAATATTTAAATAAAGCTGTATCTTTCCACTACTCTTTTTGTAATGAGTCTTATAGTTGTTATTCTCCATATTTTATAATGTAATATTTTATGGTAATATTTTGCTATTGTGAAGTAATTCGATGGAATATTGTCCTGATGGCCCATGTGTGTACTCATCAATTTGGGAAAATTGAAAGGCATAGAAATCTGTTGGAGCTATTTTAATGTTCTTTTTAAAGTTTATTCAATTAAATTTTTTTCTTTAAATGATAATTAAAAATTCTAAAAGCATTTTCACAGATTTTAAGCAGACTCAGGAATGTCTTGAACAATATGGTCTTACAAGTAACATTGTTTTCACTAATGGTATCTTTCTTCAGCGTCAGTGTTCAGGATTGCCTGTCTATAAATAATTGTAAACTTTTGAATCTTCTTTATTTCTACACTAACTTTATTTTTCTGATTCTGCTAATCTGTAATAGCTTAACCAATTCTCCATCAGTTCTTCTGTATTCTTTTTTTTTTTAATTTTTTTTAATATGGTACGTATTTTATTGTATCTTCCCTACAACTGTGTACAGGATTCTTTCTCAAAAAGATTTGGGGCCCTTTCCTTCAGTGTCGCTTTTTACCTTTTGAGTACATCCACTCATACCCATCTCCTTTGTCTATGTCTGTCCATTACACGATGTGACCACAGAAGAAGTGGACTCCACAAGGAGAAGACACGCAGGTCTGTCTCTTCTACTGCTTTTCTTTGTTATTTTTTCATGTATCTAACTTGTTTCAGAAATTTTTACTATTTTTTATTCATTTCATTATTTTTCATTTTCCTCTAATATAACAAAATGTTAAATCTTGCAGGCATTTTTATTTTAGGTAGTGGTATATTCAACTTTTAACAGCACCTGCTCCAATTAGATTGATAAAATAAATTGATTAATTTTTAGGTAATATGTATATATATATGTGTGTGTGTGTACATATATATGTATGTATTTTTTCCATAAAAAATAAAAATAACTAACTCCAGATCCAAATATATGTATATGTGTATATGCCCATACATATATACATATAGATATATAGTATTTACTCAGTGAGATTAAATTAATAAATTAATCATATTTCATTCTTCAACTTATTTTAGACTTAAACCTCATTTTCAACTTTATTTTACATAATTCTGAAAGTATTTTATTTTTATCATGAGTTCTGCAATATGCTAGACATGTGGAGAACACTAAAGATCTAATACATGTCCTCAACAAGCTCTCAATATCACTGAGGAGTTAAAACATGTGGGTAACATGCTGTGTTTATGTGCCAGTATGGATGATTCTAGCAATATGGTCTACAAAGATATAAAGTCAAATAAAATCTGTTTGGCTACATGGCCAGAAAAGGCTTCACGGAAGAAATCACACTTGAACTGAAACTTGAACATTCATTCAACACTCATTTATTAAGCGCATGTGATGTGGTACTGTTCTAGGTGCTGGAAATAATAGGACACACAAAATAGCTCCCTATCCTTGCAGGCTTTTTCTAGTGTGAGTCTTACGAGTAAATGCAATAATATTACAGGTGTGATGAGAAATCTATGTATGTAGAATACAGTGGAATCATAAAGGATGGTATGATCATTTCCACCTGGAAAGTATGGATTTAGTTCAAGAAAGACTTCATAGGAGAGATAACATGTGAATTAAACATTAAAAACTAGAAAGATGTTGCCCTCGTGTGTAGAGAACATTTCAGGCAGAAGAAACAATATGGAAAAAATGACTTCAAACAAGTTTAGGCAAAAGTAGGCAGGGGAGTGTTTCTGAAGATCATGTAGGTATTGGAACATGTAAAGGAAGAAAGGAACAAGATCAGATAGTTTTTCCTAGAAATATTACTGTGGAAACTATGTAAAAAATGGACTAGAGCAGTAAAAGCAGAAAAATCATTTATGAGGTTATTGCACAGATCACTAAAGAGATGATAATGGACTGACATAAGGTATCAGTAACATAGGAAATTGATGCATGAGAAGTTATATAAAGATGTAGAATCTGTAGGACTTAGTCACTGATTGCTATTGTTGATGCAAGAAAAGGAGGGAATAAGATCATTTCAGGTGACTGAAATGTATGGATAGATGGTGGCATATTCTGTCAGGTTAAGGAATGTAGGTTGAACAAGTTTTAGGGAAAAAAATAAATTCAGTTTGAGGATGGGTTGAGGTTGACATTCCTTTGGAATATTCAGGTATGGCTGTCTAATAGAAGTGATTGAATGTATGGGTCTGGAAACTCAGCAGAGAAGTCTGGCCTAGAGACATAGAATAGAATATCCCAACACTTAACTAATTCCACTGGAATGAATGGAATTGTCAGAAGCATATGAAAAATAAGAGAGCCAAGAATCACATTTCTGGGATTACCAACATTTATTTACATATAAGGAATGGATGAGAGAACAAGACCCAGAAAACCATGATGAAAGGAACTATTGAAAGACAGTAGGATATCTAGAAAAGAATAGAATTCAAGAAAGGAAAGTGTTTCAAGGAGGGTATACTCATCAGAAAAATTCAAGAGTAGAACAAATATTGTTAAATGACAAAACTAACCAATAATGATCTTTGCCTAGTTGGTATTAGTGAAGTTGTAGAAGGTGGAAGCCAGATGGAAGAGAAGAAAAGAGAGATCTAAAAAAAAAAAAAAAAAATGAAGATGAATGTAGACTTGGTGAATGAATGAATGGCTTGGAGAAATTATAAAATGAAGAGTAGCTACCATGGGGGTTACAAGAGAGAACTCACCAAAGGTATGTAGGAAGATGATAGTTTAAGTGAAGAATTTAATTTGTGATGGCATTGGTTCTCTAAGATTGTGTGATTGACTTATTAGCACACTTCAGATAAATTGTTGGAAGTTTGTGGGCAGTCATAGTAGAAAGAAAAAGAGGATGAGGATGTTGAGGGTAGCTGTCAAGGGAAGTGTTTAGATTGATGTGCAAGGGCGCCTGGGTGGCTCAGTTGGTTAAGCATCTACCTTTGGCTCAGGTCATGATCCTGGAGTCCCCGATCGAGTCCTGCATTGGGCTCCCTGCTCAGTGGGAAGTCTGCTGTTCCCTTTGCCCTTCACCCCGCTTGTGCTCTCTCTTGCTCTCTCTCTCTCTCTCAGATAAATAAATAAAATCTTAAGAAAAAAATAAAGTGATATCCAAGATAGATTAGGTAAGATGCTAGTCATGTGAGATCATGTGGTCTTGTTAAATCATGCTCAGATGCAGAGTTTTCTGTGACCTGGAAGTGAAGCATGGATTACAGTTTGGAAAGGAAAGCAAAGTAACAAATTTTGATGTTAGAATTTTTACATAGGCCTTGAAGTCACTGATGGCCTAAGTTTGACAAGAAATGGATGAAGGAAATTGCCCAGGAAGAAGACAGTAGCAGCAAGAAAGTATAATGGTATGAACATAAAGAAGTAAATTTTATGAAATAGAAGAGTAAGCATGTGGAAGCAGCAGAGCAGATCTAGAAGAATGCTGATTCCACTTCTGGGATTCCATATTACTGAAAGTATAAGACGTTGAGCAGTTTCTCCTCAAAATGTTTCTGACAGAGGTACTATTTCTTATGGAAGGGTCAGCTTTCCATTCAGGCTAACAGGTGAGATGAGCCCTCTGAGATGAGGGTGAGAATGCATAAGATTTAAGTAAAAGGAATCGGGCTTCAGAATTCACAGTAGAAAGATTAGGACATGGAAAGGAATTCGGGAAACATTAGACAAAGAAGCTCAGGATAGGTGTGGCTGAGGGTACGGATGGGAAAATGTTACAAAAAGAATAGATGCTAGGAAAAGGAAGGAATGAGCATTGAATACGGTACAGGAGAACAAAGAATGTAAGCTAAGCTTTGGGACGGGGAATTCAACAGATGGAACAAAGGAATCTCCAGGATAGGAATAAAGGTAAAAGGAAAGCACTTAGTTCAGGGAGTTTGAAAATTAGGAAGAGGAGAAGATTGATAACGGAAGCAACTTTTCTTAAGAAAAGAATCAATGCTATCTAGGACATATGTGGAATGGTTAAAATACAGAGGAAAGAGATTTTTGTTGTGTTAGAGTATCAGGTCCTAAATTACTTGTAATTTTTACCTAAACATAACTTGAAGTCTTTCTTAGTATACACTTCAAAGCCGTTGTAACTATAGAATCAACAACGCTTACTGTCCTTCCGGTGGGAGGAAGCTGGAGTGAGCTTTCTCAGTTCCAGTTGTAGACTCCCAACACCATTAGGGGGACTTGATCTTATCAACTAGCCCTGCAGTTAGGATTCCACAAACTCTCCAAAGCCTAGACATAAATGAGGACTAATGCATTCCATTCCAAAGGAAATATGAGAAAGGGGAAAATGATAGAGAAGTAGTAAGAAGAGCTTCAGAGAAAAAGGAGATAATTTTAGAAAACAGTAAATTTTGTAACAAACAATTCGGAATGGAAATTCAGTTGGAAAACTGTTTAATAAAAGTTAGGTGAAGCTAAAGCTTTTCAAAAACTGACTGGAGACTGTGACCAATAAAATAATATCTTTATTAAATTCTCATCACATCTCTAATGAACATGTAAGTTGGTTGTTTCTCTGTATCAAACACTACCTATTAATACTTCGAGCCAAAATGTGATGGGAAAATAATTTCGTAAGGCTAATCATTTTCCTGACATTAAGTTGAAGTGTGTATTTTACATTTTACACCACAAAGGACCTTCATTTCTGTAAATAGGTCCAAGTATGGTCATTGCAACACAATTCTACACAGTAGAACGAAGGAACGGAGTTTGATCACACATTTTGAAGCAGCAAAAAAAACCCCACTAATTTTAGCTCTCACAAATAATAACCAAGTTCTTTTAAATGAGAAGTAGTGAGTTTTATTAGGGTTTACACTTTTCTTCTTACTCTTAAGAAGTTTCGTATGACAATTGCATTTTTTTTTAGATAATTGTAAAACAGATCTTAGAGACCATTTGAAAGAAAGCTGATGATACAAAAGTGATTTTAAAAATACTGTTTGGTAAGTTCCATACGATAACATCTGCTCATGTTTTTGAATTCAAGTTTTAAGTACACAAATTTTCAGAATTACTTGCAGACCCGGTCTAGAGCATCTAGCGATCTTAGTGCTTGCGTAATATGTGTTTTACTCCTAAGGAAATCTCAAAAACAAAAGATGTTTTGTCAGCCATATTTCTTACTAATTCCTTAGGTAAATTATTATATTATAATACTGAAATGATTTCCATAAGTTCAGTTAACATCCTATAATTCTTAATAAAATTATTACTTCACTTCCTGTTACAGTTAGCTAAAGGAAATTTTTCAAAAATAATACAATTACAGTATTGTTTTTAGCATGAAAACAGTTTGTCTTTTTTGTTTTATTTCTGTGATTATCCTGAATGTTGCCCCTTGAGATGTGTTATTCCAAACCTGCATTTCAGTTTTTACAGATTTGCTTGGCATATCTGCCATGTTCTGAATGCTGTGTGCTTTCACTTGACATCTTGTTCTCCTTGTATTATATATATCCTAAAAGGTAAAGAGAAGTAACATTAATCGTAGGGGAAATTTACTATATCTATGAATATGTACACATATAAACACGCGTATAAGCTGTTACTGAAATCTCCCCAAATCTTTCAATTATTGATTTATTATCAGTCTTATCATTACACACAGATTCTACCCATTTTCAGGTATTTTCTATGCATTAATTCTATCCTACCTATATTTAATGGACTCTATTATTGACGAAAGTCTAAGATATAGATACTTAAGATTTGCTCAGTCATGAAAACCATAACTCTGTAGTATACTGAAATTCTGCTAGAAAATGTAAATCAGTCAGTTCCTAAGGAGGAATGGAGTGTCAACTCCCTGTTGATTACTGTGCTGACTACCTTAGACATTACAAGAGACACTGCAGCTTAGAATAGTTCATGTAAGCTTAAGTTTAACATTTTATTAAGTAGTGTTGTGGTATTTTAACCAAAAAAGTATCAAATCAAATATGAGTATATGTGCATCTATATAAAAACATATCACATCTATATGAAAGCTCCTATTAATAAGGTACAATACTTAAGACTAATTCTCTAAAGCTCAAATATAAAAGGAGAGTTTAGAAAATTCTTGAAACTTGAAGTAATAGGAATAGCCACACTTGGAATAAGAATGGTCTTGAGTATTTCTTCCTTGGGTGGGTGGCGTGAGGGAAATTGGAAAGATTATTAGAATAGATTATTAAATATTAATTAATATTAATAAAAGAAAATAGAATAGATTATTAGAATAGGAGTCAAGAGACCTAGTTTTAGCTTTAGTCTTGCTACTGAGCTGTGTGATCCTAGACCCATAATTTCAGATCTCTGGGTTTCAGGTATCTCACTTTTAAATTAGGGTTTGGAATGCATTGTTTTTTAATTTTTTTATAGATAGAAAGTTCCATCTGCCTTGGAAGATACAGCCTGAATTTAAGATATTATTGCGGAATTCTCAAAGTATTGTTCGTGCACTCTGAATGCTGCAACATTCTGTTTTACCTTGGTCTATTGTCCACCTTAGCTCTATTTCCTGAAAATTTCAGTTATTGAGGAAAATATTTGTTCCTATAAGAAATGTTAGCCTGATAAGCAGTCTTAGAGCACAGGCTCTGGAACTAGACTGCCTGATCCGCCCCACCACGTATTTGCTGGGTGATCCTGACAAACTTGCTCTTTGGAGATTCCTCCTCTCAATAGCAGGGGGGATGATAGTACGTCAAAGGGTTATTGTGCGGTTTAAATTCCTTAATATATGAACTGTAAATCACCTAGCCGCAGTGTCTGGTACTTAGTAAGCACTCGATAAGTGAAACTATTCTTTTTATTTTGTAAAATATGTTAAAAACCAGAATTTTTATTTTGAGTCAGGTGTATTGAAGCCCAGACATTTTGATGTGTGGTCCTTCATTATATGATACAAAATTAGTTATTTTTGTTATATGCATCACAAATATCTTCTAGTAGCTTGTGACTTCCAGTCCAGGACGAGGCTGCCATACATACAAACCGGAGCGTGAGAACTGTTGCAGCCAGACCGGAGAGCTTTGTTATTTCCAGGCAACAGAGTTGGGTAGAAAGCAAGAACATTGAAATCCAATCGGTCCAAATTCTAATCCAGTTTCTGTCACCCACTAGGGATGTGACTTTGGGCTGCAGTTAGATTAAAGGGTTAATTATGTTTTAATGAAAGCGTACAAGAGCTTTTCTCTGAAAAGAGCAGGCCTTTCTAAGAATAAAATGAACACATTTCTAAGTCATAAAATTTAAAAACAGAGACGACTACAGTGAGACAGGTATAAACTTCAGAATCTCAAAATCAGCATAAACAAATTGAAAGGCAAACAACAAACTGGGAAATGTATTTGCAGCAACTCAGAGTATTAAGAGGGTTAACATCTGAATCACTTTGACAAATGAATTGTGTAGTCTATAAAATTCTAATAGAAAAATGGCCAAAAGACATGTACAGACATTTCACTAAGCAAGAAATTTAGTGGATAGTAAATATATAAAAAACATTTCATTCCAATCATAAGCAAATAGATGGCTTTGTAAAAAATGAGATACTGTCTTTCATTGTTTAAAAAACAATGATTGAATGCTGGCTAAAGTGTGCTACAAGAATAGAGGCATAATTTAGTATAATCTTCCTAAAAAGTAATTTTTCAATATAAATCAAGAGCCTCAAAAATATTCACAGACTTTTGACCTGATGGAAATAGAGTTCATATAAAAATATATGTACCAAAGTTTCACTAAAGCATTATTTGTAGCAATGAAAAAGATGTTTCCGTGAATGTTGAATAATGGGGGGAATGGCTAAATAAATTATGATACATATGCAACCATTCAATTGAATAATTTTATTGCCATAGAAATTAGAAACACTTAGGTCTGTATTTTTTTGTAATTTGAAAAAAATTGAAAGTGATAACATCTGTAAGGAACCTATCATAGTGTCCTCTCTATACTAGAAAGTAAAAAAATGGTAGTTCCTATTAATTATTACTACTGAAACAAGTTATGCCAAAAGTTTCATTGTCAGCAGATATATAATGTAAACAATGAATAACAAAATTGAGTATTTAAAATGAGAATAAAAGTAAAATAGGAATAAAAATCCAAAGCAGAGACTATTAAAATGTCTATAAAATAGCCCAATAATATGTAAACTTGATTACGCTAGACTCAAATCCTTCTCTAGGCATCAAAATGGCATAATAAGCTATCCTATAACATAATTGGCTTCTATAAAGGAGAGTTTATGCTTGAAATTTTTATTCTAGTGGTGTTAAGGTATTTCACATCCGAAAAATGCATTTGTTTAACAAATATCTACTCAACATTTTCGTATGCTAAGCCTTATTCTAGGTGCTGGGAACATAATGTATCTCTCCTGTCATGGAAATTATATTCTTGGGAGAGCAAATAGTCACTGAACAAGACAAGTTTAGATTATTATAAGTACTATTATTTAAAACCCTTATGTACTTAGTGTGACTCGGGTGGGAAGGCATTATTTTAGATGGAGCAATCTAGGAAGTCTTTCTGAAGAGGTGATAATTTGAATTAAACCAGAAGAGTAAGAAGAAACAAACTATGCAAAGGAGCCAGGAGATAAAACATAAGTAATCAAGATCAATATACAGCAGATAAAGTCAGGACATTTCAAGTTCAGAAGAGGAGAATGATTTTTTCTACAAATCTTCCTTTTCTGAGAAGACATTTAAGTGTCCACGATGGATGAAAGAGTTTTAAATATTGAAGATTTGCAGGAAGATGAAGGGATAAAATAGAGCCCTGGACAGTAAAGTTATGGTTAAAATATTTTTTTTAATCATTTGAGTTGAAAGGAAAGGATAATATGTAATAAGTTAGTAATCAAGTTATTTAGTATTAGTTTGTACACAATACTAAGTATTCGTTAGCACGTGGTTAAAATTAGTTATGATTGTTTTCAGATCACTTTCTTCCTCTTCGCTCACTTAAAGCTCTATACTTTTACATCTATAATGAAAGCATTATAATACAAAAGGGTTGGCATGAAAGATAAATCAGTTTCATATGAAAGAGGGTAAGTTGGCATGAATAATGCTATATTGAAGATAATTGCTAAGGGAATTTAAATTAGATCACAATTCAACCGAAGAGAAGGATGTTATTTGACAGATAGATGATAGTTTCTTTTTTTAGCCTGTATGAAGGCTTTAGGGGTGAGGTATGGGATGTGGGAGTAAGGATGAGGGAGGGAACTGATGGTAGGAAAGGCAAAGTTTAATGGAAAGCAAAGAGATAATAAGTAAAAGTGATTAGATTCATTAATTATGTGACATAACTGATGGGGAGATCATAGTTATAGATTATAAGGTCATGAAGAATCTGAAGGAGGTTGATAGGCCATTTCAGAGTAAAGGAATGAGAATCAGAAGGAATCTTTAAAAAGAAGATTAAACATTAAAAATGACTATATTATAGATTAAGGTTGGGTCATATGGAAATAAAGTGTGACCAAAAAAAAAAAAAAAAGCCAAAGAGAAGATGATGCAGTTAGAAGAGGAAAAGGGGGGGGGAATGTTAAAAGGAAGGAATGTGGGAGCAAAAAAAGAATCAAATAAGAGTTGGGTGCTATGGGAGTGTATGTGAAAGAGAGAGAAACACAAGAGAAGAGAGTCCTTTCATGACTTAAGTATTTCAGATCATAAGTTTTGGGAAACAGACCAATCTCAGTCATCTGCTAGTTATATGACCTTGTACAAATTTTCTAATAAGTAAAATTGTGAAAATAGTCTTATCACATACAGTTGTACTGATTAAGTGACATGATCATAATACATGCAAAACTCTAAGCACTATTCTCAGCATGTGTGAAGTATTATTCTTGTTAAGATGTTAATTATTCAGGAACATTAGAATTAAGTTCTAGAATACAAGATTTTAACCATGTACTCTTAAAAGCCTTGTTATATTTTATTTTCTATGTGTTGATCAAGTAAAATTAAACATTACTGAAAAAAAATTAACAGCTAGACAAAAATCTGGTCAGTGGTTATCTGGGCTGGCAGGGAGAGTATTGACTACAAACAGGTGACACCAGGGAACTTTTTACAGTGACAGAAATACTCTGTATCTTGATTGTAGTGAGGCTGAATGCCTATATACATTTGTCAGATGTCATAGGACTTTGCACCTAAATAGTGTCAATTATAATTTATGTTTGTATGCCTCCATAAATCTGACTTTAAAAATAACTGAAAATACACAAAATTTAAATGAATTTTTTGATATATTACCCAAATAGTACTAAATATATGCTAATAGAAAATATTATTTCATCTGACACATCCCAAGCAATTAACAGCCAAGTCCCATCCCCAGATAGAGTTCAGGGGCATGGTAATGGATGGGGTTAGCCTATAACTTCATAACACAGAGAGAAGAGATGACCATAGTGGTTAAACTAGCAAACAAAGGAAGACCTAGAGCTCTAAATCTGAAGCAGTGGTCAAGAAACCAAGAAAGAGCGAGAACAGTATTTAGGGTTGACAGTTGCAAGAACAGGCAAGACATAAACAAAGGTATAGATTCTGGATATTCTGGATATTCATTAATAACAACTAAAGGAAGAAGAACAGATATGAAAAATAATGTTAAATTGTTTTGGACAAACTGAGTTTTAGGTACTGATGGAAAATCCATTTAGGGATGGCTAGGAGACAACTAGAAATGTGCATCTTAAGCTTACAGGAGAGGCAGGAGTTAAAGGTAAGAGCCTTCAGCAGTCAACATTTTGGATAATTAAGTCACCGTGGTATAAATTATTTTAACCATAATTGAGTTTAGGACCCATTATAAGTACAATTTTTTATTTCTAGTTTACAGATTGAAAAATTAAGGTACAGATCAGTTAATAACTTATTCCAGTCATTCAAAGCTGGAATTTAAAACCTAAGCAATTGGGCTTAATGCTAAAATCCATGCCCTTAACCTCAGGAAATGGGGTCTTTACCTGTGACAAGGGAGAAGATATGGAAATGTTAAAGCCAAGAAGCTGGGACATGGGCAGTGAACACCATTAGAGAACAATGCTAGATGTCTAGAAAAAGGAGAAAAGGAAGAGAGGAATTCAGAAGGGGAGATTTAATTAGGTCAACAGAGACCAACTCATTCAAGTTTGCAGTTTATTTCGGATCCTCAGTGTAACTACGTATTCCTACGTGAGTATTTGGAAAGTTGAATCACGTTCAGCCTGGTCTCTCACTTGGGCTGGTCTCTCCTGGTGTCTGCATCGAATCCTCATCTGTCTCTGAGAGTGATCCTACCTACCTTTTGTTCCTCTTTCTTCTCAGTATTGAACAGAAGCATTTCAGGAGATGTCCCTATTCGAGAAACATTTAGGATGCTTTCCTTTGAATTCTGAGGGACATGAGTTACTCTGTATGGTTCTTTTAATTCCCTTGACTGATAGTAGTCATCATAAGCACCTATGGAAAAAGATAAACAGCTTGATATACAAGCATGAGTATTATTTAAAATCCCTATATTTAAATAGTTCCTTTTCTCATTGTAAACAATTATGCCCAATTTAGGTGATCCCAATTTAATGGAAAGTATTTATTTAGCTAACATGTATATGTATGTATTATATATATAGATATGTAATATATCTATATATATATAATCTCCTTTATCCATTCATCAGATAGATCCTTGGGCTCTTTCTATAATTTCGCTATTGTAGACAATGCTACTAAAACTTTGGAGTGCATGTATCCCTTTGAATTAGTATTTTTGTATTCTTAGGGTAAATACCTAGTAGTGCTATTGCTGGATCATAGGGTAGTTCTAATTTTAACTTTTTGAGGAATCTCCATACTGTTTTCCAGAGTGGCCGCACCAATTTGCAATCCCGCCAACAGTGCACAAGGGTTCTTTTTTCTCCATATCCTTGCCAGCGCTTGTTTCTTCCATTTTTTTATTTTTGCCATTCTGACAGGTGAGGGGTGATATCTCATTGTAGTTTTGATTTGCAGTTCCCTGATGATGAGTAATGGTGAGCATCTTTTCATGTGTCTCTTGGCCATCGGTGTGTCTTCTTTAGAGAAATTTCTATTCATGTCTTCTGCCCGTTTTTAAGTTGATTATTTGGTTTTTGGTTGTTGAGTTTTACAAGTTCTTTATATATTTTGGATACTAGCCCTTTATCAGATATGTCATTTGTAAATATCTTCCCCATTTCATAAGTTGCCTTTTAGTTTTGTTGATTGTTTCCTTCATTATGCAGAAGCTTTTTAGAGTAAATAGGCTATCACAGGAGTTTTAGAAATGCTGAAATGAAACCTAAAGAAATGAAAACTAAAGAAGTAATCAGTATGAACAATAGCAAATATCACAAAAATTGATTTTGGGGGGATTTATATTGTTTGGGTTTCCATTTTTATTAGTTACATACCTTAGAGCCAACATTTTGGTAATCATTACCATTTCTTTTCTATACAATCTTTGTGAGATGGTTAGAATTCTTTATATAGGAAAAAATTGACAGACTAAACACAATTTCATAAGCAAAATATCTAACTAATTGAAAATCCAAAATTTCACCATGTGTTTGGAATCATACCATGACTATTTTTTAAAAAGAATTTAGAGTATCAATATTAAGGCTAAATACAAGTTGGAATGCAGAGATTTCAATTTTAATGTAATGTGGGCAAATTTAGATACATTTTTAATTATAGCACGTAGAATATACTATCTGAGTTTCCAGTATTCATAAGAAAAAATATATGGGTCTCTTCCTAGAATAGGCCTCATTACTGTTTTTGTATGATGGACATTTTTATTTTTTTATGATTTAAGTTACTATTCTCAGCGTTTCTAAGTATACTTAAATTTCTGTTTCTAAATTAACATAAATGTAAAGTTGCATTTAAATTTCTTCATGATGCTCCTCTCAAACCTTCCATGCAATCTGCGATAAGTATATTAGTGGATGTAGTTGAAATATATCTCATGGCTATGTTAATTGGGCCCAGATGTGGGACACAGTGGTCTTTCATAATATGTCCTACCCAACCATAATAAGATGGGGACAAGTCGTATACACAGGGCAATAATATGTGCTGCTCTGTGGATCATCTCTTCCTCAAGGTAGATTTTTTCCATTAGGAAAAGGTGGGAGATTCCAAAGTGCTTAACACATATGGGGAATAGTTTATAACTCAATGAATCTGATTCATGTTTCTATCTTTTATCAGTGGTTATTGCACTTTCTCTTAAAAGCAATTTTTATAATAACCATTATATTCCTTCTCTGAAAGACTTTAACTTGAAAATTTAGTTTATCCTGTAAGATACATTTTGTTTTTTCAAAGAGACAGGAATTGTGACTAACAAGTTAGTTATTTGAAAGTTACTAATATTTTCTTTTAAATACCTCACTGTATACGAGGGGGGGATGTATACAGTAAAACAATTACACTTGAGCTAGTCTAAGAGATCCTCCTAGTCTCCTATATTAGATCATCCTTATAATTCTTTTTGCTGGTCGAGATCTCTGGTTTACGGAACTTTCAATATAGTTTGTGTCTATCTCTCTGCCTCTCCCAGCCAGGCTCACTCTTAAGATCTCTCTCTCTCTATCTCTTTCCTCCCTCCCTCTTTTCCTTGTCTTTCTCCTTCCTTCTCTTCATCTCATTTCTGTCCCTGTCCCTGTATGTACACACACACACACACACACACACACACACACACACACACACAGTAGAATGCAATACCAGGGCAAACAGTAGGGATTTCTAGACCACTTTACACTATTTATATTGATGAAATAGATATGATAATATAAAAGAACAAACACACATTATTTGGCCTCAAAATTAACCAACCAGATAGTTTTATAGCAGAAGAAATCATAAAGAATATCTGGTCCAAAATTATTAATTTTACAGATAGTGAATTTTATGGCCAGAAAGGTAAGTGTGGTGCTTACAGTTATAAGGCTTGTGTAATCAAGACTTGAACCCAAGTCTTGTCTCTTCTTATCTTTTAAACCAGTGCTGTTTTTAAGATTTTGTTCACTCCTATGTATCATAAATATACTCATCACCCTAAACCTGGACAGTTCCAAAGTCCCATCAACTCTGTAATGGTTATCTGCCCTACACTCTCCATACACAAAACTCTGACTTTCCCCCATAGGCCAAAGATACCCTGATTTTAAATGTTGAAACTTAAAATGGTGCTAAAATGCAAGTCTTCCGAATGATAAAATCTCAGTAATTCTATTTACTGAATTTAGGTGTCAAAAACAGATATATTCTGTTTCCTTAAATCACTGAGTCACTCCTAATAACCTAATAACGTATGTCCTAAAGTAGTTTAAATACCAGTTTCTTTTGACTGTAGGGAAAGGAGTCTGTGCAATTTGCTATAGCATCTCCTTTGAAGTATTACTTAATGAATATGGCAGAGAGTTAACAGAGAAATAGCAGATAGATATACACAGCAACAGGTAACCTAATATCTAAAATAGGTAGTCAAGGTTTAGAACGTAATTTAAAAGCCTTTGAGCTTCAAGGTAGTACAATGGTTTTGTAAGTTTCTAGAGCCTTTATGTTTCAGTTAATTCCATGTTTCACTGAGGCACATATGGAGTTCAGTCTTCTACATTCCTAGGAGCAGAAGAAAGATCATTTTATAAGCAAACACATTATAAACCAAACCACATTATATATTCTTTCATTCCCAATATGTTAGCTCCTAGTAACCACAGTAGAAATATCCTCAAAATTGATTGATTTGGAAATAAGTATTCCTCGAAATTTGTGTATCTTAGTTGCATGGGTAAGATTAAGTGTGTTTGAGCAAAGGGAAAAGAAGAGAGAGAAAGGCAAACCAAGAAATAGACTTAACTATAAGAACAAACTGATGGTTACCAGACGGGAGGTGGAAGGGGCATAGGGGAAATAGGCGATGGGGATTAAGGAATGTGCTTGTGATGAGCACTGGGTGCTGTATGGAAGCGTTGAAATCAGTGTATTGGACACCTGAAACTAATATACTGTATGTTAACGCACTGGAATTTAAATAAAAACTTAAAAAGATAAAGTTTGTTTATACTTTAAAAGAAAATGCTTCCGTTTGCCCCAGTACTGAAGCGGAAATAATCTGGTACGTAATTTACAATTTTTATCTCAATATTTATTTCCATACTTTTTAAATTTAACTCATTCCAATGTTTGTTATTCTCTGCATTACATGTAGTTAAAGAAATAATTTAGCTAACAAATGTGTACTTTTTATGAGTTTCTAGTATATAATAAAGTTCTAGTATTAAAAAAATCAAAATTTATTAAGTGATTATGAAGAAGTGATTATGAAGTGATTATGAAGAAATCATTTTAAAATAACTTCAAAAACTTTTGTTGCATAATTTCTTAAGTCCCACATTTGAAAAACCTGATAAGGAAAATTTTAAAACATGCCAGGTCACTTTTTGTTTTAATATTCATAAAAAATTGAGAAGATCTGCACTTTATTATGTTTGGAAATATTTCTCATTAATATACCATTTTCAATCAATACACCCAAATGCTTTTATTTAACAAATAAATATGTATCCCTAAGATAAATTAAGCAATGAATGATTGTATATTTGCATTTTAAAAATTATTTAACATTTATTTCCAAAGCACTTTTATCAAATCATGACAAAAATACAGGTTTTCAAACTGAGTAACTTGTCCTTTTTCACAAAAGCACTATGTTTTGTGTTTTTTAAAGTAATATTTTTCTTCTGTATAGTGCCTTTGTGGACATTCTATAAGCTATATAGTGACCCAAATAAGAAAACAATAGCACTTAATTTCAATAACCAGCAATAACTGCTAACATTCTGGTGTATAAATCTTAATTTTTCCCCTCTCGTCTTTTGTATAGGTTATGTGTATATATATTTTTATGAGTATATATATTTTTTAAATTATAGTTTATAAACTATAGTACTATATCATCATTTAATCTGTTTTATAATTACCGATTGCAATGTCTTTATTTTACATTTATATATGTCAATACACATGCACATCATAGGCATTCTTTCTCATGGCTGCGTCGTAGTATCTATAGATAAACCGTTAAGTGCAGTTTACTATCCCCTGTTGTTGGCCATTTAGAGTTTCTTTTTGTAGGCCTTTACAATTTTCAAACAATGTAGCAATAAGTATACTTGTATGTACATCTTGCACATTGATTTCTTTAGGAACAATCCTGGGAAGTGAAATTTCAGGTTCAAACATAGACCATTGTAAAGCCCTGATACAGAGTACCAAATACGTTGTGTTTTTGAGCAATTTACTTTTTATCATTGTACATCAGGTACTTTGGAAAACATTCATATAGATGACCATCAATTTTTTTGTCAAAAGCTGTCAATGACTGTCAATCTGAAAAACAAATTTTTTCACAGTTAACAGAGATTGAAAGACAATAAAATATTCAGTAAAAGTCAAGGACACTATTTTCTTTTTGAATTGCTTGGCCTTTGAAAACAATAATGTAACAAAATACTACATTTCTCTTTTATCTCACATATTTTTTTTATTCTTTATCTCATTATATCTTATGTAGTCATTTTAACAATTTCTATTCCAGTCCTCTGACTAGTGAAAGACATTAATAAGTTATTTTTATAGTCTATCCTACTGAAACTAGAAAATAGACATAAGTAACCATGCTTTCTCCTGTAATAATTGTCACCTTGAAGTGGGCAGGTAGAGATTGCATCTGTGGTTATACCTTTTTCTTTATTGCACTTTATTTGGTACATACCTACATGCATTTAGAGATTATGTGAATTTGGCCCTTTTAGCTTTATTCGTTTGAAATATGTTAATTCTGTCACTGTCATCATTGTCTGTAGTCTTTTGTTCTGTTCCTCTTCCACTTTGTATTTTCTTGGAAGAAAAGTTTGTAAACTAGGATTCAATAGGATAGTTACCAAAAGTAATTTTTTCCTTTCCTCAATGGTTTGGCAAAATATACTTAATTTTAAAAATATGTTTCTTCTGTATGTATAAGTAATATACTCCTTTAACCTCAATCAGAAAAATGTCTCAGATAATATTTTGTCTTATGCTCAGATTCCATTTATTACATCTCTCTGTATTTTATGAAAATCAATTTGATTTGTTAAAGCTACACTTTATCCATATTGTTATCAAGTGTTTGGCGGAGTTTCAACACAAGACAGTTTTATATTTCCTATGATGGATCTTTTTGCCAGTAGGATACTTTACTGTCTAAGGATATCATTTTCTGTGAAGTGTTTTCTTTATGAGAATAGGTTGATAAAAATGTAGAAAAGAAATGGAAGACTTCGTAGGAGCCAAATAGTTTTGGAGAGAGGAATGTCTGGTTACTGTTTGTCCTAAGGATTAGCCTGATAGGAGAATTTAAAGTTGAAAGTTAAAAGTGTATTTACCAGTTTGTTGACTATATATCCGGTAAGATGGTCACTTGAGATTTCATTAGGGCTCTAACAAAGAACTTTCCATCTAAGGTTTGTCTGTAGATGGTAATTGAGTCTGGAGAGGACAGATGTGTTTGAGATTGGAATTTAGTTGATAACATATTTAAATAATTATATCACTCTATTTGCATCTTTGTTTACTTATAGCAAATACAAATTAATATTCTTCTTAGCCCCCTCCCCCACAATGATTTGGCTCATAGACCAAATCAGGTGTGCTGCCTGTTTTGTAGATAAGGTTTTCATAGAACAGTGACGCTCATTTGTGTATGCATTGTCTATACCTGCTTTCGTGTTATAGTGGCAGAGTTGTGGTAGAAAATACGGTCTGCAAAGCCTAAGATACTTATTATCAGTCCTTTACAGAACAAGTTTGTCAACTCCTGCCAGTATATATCACATTACTACCTGGTAATTAAAAAGAATTTGATTAGCTTTATAGGAGGCTGATGAGCAGAAAGTAGTCTAAATATTAGAAAATGTATATATATGTATGTATGTGTATATATCTGTATGTATGTATATATATTTAAATATGAATATATAAAATGTGTTCAAACTTCTTTGTCTGTTGGTGCTATTTATATTACTATACTCTCTTGCTACCGTGATATCAAAATGAAACTTTTTAAAAGAACTTCCCAAACACTCAATTTTGCTAATATTCTTTAAGTACATATAATTTTTTTGATGCAGGGATGGCTTTTTTGTTCCCTTGCCTTTGAAGAAAATAAATATATTTACCTGAGAATATCTCTTAAGGTACAAATAATTTCGAAATTGTATTTTCATAAGCTAATAGACATTTATACTTCACTGTACTTCACATTCATATCATGGAGGCACTCACTTGATTTTATGTATCATTCAGTTTATATCAATATGACACGTATCCCTATTTTACAATTTGGCACAGACTTAATCAAATCATTATTAAAGTGAGACTCGTAAAAGGAACAAATTGCCTCACTTTATCGAATAGTTGACTTAAATTAGCTGTTATACTTAGAGGTCCTGTAATAAAGACTCTTTATACATTCTTTTATTTAGGATTTTCTTACTCCTTTTTGAAATTTTTTTTTAATCTTATTTTAAATTAATCGGTTTTTACTTAAAATTTGTTACCCACAAGAATTATCTGATATACAATGAGATTTTTTTCAGGATACGTATTAAAATACTTATTTTTGAATAGGCACACTTTTGTCTAGAGATCTTTACTGCAGTTTTCAGGTTATGATGTTAAGCAAGGGGTATATATGTGTTTGTTTACATTCCTCCCCACACTCAGTGGTTATAAATTTACATGATGACATGTTGTTGTAGATACCCACTTGAGCCCAGTAAGCTATGATTATTTTTCCCAGTTTGTGGATTTGTAGTATACAATTGAGATTTTGTGAGCATATTCTCATTATGCATATTTATGAGAAATGGAATTTTCCCATAAAATCTCTTTAATAGAAGTTATAAATATACCTTAAAAACACTTTTTCATGTTTGCTAAGATTTGCTAACTGAATTTAGCTCTTATTCTAACCAAAGTTTTTAAAGAGCCTCTTGATATCTATAATTGATGTGTTTGGTTGTAGGACCCGTTATAGAATTAGTCTCATTTTGTAATAGGCTTACCATCTCACTTTCTCACCTCCTTACATTTTTGTTTGTTTGTTTGTTTTTCTGAAATGATTTCAGTTACACTCTGTGCCTTTACTGGCATAGTATGTTCTCAGGAGTATTATCCCACCTGCCTCTTTCTTGATACTAGTTCTAGAAAATTCAAGTTCAAGAGATCCATATGTAAGCTTGGGAAACCTGCTCTAACATGTGGGCTAATTTTATGATAATAGTTTCTAAACACAATTGTAAACTTGTGTTTGAAACCAATTAGACTTACAGCTATTTTTCAGTAAGTAAATCAAATCCTGATGAATTACAAGCCAAAGTTTTTATTTCTAGTATTACTATTGTCAAGTTTATGTGCTGTCACATATATTCTCCTGGACATACATGTACCAGAAAGTGTTTTCTATCTAGTTAAGATTTGTTGTTCTGTTAAAATTCATTTACATTTTATTCAGATTAAATTTTTTTCCATATTTAGTAATCATGCTTTTATTCACCAAACTGCATACTTTAAATAAATCTAAGAAATAATATGACATTTTAATTTGTACGTACTACCTTGAATGAAAGTAATATATCAGCCTAGCATTTCTTCTATTATTCTATTATACATCCTGTAAGTAGGGCTCAGAAATAAGAACTGAACATTAATTTTATGGGTTTTTTTCTACTCGATAGGTGCTATGGATATAGAGGAGAGAAATCGCCAAATGAAAATTAACAAATACAAACAGGTAGCCGGATCAGATCCCAGACTGGAACAAGATTACCATTCAAAGGCAAGACATTTTTCTTTTTAAAAGTTGTAAAATAAACAATTAATCATATGAAACCATTAGATTCTCTTCAACTTCTGAACGCAGATTAGTTAGACACAAACATATAATGCAATGGCCCTGTGATACCAAATGCTAAAATTTATAGTGTGTTTATATTCCAACTTTTAGGGATAGAAATTGTCTTATTAAAAAAGTCATTATATAATATAGGAGATTAAAGTGATGAAACTCATAAATGATCTGAAGAACAAATCTTTTAGATTTTTTATTTTGTAGAACCTATAAGGTCCTAACACCCTCAGAAATGTTTAGGAAGAACAGCTGTGGTTTTCCCATACGTAGATTTTTTTTCAATTTTATAGTATTTTAATTGAACCTGGTTTAATAATGAGTTGTTAGAACAAAATACATATTCATATGAGATATAAGTTCAAACCGTTTTTTAGTGAGCATCTTTTTGAACTACTTTTTGGGAATAAGTTGAGGTATGAGGTTTACTAGGTAAGATTCTTGCCCTTCATTGCTTTTATATTTTCAAAACATTTTTAGGTTCATGATACTATTCGTGGTCAAAGTCATGAAAAACTTTGCTCTGATGTACCTATTTAAGATTTAATAAGAGAATGAAAATCGCAAAATTTACTGATAACACTTAGTTACTATGTGTTCTGTGACTTAGTCATGTGATCATTGCAATCAGGTAATATTTGTGGTCTCTCTATATATAGAAAAGCAGTTTTGATTTTTATACGCTTAGGTCTGTTTTATCTCCACCTACTTAACCTTTAGTTCCTCTCCATGATACTCCATTCTTTGGTGAAGTCAAGACTTACTAAGTACAGCATAACTGGCTACATCGGATATGCATGTGTGGTCGGTAGCATACGTTTTAGTTTCCCCACTGTACAACTTAACGGAGACAGAGACTCTTACATCAGCATCATCTTCCAATTCACCAATCTCTTCCCCAAATTACATAAATACTGACATGGTGAATGTAGAATTGTTCATCACAGAGTTCTGATGTACTGGAAATAACACAGGCCTAAAGCCAGAGAAAGGTAAATTCAAGACAAATAAACAAACCCTTGCCTTTACTCAGCAGTTCCTAAAATAGATTTGTTTTCTAAAATAAAAATATGAATAACTACAAGTAGGCTCAGTGAATTTCATAGATAATAGTTTTGTAATGATACAGTATTTCAGATGCATACCAATCTTTTGAGCTTAATGTCAAAAACAATATGTCTTCCCAGGTACTTTGTTGTTATTTCTTCTTAGGTCTTTTGTGGCATGTCTTATACTCTAATCTCTCATTTATTCATTATATATAATCCAAAGACCAAGGCATGTAGTCCTAATAAAATAGGATATTAAACTTCTAGAAACATGTCTTCAACTAACATCAATTTTTTTTGTTTATCTCCCGCTATAGTTTAGGAAAGAATGTAGATGATTTTTTAAAGTACATATAGTACTCTCAACAATATTGTCAATGAAGAGATGAATATCAAGGGAAAATGAAGTCAAGGCAAAACAAAGTAACAGAGGAAGTAAAGCTCATGAACAAAATGCATAACGTGAGATCCTATTTACCTGCTGCATGTGAAGCATATATTTTGACTGTGAGCTTCCTAAAAAGCAGTAAAGACAGAAGGGGAAACTGGGTTGGTTGTGTGATTCCCATTGTTTATACAATAAAAGCAAGTTCCTTAGACGCAATACCAAGGATTCTTGTTATAGATAACAGAAATTTGCTATAGGAAGATGGACCAATGGAATATAATAGGCCTGGCTCCAGATTTTTTTTCCAAAAAATGAGTTTTGATTCCATTCTAATTCATAAATAAATTAATTCTTGAATCTTCAAAGTTTTATAACTTTGACACCAATTATTTTGGGCTGAAGAAAATTTAAATCTTAGCAAAGGACTAATTATAATAAGCAATGTAATTTCATAGGTATTCTGTAAGGAAGTGGTTTTCTAAGTATAATCCCAGACCAGTGGCATCATCACCTGAGGACTTCTAGAAGCGCCAGTCTCTGGCCCACGTACTTAATCAAAACTCTGGGTGTAGGGTCCCTAGTTTTAACGAACCTACCAGGTGATTCTGATGTACACCAAAGTTTGAGAACTACTACTCTAAGGTGAGCCGCTTATAAAATTGACTTCCTCGATTAGGGTCTTAGCTGGAAGCCATGATGAATGATGTCATTAAAAAATGGAGACTTTGAGATTAGATGATCTGACACCTTTACAAGGTGCTCATAGTTTATAATATCCTATCAGTAAGAATATCATATACTTTATCATTATGTTTTCAGTTACTGAAGTTATGCATTCAGCTTAACTAAAAATATATTTAAGCCATTAAGGTACAGCTTCTTTAAAGGATCCAAACACAACTTTATTTCATTACCCTACAAATTATTTACTGATGTGGAACTACCTTTGCTGGGTCATCCCATCATCCCTAACTTGATCTTCCTCTGTCATAGATCAAAAAGAAAATTACAGAAGATACTTTTTTAGTCAAGGGTATATATAGATTTAGTTATTATTCATTTTCATATTAATAGTTTCTTAGATTAAAATTTTTGATAACATCCATCTTTTTAATTATACATAAATAAATAAATACAAATATAGCTTATATTTCCATTATTTTCTACTTTATTTTGATAACAAGTATTAGTTTAAGGCTTGCTCTTGAGCCATGTGCTTTAGTACATTAGATCTAATTCTTGACAAAAATCATTTACAGATGACAGAACTAAGATATAGAAAGGTTAAGTAATCTGCCCAAGTTCACATGGTCACTGAGTCCTGGAAAGTATTTTTCATAGATGATCTGATTTTCAAATTTAAGATGACAAAGATCAAATCCAAAGCCTCAGACACATGGAGCGTATGCTGTACTTCCGAGCTATATTCCTGAAATTTCAGTAAGGCTACTGAGAAGCTTTGGTGGGATCTAATTTAGTGTTAGTGACGTGTTTTTAAATTACACATTCCACATTTTACATGGCATTGCCTCCCTGAATTTTTCAAGCTTTCTGCATTGATAGTTGTAAACAATTCTTACTAAGTTTTTAAAAATTCTCCTTAGTAACTGACTCTGAAAGCATCTGTAGAACAATAACTATTAAGTTACTATCTAAGAATATTTTAAGTACACTAGGAAATTTGAAGACAGAAAATTTTTATTTAGTAAGAGCAGTCAAAGGCAGTGCAGACATGATTCCTATTTAATCAGTGGATGATTTCTCACAGGATTTTCCCTCAAAACAGAATTTAACTATGTAGCCAGCACACCCCTGTGCCTCTCTTTATCCCAGCTTAACTCATCTGTTCTACTCTCAGCAGAAATTTAAGGAGTAACTTTGATTTTTTTCTATAAAATCAATATTCTCTGCTCTTCATTGGTTCAGAAAAAAGTGATTTGTCTACTAAATTTAACAGTGCAAAATATAATTCAGCATAGACCAAACTATCCTTCTGTGAGTTATATAATTGCTAATGAACAGAATCAGCGATAATTGAATGTCAAACAATATGTAACTATACCTGAAAATTAATATGGAGAATTTGATAATGTTTATTTAAATATATAATGTGTATTTTTTAATTAGCTATATTTATTATTTTTAAATGATCCCGGAAGATATTTTTTAAAAGGGTAGTTAGTCCCTAACATTTCAGTAGAGAACGCTATACAGTTCATTGGTACAGTATTTATTTGGAACACAAAGCTTTTATCTCTGTAGAAATAATGCTGTTTTTTTAATCAAATAATTAAGTGATTTTGTGTTCCCACAAAAATATCTTACTCTTATTATAGCATAAGTGCTATGTATAAATATCATATTATAATTTTGTTTTCTTATTTATCTCCCTAGAATTAAGTAATAAAGCCCATAAGCGCCAGAACTTTTAAAATGTGAACCAAAAGTCTATATTAATGCATTTAACCCTTAATCTAATAGACTAACCTAGTGTTCAGGGAGCAGAGGACAGTGTAGTGAAAGAAAGGAAAACGGTTTTTCGCCATTCATTGTGCACACCTGGTCCTACTTCTTGTCTCCTTGTTCCCTGGCTTTTTGTCCTTCAAGGACCCATTCACCTATTTCAAAGAGACCTATCAAGAGAAAAGCAATCCAACTAAAGTAATTTACATCGTAATATAAATAACATAACGACAGAAATAGTTTCAGTGTTTTAAACCTAAATACTACTAAAACTCAACATTGCTGACATTGCAAACAATATCAATATAAAAAATTTCAGACAGTTTAAGTATTTTTGACAAATACGTTGCCACTGTTAACTAAGCTGTTCCATTTATTAGAGCTTATTCTCCTCTCCACGCTGAGAATACACATTCAGGGCCAGCCTTAAATGTTTTAAATTGATTTTCAAGACCTAGGCGATAGGGACCCCGGAAGAGGGAGCCAGGCTGGGGCGGGTTAGGAGAGGCCACATATCGGCTGTTCGCTGTTTGGGAACAGGAGTACTTGAAGACTCCAGTGTCATCACAGTGTGCCAGTGGTACCTGAGCATAGTGTAGTAGATGGAGGCACAGCCTGGAGTCGAGCAAATTCCCCCTGGGTGACTTTGGGTAGGTTGACCCCTTATTCTCAGTTTCTCTATCTATTAAACTGGGCTTGGAGACCTGTTTCATAGGATGATGATAGGATGAAATGAGATGATGTTATAAATGGCTTAACATTTAGTGGTTAAATGCTGAATATGTGGTGCAGATAACATTTGTTTTTATTTTTGTAATGATAACAACAAATGTAATCATAGACACCAGAAATTAAAATGACAAGGTCAAAAAGAAATAGTAAAGAAATAATTTGAGCTAATGAAAAGGATTGTAGGGTAACTCAAATATCATGGAATGTTCCCTTTGTTCTCAGAGAATTCAAGCATGAGAGATCTAAAATGAAAAATTAAATTTAGGGGGAAAGAATTTTTGAATCTTCAAGGGATATGGAGATTAAAAACGAGAGACTGGAACATAATGTGGGATGGTAAATTACAACTAGATTACTGAAATTAAGCAGGTATGTTATCAAGGCTGATGTTAAATGGGCCTGGTCCTTGGAAAGTGCTTAGCAGGTGCACGAGTAGGCACGGGCATTTAACAGGAAATGCTCTTCAATAGCAGTGACGTACATGGATCTGAACACTGAAGGACAGAATTTATAAAAAGTAAATTTTAAAACGTGGGTAGGTGGCCTTATACAGATTACTAAAAAAGATGCATGAAAATACATGTATTTAGCAGAAGTGAAGAAATGAAAGGTACGTTTTAATTTTATAGCAGTGATTGAAATAAAATGCTCAAATTTTTCTGGCCTAAGCAGGAAAGTTGAGTTGCTGGCAGCATATAACACAGTCCAGCAGCAGAACACTGAGCTCGGCTTTGTGCCCACTGGAGGCAATGCTGCTGCAGAATCTCTTCTCAAGCTCCCTAGAGAACCTGGTACTTACACGAAACAGACCCCACTGTGCCAGTGTCAGTTAGATGGAATCGTCGGATAAATAGAGCAGGAGAATTCTAATAGGAGTGATCTCAGCAACTCAGTCTCTACCCTGCAAGGCCCTCAAGGAGTAAGTTAAAATGTCCCATAGGAAGTAATGAAGCTCCCTTTCTTGGAAGAAGCAGTTTATTGTTTCTTGAACAGAGGTAGGACTCAGATTTTCAAAAACATTCCTGCTAGGCTTCATCTAGCCAAGTATCTAACAGAATAGTTTCATTTGTAAAAATCAGGATTAAGATTGCTTACCTGTGGCTTCCATCCCAGCTAGGTCAAGAAACCTTACCACTTACTGACGAAGATGCCACGGCAAGAATGCCAGTGGCCGCCTCTGGATTGCTTCAGTGAAACACACCATTTCTCTAACCTTCTGGTCTGCTTTGGCAGATTTTTCTATTGTTGTGTTAATTTCTCTATAACCCTACAATCATCTAGCTTCAAGATCTGTAGCAAAATCCCAAGAGAAACTTCTGGAATTCACCGAAGGTTGCTGATAAGTGAGCATAGGAGAAAAACGAACAAGTTACCTGGAAGCATTCCTTTTTTTTTTTTTTTTTTTTAATTTAAACTAATTAGCCAACATACCTGGAAGTATTCTTGCTGCCAAAGTTAGCCACCAAGGCTCCGAGAAGGTGTGCTGAGCCCTGGGTGCTGCTGTCACTTCTTAATATTCTCTACCTCTCCTCCACCACTTGAGGATACATTTTGTCCAAGAACTACACACTTTAGATTGCTTCCTGGCCCCAAACCAAGCCATACCCTTCTGGACGATCTTGCTACTTACTGAATCCAGACAAGCCTCCAAGGCTTTTATTAGTCACCTGCTGTGTACTTTTTTATGATCACTCTCTGGTTGTTCCTTTTCCAAGTATATTTACAAAGAGAAATAAAACTAGATTTTAAAAATCTAGATTATTAAACTAGTAAGTAAGAGCAGCCATATATAATACGGAGCTACAAGTACAAGAGATATTAGTGGTGGTCTTATCAAGGCCTGAATTTAAAAAACTTTGTCTCACTTAATGGCTATCAAAGCCTAATGAAAAGAGAGTTGGAGATTGAAATGAGAAAGGAACCAGATAAAATCATATTGTAAAAGCCTTTGTATCCTATTTTTCCCTCTTCTGTAGTTTCTTATTCATGTTTGTGAGAGTAGAATTTCCATTTATATTAAACATCCACCAAACTAGAATTTAAAAGTAGCTAAAAAATATCTATATACATTTATATAATTTCTTCCTTTTTCCTTGAAATAAATAAAGGATGATCAATGCATCATCAAGGGAGAAGGGGCTGCTGGAAGTATACCTTCTTGCTGTCGGGGGGCATCATCCATAACCATGGTAGCAGCCATGATCACAGCACATCTAAAGTCTTGATTACAATAATGGAGATATCTCTCCAGTTCTGTTAGTCCCTCTTCAATTTATTTTTAGTGATTATGATTAAATATGGGCTGCAGAGTAGTATTAAAAGTATGGACTCCACAACCAAACTGCCTGTGTTCAAATCCTACCTGTCACTATTTGTATGACCTTGGGCAAGTTAGTTAACATCCTTGTGCCTAGGTTTCTTATTCTAGAAGATGTGCTAATAATAGTACCTACCTCATAGGATTGTTTTCAAAATTAAAACTGTATATCTACATATGTAACTCTTAAACAGAGTTCGGAATATGGTAAGGAATCCATACATGTTAGCTATGATATGATGCTGGTGGTGATGATGATGATGGTGGTGGTGATGATAATGGTGATGATGGGGAAGAAGGAGAAAAAAAGAATCATTTCCAACAGATAACTTGCTCTTACCAAAGTTCTTGGGGGTTCCTGTCTGTATTTGTTGCCATCAACAATCTACTAGGTAGAGATAAGCATATCTTTAAGGTAATCCTAAAAATATGTGGGTGGAAAGGGATGGAAAATATAAAAATGATAATTTTTAAAGTCTAAAAATTGATTAAGGTTGTATTATTTTTACTAGTTTAGTCATATCCTTATCTACCCAAAATTATTTTTCTTATAATTTCTACTCCCTAGTAGTAAGCTGATTATACTTCAATTTTAGTTTAAAGAGAGAGATAAAATTCTTTTTGCGCATAAATTTATTAGTACACACATACACACATATGCACACACCCTAGAGCTCTGAGCCAAAGGAGAATTTCTCTTCTCCATATTTTAGCTGATGGAAGCAACAACTATTCATTTCTTGCTTGTCTCCTCAATACAAATATATCTCACTTTATGTAAAAGGGCCTCAGTTAAAAAGTTAATGGTAAATAATTTTAATGGAATTTGAGAAATGTGATTTTTTATATGTGATTAATCTTTGAATTCAAAAGTTTCTAACTTTAGGTTCCTTTTCTCCTTAATATCTTGTATTAGTTGGCTAGGACTGCCATAACAAAATGCCACAGACTAGCTAACTTAAAAAAAAGAAATTAAGTTTCTCATAGTTCTGGAAGCTTGAAGTCCAAGATCAAAGTGTTTACAGGTTTGGTTTATTCTGAGAACTCTCTCCTTGGCTGCAGATGGCTACGTTCTTGGTCATCCCTCTGTGTATTGGATTAGGACCTGCCCATGTGAGCTCATTTTACCTTAATTATTTCTTTAAAGGCCCTATCTACAAATACAGTCATATTCTGAGGTACTGGGAATTAGGACTACAATATATGAATTCGGGGGATACACAGTTGAATCATAACCTTTCTCTACAAAATAATTAGTGGTCTTTTAAGATAACTTTGCTGCCTTATAAAAGCATATTTTATCATAATATGAATAGAGAGTTAAAGGCAAGTAACTAAATATAGCTATTTTGTTTCAAATTTTGTGATTTTTAAAAAATTTGATTACTTTTTCTATTTCCCCAACAACATTGTCATATCCTAGATGAAATATTTTGTTTTTGTGTCCACAAGTTCATTTTTTAAATTACTTTTCTTAGTGATAAAACTGCATTTAAATTTAAATATGGTTTTCTTGGTCATAATTTTATTCTGACATTCAAGCCATGGGTCTTTTTTCTGTACATATATTTGTGAATTGCTACCTATTACTATTGCTACCTATTACTATCTAATCATATGCCAGGGCAAGAAGCATGAGGGGGATACTTTTTAATTAAGAAGAAGTCATTTGAGATTATTAAAACAGTAATGTATGTATTATAGAACACTATAAAATTACAGAAGAAATTGTAATTTCTCCTTTTTTAGTAAATATAATGTTGCTGAAAACTGACAAAAGAATTTTAAGTAACTTGTATTCAGCTACCTGGTGCTAAAAGGGTCAATCTATGAACAATAGCTGCTATTGCCAAGATCATAATTTCTTTTAGTATATTGCCTAAGAATACACAAGGAAAACATTTCTCTTTTACCTCCCCCCCGCAAAAAAAAATCGTGCATTCACTTTTGCTTTCATCAAGCCTCCAGAGTTGCTGGCTTGAGAGCAACTTAGTATACCTTACAGGGGATACAAGGGATGAATGACACGGATCACCAAAAGGAGAGAGATCTTGCTTTATAGAATCAAGGAGGATATGGAAATAAAGAAGGAAGAAAATGTGGTAAGTAGGGCAGAAATATTATTCCCAACTCAAAGTCCATGTAGTCTAGAAACATTAAGTATTTTTCAGAAAAAAATTACAAATATAAGAATATTCGAAACAACAGAGATGTGAAAACATAAATACCTTCTGAACCAATCATGGCATTTATCAACTTCTAAAATGCATATATTCTGCCTTATATGATACTTGCTTATTTTTTACCTTCTTGAGAGTGGGGACTCTATTTTTTCATCTTGGTAGTCTCTCTAGTGGCAAGCACTTTGCTTTGGCTATAATAAGCTCTCGATGGGACATTTTTCTAGAATATGGACATTGAGGCTGAGAGGAAGCTAGAGTGTCAGGGGTGGTAGATGTTTGGAAAAGGCTTTAGAGGAGGTGAATGTCAAGTATTTTGTAACCAAGGTAAGGACAGGATATGAACCCGGGAGAAGGTATGGGAAGGTTATTGCATGAGAGTCAGAAGCAAATTTTCTAATGGGTATGTAATTATTGATTTATGTCTAGAGTTGATTATAGTAGAAAGAATACTGAGAAAAAAATTAGAAGATTTGGCTCTAATTTTTATTCTATCACTTATGTGATAAGACTTTGGATAAACTACCCAGTAGTTCTTCACAACCCAGCTTTTTTCAGTGTAAAAATTGAGAAAACCTGGTCATCTATCGAAGTATTGCACAAATACATGGTACTTTGGAGGCTGCATTGAAAAAACAACAACACTATGTGTTAACATTTGGGTTTTAGGCAACCTCATCATTATTTAAACAAATCGTTTAATCTCATTGCTAATATTTAAAATTAGGTTTGAAGTAGATTTTCTATATTTCATTTTCTTCATCTAAGTGATTCAACAATCTCTCATCAGGGTCAGGATCTATATTAGATATATTCTCACAAAGGATTGGATCTATGTATTTTAAAATTAATTTATGGCATATTAATTGAGAATAAATTTATGTGTATAATATTTTAGCTTATTTCTTCCCATGAAATAATTGACAGCTAGGTTTGAATTGACACTTAATTCAAAACCTTTAGTCAATTAGGCAGTCAGTCAAGTAAGGCAGTGTGGAGCTGTCTACACCTATAATTTCAATCTAATTTGGCTAATTATAATTTGAACATGTCTACAATTTTATTATGTAACAGCTTGTTCATGAGCACAGAAATTAGTTGTAATTTTTCCTCTATTGGAAGAATTGCAGATATTGTTTGTTAGCAAAAAAAAAAAATTCACTAATGTTTTCCTAAACATGGAATTTTGATTATTTCTATTTCATTACTTTTGAAGGTTGCAAAATAATACTGTAGTCTGGAAATAATATAGCTAACCTATAAGAGAAGGAACTTTTGGCTGGTGATAACTTAGAGAGGTAGAATTATTGTTGTAAAGGGTACAGAACTTGGCTTGGCACATGGGAGCTCCCAGTAATGGCAGTTATTTTTATTATCTATTATGCATGTGTTGCAGGGGTAATGAAAGAATAACCTTACAGTTGAACTTCATTCTCATGGATGAACCAAAAAACACTCGTTCAATATAACTTCCTAACTAACAAAGCAAATGGCTGTGATTTTATGATTGGCCCTTTTCAGGTCATTTTCATGACCAGGCATACTCACAGCAAAGCTAATAGTCTTCAAAGTAGGGACATGTCAAAACACGTTACTTCTTAAGCCCATTACCATCTTCTGCCTCCCCCCTCCCCTCAAAAAAAAAAGATGACCTGAATTTTAAATGGAATGTAAAGGAGTTATTTCAATGGGGACATAAAACATCTTTATCTTTTTATTCAAGTTAGTTTGCAAGATACTGTTTTTTTTAATTATTTTCAAGTTTTATTTATTTAAGATCTATCCAGTTATAGTTATAGGTTTTTGTATTCTGATTATGCATGTCGTTTTAGGTAGAGTTTTAAAATTCAGAAAAGGAAGAAAATCTTCAGTCTGAAGTATATACCTAAAAATGTGAATATTTTAAGAAGAAATGACTTAAGTTCTACATATGCTTGCCTAGTATCTTATTAAACATGAAATTATAGTTAACACAGTTTTTAATGAAAAGAAATGGAAAAACTTCAATACTAATGAATCATATAAGCTTAGTCAATTCACTTCTCTGTTTCTTAATTTTCTCATCTGTAAATTTAAGAAGACAGATTACATCCTCTCTGAGGTCACTTTCCGCTTTAGAATACTGTGATTTCTTTTTAATGACTCAGTGATGAGTGAATAACTAAAAGTATGTTTCAGCACCAAATAACTTTGCTGGGCTTTTTTCTTAAACAAAGGGTGGTTCTAGATGAGTCCTCTTTTGTGTATTCTGAACATAATCTCAGGGGACATTCAGTAGCTTTCTCTGTTCTGCAACTCAGAACTGCTGAAGCTGGTCAGCTGTCATTCTGGTTTCTGGTTCTGCAACATTAAAAGGAAAAAAATTTACAGAGAAACAATTAAATGAATAGCAATAAAGTGAAGGACTGAGCAAATGGAGGAAGGAAGGGAGAAAGGGGGGAGTAATAAAAAAAAAAGAGTTTGAAAGCAAGGGAAGGAAGGAGGGATGGAAGAAGGGAGGCAGGCAGGCAAAATCCTTCCAATCTCAGAGTTCATAATTGAATTAGGGAAAAACAGATACATCAGTGCTCCTCTTACAAAATAGGCTATGTTAACTGACACAATAAAACTTAACCATGCAAAGAAAGCATAAGAAGAGAAATACTAATTTGGCTTGGAGAAAGCTGGGAATACATCATTGAATAATGCATGAGGTGAAGGACATGTCAGGCAGAGGAAGAGCTTAAGCAAAGTTGTGGAAGCAAATGAACAAAAGCTGTATGTTTAAGGAACCGCTAGTAGTTCTTTAGAATGGAAATCCCCAATAACAAGTTACATAATAGGATATAAGAATGGAAAAGTTGGCTGGGATCAGATTGCAGAGGGCTTTGAATCACCCAGTTAAAAATCCAGAATGTTCTTCATTATCACCCTGAGCTTTGAAGATATTTGAAGCACTCACCAATATGAACAAATATTAATTCTAGGGGTAAACTTAAGATGCATTTGAAAGGGAGATTCAAGAGAAGTCCTATTTAGAGGCTACTGCTATAGTCAAGCAAGACGTAAATGTTATTCCTTGTCAGGTTTTGACTGTTGCCTCCACCCCAATGGTCTTAATGCAAGTCCAGCTGATGGTGCTCTGTCTTCTCACACGATGAATGAGAGTAGTGGGCCTCTTCCAGATTTTCAACAGAATGTAATTACATCTACCCTCTTCCTGAATTTGATGGGTCATGGCAATTCTCAGACCCTTTCAAGTTTTTCAACACTTTGTGGTTTTCTGGCTGTTATTTAGCCCTGATTCTCTTAAATACAAGTACCTAGAGTTACTCTCTTGCTTTCTAAGGTACTAATATTTGAAAAGGAGCCCTCTCCATATCCCCAGTCCATTAAATTTTGTCGTGTTTCTGCCTACTTCACATTCCTAGGACCTTTGTCCTGATGCTGTGTTCTCATGTTTTATTTCTGTTGCAGCTTTTGGAATGCTCGCTTGCCACTCAATATCTGTAATGTCCCCACCCCATATCCTAATACAAGTTATAAATATTCTCTCAAAAATACAAAAATCATATAATAAACCATGGAATAGTTAAAGATATTCACAAAGGACCAAGTATAAGGGACTCTTATGGCCAAGGAGAGCTTCTTTGTGATACTTCTCAATTCTAGCTGGATCTTACAGGTATCTTACCTGAGGGTTTGGAAAAGCATTTGGTCACAATAATGGTACCTGTGCTTTAACACTAACTCTTCTGTCTTTTGGAGAAGTCTGGGCTTGTTGGTTTGCACTGGCAGGAGGCATTCTGTTCTCCCCTCTGTTAGCTTGGCGATCAATGAAATGTTATGTATATCACAATGAGATATTGTCATTAATACATTTAACGGTCTGGGAAGAACAGACTTGGAGAACATGTCTTCATTGAGGCAGAAATTTCAGACAACATTTGTTTGAGATATTACTGAATAATAAAGGCATAAAAATAAATGTAAGACTCATTAAGGCTGTTGAAAAAGAAAAAAAATTACATTATGTGAATACATCTGAATCAAGAGACAGCTAAGTGTTAACACATATTATCTCTAAACTTAGAAAATAATAGCTGTCTTAGGTGTTGGGAAAAGAAAACAATATATAAAATATTTGAAAGTTGTTTGTAAACCGTAAAAAGTATCCACATTTTAATAATTATTAGTGTTACAGTCATGAATTGTTATGTTCCCTGGTTTAACTTTCCTCTATTCCAAGTGGAAGCATAGTTACAACAAGTAACCCAAGTTAATAGTTTCAAGAGTAAAAAACATGAATTTCCAAGTCAGGTTTGGTGTTATCCTACTCTGAGTAAATAAATCAACCTGGTGTCAAAGGACAATGCCTTATTTTTTTAGTGAGATATGGAATTAGGAACTTATTTATAAGGTTTTCATAGGTCTTTTCAAGTTTTTCTAGCCAAGAGAAAATGAGATGATAGCTGAATGATAAATAAAACTGAGTATCACAGTCTAGAGCTTAATTCCATTTCAGACTATGCCTAATTATTATCACGATGTAAATATTTACTATGTGTCAAGACCTGTGATCTCATTTAAAGCTCACATCAGGCTCAGAGAAGTTAAGAGACTTGCCCAAGATCACACAGCTACCAGTGTGTGGGAGAGTGGTTACACATCCATATATTTCAGCTCGGTAGCCCAGGGTCATTATGATACACTGCCCCTTAGCATCAAAAGTAGATGACCACATTATAGATCTTATCAATATTGTTAGTTAAAGAATGTGCCTTCGTACCATGAAGTCAGAAAGTATTTTTTCTGACCCAGAACAGGATAAGTGATATATCATTCAGGTGTGTATTCACATGTTCATGATTTAAAAAAAAAAAAAAAAAAAAGCCTGGCAAAATTATCTGAATAAAGAATTTTTTTTCACAAACAAGAAATCCAAACAGCAGCCCAGGGCTGATCCTGCTGTTTAAGGACCTAAGTTTCCTATTCTTAGAACTTCTCTTCCTGCTCCCTATTCTTAGAGTAGGACATTCATGCTCGTTGTCACAGAATGACAACTGCACCCACTAGGCCCATGTTTAAACTCCGTTTAGAAAGAAAAGCAAAGAGGGAAAGCAAATGGCCATCCCAGCTGAGTCAGCCCACTGTAATCGCTCTTGCCAACCCCCACCTCCTAGGTCCTGCTTAGATCACAGAGACCAGACTCAAGTCAAGTGATCACCCTGGCTACAAGGAAAATGGAAAATGAAGTTATTTTGTTTTTTTCCTGTTGTTGTTGTTCTTAGACTACTAAAATAAATCCAGATTCTTTGAGTAAAGAACAAAAAAGGAGCAAGAACATTGGTAGGCATTCAGCCACATCTGTGACCATTGAATAGGAGTAGTAGACTTGAATTACCAACATGAAGGACCAAGGACCTATTTGTATGCCCCTAAGAGCTAAATATCCAGATATTTGTTACCATAAAATGAGTGATATTTCTTGATTAATTAGAGTGGAGAATATTGAAGAAGGAGAGGTCAAAGGTAACTCACAATTCTTCTATGTTTTAGTTTGATATTGAGCCTATTAAACAATGCAGGGAATATAGGAGATACAAGAATAGCTAGTTTGGGGTGAAAGAGAAAAAATTTGGTTTTGGCCACATTGAATATGATGTCCCTGAAAAACAACATGTGGTCGATGCCCTGTTAGCACCTGGAAATACAAGTCTGAAGTTTGAGGGATAGTGAGAGCAGACGATAAGGATTTATTAGTCATTACACGGCAGTGAAAATGCACAGATAATGGATCAGATCATCCTGGGGGGATGTGCATAGTGAAAAGAAAAATGGACTATTGATCAGAATTTGGGGAATATATAATTTAAAATCAGGTCAGGGGAAGTGATGCTGGCAAAGGAGATTAAGAAGGAACAGTGAGAGAGCCGGGGGAGAAACCTTGAGTGACATTATCTGAGAGGCCATTCATGGAAACATTTCAGAAGGAGAGAGGACTTGAACAATATTAGATGTAACAGCAACATCAAGAAAGAACTGAAGACACTATTGGCTGGTAAATTAGGATATTTTTGGTGTTTTCTGTTTGTTTTTGAGAACAGTTTCAGTAAACAGTAGACTAGAATGGGTGAAGAGTTACAGATTCTAAGGAGAAAAGTGATAAGTGCATTTGTTAAGAGCAAAAGCGTGAGTTCTGTAGCTACCTGAGATCGGCAGATCTGAAATTTCATCACAGAACTGGCACTTCCATTTCTAAAAATTGTGAGACATTGATGGAAATAAATAACAGATGATGAGAGCAGGTGATTGCTAATAGACATGGAGTTCCCACGGAGCCAAGCCTTTGTGAGCGTCATAATTGACTGCTAGCAATAATTCCTCCCCTACAAATTCTCCAGGAAAAATTATTAATCTTACAAGTTTCCCTCAGACCAAAAGACAGTTGGCTCTTTTTTAAGTCTTGGCTGATAGGCTAATGGCTACGCTTTCTACTATTACAGTTTTTGTTTTTTTTTTCCTGAAGCTGTTCTTGCTATTCCATTTTTCACAAGATTTCTCTGGATGAGTAACTTACAGATATGTCATCTTATAGTCCCTTACTCATTGTCTCCTGATGAATCTCAATGAATCCTACAAACAATGCACGTATTTCTAAACCCCATGCTTGGTGGTATACACCAAGTCTGCATTTGGTGACCACTTGATAACTTGAAATCAGCCATGGTGAGAGTATTTATTCCTCAGAAATTAGCAAACTGTAAATCAGAACTTTTCCCCCTTGGATACTTGGTTATTAAAAACATATATCCGCACACCGCTGCCTATACCCACCACGGGGAATAAGAGGATTACATGACTAAACTCTTTTCAGCTATCTTCACAGTATTTTATACTCTGATTTAATGCTTCATACTGGAGATAATACTCCAGTATACAGTCCAGATAAAATGATCATTCCCTTCATTTCAATTCATTAAACATTTATTGAGCTCCTACTACCTGCCAGGCAAGGATCTAGATAATGGGAATACATACAAAAATAAACAGACAGTCATTATTCTCAGGGAGTTTATAATCTAGGCAGGATAGATGATAGATGATAATAGATGATTGATAGATAGATGATAGATGATAGATGATAGATAGATAGATAGATAGATAGATAGATAGATAGATAGATTTGTGTGTGAGAGAGATACATGAGTAAATTGTAAGAAAGGCATCAATAAAGTAGTATAGGAACACTCCAGGCAGTGACTAACTCTCCTTGAAGGAATTAAGGAAGAGTTTTCTAGCAGGGATTTCATTTGTAGGATATTGTTTATAAGGCTTAATCTTAAATTAGCCCTCAGTTTTCTGTAGCTTTTCCTCAGTCTCTTCTCCCTCTCAGGTAGAGACCTTATCACACAATACCCTCTTTAGGAGTCCTATCTAAACAAAATGATCTCTAACAGATTTTTGTACAGTGCAACATTCATATCAAGCACTGATAAAGGCCTTGGCTGGGGCAGAGGGGAGTCATCTGCAAGTAGCTCCTCGAAGGGAGAGTCTCTACAACTGTGGTACTATCAAAAGACAACAGGACTCTTTGAATTATGATCTGAAATACCATAAAAATAGGTTAGCAAAAATGAGAGTGTCTCCTTGCTCACATGATCATCTCATTGATCATGGTGCCAAGACTCCCCCTGCTCTGTTCTTGTCTCTTCCAGACCCCCAAACTGGTGTCGAGAGCCCTGTCCAGAATTTCAGCTTCTCCTTTGCCTTCCAAAGATTATGTTTGCCCTATTTTTTTCCCAATCTCATGATCTGTTCATTGTGTTTTCCCTCTGAATGTGATATGAATATTCCTCCAAGTATTTCTTGATGACATAAAACTTATTTTTCTTCAAACTTGTACTTTTTTCCTGCCTCATATTTTGCAATAACCAAGTCTTGGACTAGATTTCCAGACAACAAATTGCAGTTTTCTGGTGAAATTGAATAAATCAAAGACAAGCAATGCTCAAGGGAACTCATCATCCCACTCCTGTGTTTTGTCTGAGAAGTTCATGTACAAAACTCAACCTGAGTTGCTGAAATGCTGGTAGAGAAATCAAGCTGGGAGATTGCCTAATTCTAAGAGGTTCAAATGAGTATACTGGAGAAACGAAAATCTTATTTTAGAAAATTGGATTTTACTTTTTTCTCAGGAATATTATTCTAAAATTTTAATAATAACTTTCCTTTTAATGGAGCTTTGTTGATACGCTGTTACTTTCCGCTATTGTCAGATGAACAGAGAGAACATGAACTTTTCTAGGCCACTTAAGAACTCTTTAGAGTCTGGAACATCCTGAAGAAGAAGAATTTCCTGTAAATTTTTCTAGTTCATGATCTACTTAATAGTAATGTACAAAACATCAAAATGCTGTCGGGAAAAGCTTCCTTACTCTCTTCCAAGATTTTAATGATCTCCAATCAGGGCGCAATTTTCAGCTGAGATCATATAATCCTATGCAATAAATCTTCTTTGTTTTTGTTCCATTAAAGAGAATGGTGAGCATATCATCCATTGTTGATCTGTCAGCTGTAAACTAATACATGGTAATTGTTGAAAATACTTTTTATTGTATGGTGCCAAGATAACACCAACCATTTTCTAAATAAATGAGCTTATTTGCATTCAAAAGTACCTTGGTACAATAATAATTTAGCTGCTGCTATCTCACTGTTAAACTATAAGCTTTTGTTTACCATCATTTAGGAAAAGAAAAAATACATTTAAGAAATTTTTAAAAAATGAATCATTTTAAAAGTAAACTCTAGTATTAGGTCATTTATAATTTTGATTTCTGGGATTTTTTGGAGTCGTATATATGAAGATGTTATATTCTAAATATATTCAAAATCTGTTCTTCTGAAGTTCTATTTATAAAAAAGATTTTTTTCTAATATTTCTCACTTTCTATATTTCTCATTCTGTGTATCATATGTGAATTTGTCATGGAAACCTGAGCTATACCCTTAAGGTAAACATACTTAGTTGCTCAGAAGTAGACAGAGAAATGCGCTTCATGACGGCCTTGAGAAGGTAGTAGAATCCCCATCAAACTAGGGCTAGTCAAACTTAGCTAATTTGTATCCTTTCTTTATATAAACTTTTCCACTTAGTGTCTTTTTATTTAATGACTTTCTGCTTTAGACACTGGAAATGAGCAGTTGCTGTGTGCTGGGTGCACTACTGGATATTTTAAATATATTGTCCCTCTTACTCCTCACAAGAATTCTTAAGATGAGATTTATCTTTATCTTACTGGTATGAAAACTAAGCCTCAGAGTTTAAATTAAATCTTATTAAGTCTTTGATTCTTAGGTGCTAAGAGAGTTAGAAAAATAAGGAAGATATTGTCCTGGCCTTCAAGAGCTTATAGTCTAGTAGAGGGTTTGAAAATTAAACATGAACACACACACACACACACACACACACACACACCTTTAACAAGAGATAGCATGTGTTGAATTCTATAAAACTATGTATGTGGAATCTTACCTTTCCCTATGTTTTGCATATCCAAAATTTTAGCTCAGCAAATTCGGTTATCTAAGAGGTCTTAGCCAAAAACACGTACAACGTACACTATGTGCGTTTTAAAAAAAAAAAAATCTTAAACCGTAGGCTAGTCTATATGTACCTATGAATCATAGCAACAGGATTAAAAGTCATGACAACTCAAAAAGACAAAGGCTCGAGTATGCAAAGTCAGAATCTGAACTAGCGAAATATAAAAGTCAAGTAAGTTTTAGGATTCAGAAGTGAAGGCAGAGCATTCAGACAAGAACCGAGCAGGGAAACCGGGATACAGAGGTACCAGTTGGCTTTGGATATTGAGAAAAAGGACCCAAGACAGATATTAAAAGTGAGGCATGCTCTGTGTCAGCCAAGAAGTGTTACGTATTTCCTACTGGGGGAAAGCTACTTCTCATCCTGGACTGGGAATCAGTAGTTCTCCGTAAAATAATGGGATTTGGATGACCCTGCTCACACCAGGAAGGGGAGCCCTGAGGACAGAGCAGGAGTCAGTGGAAAAGTTTGGTTTAATATTTTAATTTTACTTTATAAACATATTTTCTGAAATGAATCTCTTGGAGATAGGTTAAAATGGTTATGTTTTTATTGTAGCTTAGAGCAGTCTTAAAATAATTATTTATTTGGGGTATTTCTGCCTAGTGTATTCTTCGGGAAAGATGTACCTGGAATCATAGTATTCAACTATTATTGACTCATCATCATCGTTGTCGTCGTCATTTGTCATTTATTAAACACTTGTTATGTGTCGATATTGTGCTAAGTGCTTTGTTACACACATTACCTTATTTAATCCTTGCAGCAGACCTAGGAGATGGGTACAGTTGTCCATGTTTCAACAGATAAAAAACTGGGACTTAGAGAAGCAATTGGCCTGAGATTACCAACGTAATAATTTCATGTAGCCAGGATTCAGACCAACAATTCAGTCTCGCTCCAGAGCACGTGCTCTGGTTACATTATTATTTCTCACTACCTCTTACAGTTAAAACTTAGGGTTTTTCATTTGCTTTTAGTACTTTTTTTTTTTTTTAATATCCTGGCTAACTTAAATAATGTTGGATCCACCCATTGAAATGCTATTCTACACAATGGCTGAAGACCTTGTCACTTAAATTGTTTTTAAAATATTTAAAGTGACTTCAGTTTGAAAAAGAAAATCATGGACTAAATGTTCTCCAAATAAATTCACTGTACATAAATAATCTACCTTTAAAATCAACATGAGTGTTCTATTTACATAGATATTTATGGAAAAAAAGGCAGCAATTTTGCAGAACTGAAGTGTATTCTTTTTGATGCGTGAGATTTATCCAACAAAGTAGAAAGTTAAAATAGACTAAAAAAGGCCAATGCCTCACCTAATTTGAATATATATTTGTAGATTAAGGAGCTGATTATCAAATTTTATGGAGCCTTAAAAATAATCCCTTTATTTTACATTTGAAGAAAAGGATAAGTCATTAATTCCAAAATATATAACCAGACACTGAGAGATCCTGGGGTGGAATAAACCCAGATCATTTTAATCTGATTTAATGTTTATATTACACCCTCTTGCCATTCAATTTATCTTAACCAGAATGTTTATATCTATCTAATATTTGCAGTGAATTGTTATTCTTATGGGATGGTTTATTAGGTAAAGATTCTTCAAGTCACCGTAAATTGTTTATATAAGATAATCATCTTTCTAGGGCTTTGTGAAATTTGCTAGTATCTATGATTAGAAAAATCTTCATTGCAAAATCGACCAAATAAGGATCTTTCAACAATATGTTTGAAGTACATATAAATAAATAGTTACTAGCAGATATTCTCTTAACCCGCTAGTAGCCATCAGGTAGTAATGATGCAATCATAATTATTTATTTATATTACTAGATAGAGTGTATTATTTCTAATTTTCAAAACAACCCTGCAAGGAAGATCTGATTATCCCTATTATTTTATAAATAGGCTTACAAAGGTCAAATAATTTGCTCAAGTTTACCCAGCTAGTGAGAGTTTTCCTAACTCCAGGTTATCCAGACTCCAAAGTCTCTTCCTTTTTACATCCCAAGTGTCATGAATGTAAAGCATTTATGATGGTTTGCAACTTACCAGAATATTTGACCACCCAGAACACCGTGCAGGCTGGCTGTGCCAGTTAACTATTTGATTATTTCAATTCCAGGAAGTTCGAACTATTGTAAATAATAATGACTTTTTCTAGTATTTCTAGGATTCATCAAAATTCCAGCAACCATGAAAAATTAAACTCTCTTTTTTTGGCTTTTCTTTTAAAAAGTTAGTGTTTTAATAATTAGATTTTATATTATCTCTAGGTTTTCAGTGAAGCATAATGGATTACAAGAGAACGTTGATGGCTACTAAAATTGGTCATTATAAGTTACAATGGCAAACTTATCGTACTTTTTTTAAAATTCTATACAGAAATAAGACAATTCTACTTCCTTATATTATGTTTATTTCCCAGATTTTACCTAAATGTTCTTCCCTGGGGCCATTGCTATTGTGAAACTGTTTTAATGGCCTTCATTGGGGTGTGGTGAAAATGCTCTAATTGCCTTTGCTAAAAACAAGGGTTTCATATAAATTGCATTTTTCTTTTAGGATAATTGCCATTCACTTTTGTTTTATATGCCACTGAGTGGGGTTTTGCAGTATCCTCTGTGGACAATTAAAGTGCTGAAATAGGAGAAGCTAATGATTGCTTTGTGTGGTAATACTGACAACCTCTGCGTGTTTGTCAATCTGTGTTAACAGTATCGATCAGGATGGGATCCTCATAGAGGGGCAGATAATATTTCCACTAAATCTTCGGACAGTGATGTAAGTGATATATCTGCGGTTTCAAGGACTAGTAGTGCTTCTCGTTTCAGCAGCACGAGCTACATGTCTGTCCAATCAGAACGGCCAAGAGGAAACAAGAAAATCAGGTGAGTGAGGGGACTTTAGCAGAAAATTCTTCTAAACATATTTTAGGAAGTCTTTGATTTTTCTTTGGATAAACATAAAATCCTGGATTTCGAAATAGTTAATACGTGTTGTTAAGGCAATAAAAAGTTCTGAACATATCACTTTTTATTATATTTTGGTCTATATTCAAACTGCTTGCACAGAAAAGTTTTATAGAATGTAATTTTCTTACTAGACTACTTGAAATCATATCACGAGTTATTTTTTCATGTTTGACATTTTAAAAAGTAATTCTGTTGTTATTATATCTTTCCTGAAATTAAAGTGATGGCTAAATGAAGACTTGACTGTGTTAATGTTCCAAGGATTATGAAAAATAATATTTTGAAGGGTTTTTTTCCCCTAGCCTAATACACTTCAGTGATTCAGAATACATAAGAATATTACTTTTTTAGTAAGATGCTCTCCCATTCTCCTGAAACTTTTAGAAATACATGGAAAAAGTCCTGGGCCTCTCAAGAAAATGTATAAATGTAATATATGTTAGTATAATTTTCACTTATCACCTGACCTATAGATTTTATGGACACCTAATCTTTTTTTTTTTTTTTTTACTCCCATTACATCAGAAAACATCTGTAATGGAGAGTACAACTTTTTTCCATGCAACTTTATGACAGGAAAATATGACCTAAAAATCATGATGACTAAGTGTTGCTTACATAGTGTTTCTTCTGGTGTACACTGGAGAAAAAATATTCAACATTTAAAAGATAGAATTTTTGTTTGTTTTAGTTTTCATTACTTTTCTGTTTAATTTCATGTGCATTTTTTTCCTTGACTTTTTCTTTCTTGTTTGTGTTTATTTGCATGCCTTCGATTTGTGTTGCTTTCAAAAGGCCAAAGGGAATAGAAGAGGGAGGGCAAGAAGGGCATAAGCATGAAGAGATAGTTCATGAGAAGGAAGAGGTAAAGGAAGAAAAACTTAATGAGAATGAGAAAGGGACAGAGATCACAAAAACATGTGATAAGGAGAAAAACAGAGAATCAGGAGACGAGGAAAAAGCACAAGATATACCTGAGCAAGGGAAAGAAAAAGAACAGTGGAATAAAGAGGATTTGCAAAGACGATTTTCACAAGATGATGACAGGTAAAATTTGCTTATTTGTGTAGGTATTTCCCATTAGTAACGTTGTCCTTTTTCCTAATCCTAAAAACTATTTTGCCATTTACATTTGGTTTATTTTCTTGTGTTTTATCTATTTTAGCTTCTAATACAACTAGTTCATATATTGGCAAATTAGTATCAAATAGACTTATGAAACAATCTTTAATTTGTATCCACTAGCTCTGAGGGTCTGGTTTATTCGAGCTTCTTTATGACTTGCTGAATCCAATGTAAATTTCCCTTAGTTCCTTTGGTGTTAATTGCTGTATAACTTCTCCATTTGTAGAGTCAAAATTTTTAGAATGAGCTTCTGAAGGGCCTGAAAAAGTTTAGCCTACTTCATAGAAAATATTATACACTGGAGATTAACTCTAAAAATGAGTGGCAAAATAGCTAGCAAAAAGTGAGCTTTATTCAGTCTCTGGCTCCCTTGCCTCTTAGTTTTCTGGTGGGTTTTAGCCCAGTTTTGAGTACTGAGGAAGATTGCAAATCAGGGGCAGTACTCCTTGATACTCGGAAAAGGATAGATGCCACGGGGTTTGTTAGAAGGCAAGCAGGTCAGGGTAGCTCCCTTGAAAAATTCAATCAGCTAGAGAAAGTGCCAGAGAAGGAACTTTGAACAGGAAAGAAAGGGGAGAAATATAAGCAGCAAGTAAAAAATAACCATGTTTTCATTTTCATAACACAGGCACCAAGTAAGTATGGAGCTATCATTCTCTATAGTGCTGTACTGAAGGCCACCTCAGCACAGCACATGCAGTAGACTTCATCTTTCTGCCTGGGAGATGAGGTTTCTCTAATTATATTTCTCAGAGACTGAGAATTGCACATTGTGTCCATTTTGGAGGAATTGGGGTTTCTACTCAATCCAGAATTTGATTTTATGTTAGTACATAGTTGGCTTGATAAGCATACCCTATTATAAGCCAAACTTTGCATTATTATATCTAAATTCAATCTCAGTTTGTACTTACTGGTAATTAATGAGAAAGATAATTGGGGCAGATGTTTACCCCTTCAGCATACAGTTCCGTGGTTTAGTCTATGACACTTCACTTTTTGTCTCAGATTGGTATATTTAACTATAGCTGTGATCTGTGAAAGTTTCTGTATAACAGATATTAAACCTAAAAGGAATCCTAAGTTTGGCCGGTTATGTGATTTGAGTCTAAACTAGTAATTGCAAATATACCTTCATTACTTATCTAACTTTCAATAATTACAGTGGTTTAGCAATAGAGACCATTTTTCTGATTTGTTGAGCATAGAATAATTTCATCATTAGTTCACAGAGAAAAGCTTTCAGTGTTTCCTGGGAAGAGTTTCCTTTCTTTCAAAAGCAGAGCAAAATCCAGGTCTCTACTATCTTTCTTTCTGTATACTGCATAGAGAACACCTGAGCCCATTGGTGTTTGCCTGGAGCTGAAAGTCTAACATACCTGGCTTGGTAGGCAAAGGTTTGGAGAAGATTTTCATTTTAAGTTCTCAGTTTTTAATTTATTACTTTCTTCATCATTTACTTGAGGGAAAGAGTACTTTAAATTGCAGAGGAAAGGGAAAGATGGTATATTCCTAGCAATCTGAATCATCAAGCCACTGTAGTCAGCTTAAGTAACTATATAATCCTTCTGAAACTATAATGGGGGCCAGGTGGATGTCTCTAGGGAACATAGATTCCATTAAGATGGTAAGAAGTATCAACTGCAATTATTACTTGTAGGAAACTTTTGGTGTCACTAATTATTGCAACATAAGATCTTGAAATTGCTTTCATTTCTTAGAATAAAATGAACAATCTTTATTAGAGGAAATATGTCTGAGTACTCAAGGTAATATTTTGTCTTGGTCATTGCTGAACACAATCATAGATTGTTTAAACACTAAAAACAGCTTATGTGCTTATACAAAATTATGGGAAATAAACTTATTCTATAATACACCATTGACATTTTATGCCTTTTACTAGTATCCCAAGTTTTATAAAGGAAAAAAAAAATCTGACTTCAGAGTTTAAGTATTTATAGCAATGCTAGAACTTCAAATTAACACAGCGACTACAATGTCCCAAATCCATTATAGTTGCTGTTTTTATTACAGTAATTGAATCTCATTGCGTGATACAGAATTATGTTGTTTGTGATCTAGTAGTCACGTAAGAGTAAGTCTTCTGAACATGAATAGGAAAAGTAAATTCAAAAATGGTTCATTAAATTTTTAAATATAGTATTTTTTCAAAGTCGGTTAATAAATAGTATATTCTTATTTAGATATTTACATTTGCATACATGTATATAAGCCTGGTTAATGCCCCTATATCATTAGTGATTTTTTGGTAAACTCTAGAAAATCCAAAATTATATTAACCATTTAAAGTATTTTTTCCCAGTCTGCGTATATGTGTGCATGTTCTAAATTTAAATCTATTTACATTTGCCGATTACATACCATATATGTGTGGTAAGCTGGCTGAGAAAAAAAAGTGTTCAGAGTTCAGAGCTAAAGAGAAATCACTTATTCAGTCAATACTTACTTAGAAAATTTCTCATGCACTGTACTAAAAACTGGGGATAGAAATGAAATTAAGCATTTCTAAATATCTAAGCTGAGAGTGAAGCAGTTTCTTAGCCTTGTGTGAGTAGACATTTAAGGATTGCTTCATATCCAAAAAATGTTATCAATATACCTAAACAAACTCACAAGCATATTTGAGGAAGGAATTTGGCACAGAAAGGAGGGGATCTTAAGTAAATCTGCAATGGAAGAAAAACAAACACTGAAAAATGTAGTATTGTCAAAACCAACAATATCGGTAGCTTTATGATCGAACCAGACTCATCTGTTCCTCCAGGTTTTGTTCTAGGGCTGTAAGACAAAAGAAAAAAAATCAAGAAATTTGTTCTCTATAAATTTTGAGTTCTCAGGCATGTCTGTAAATGCTAGAGAATTATAATTTGTTTTTAAAGAAAATGTTCTTGAGGCAGGGAAATTTTTTAAAGGAAAAAGGTTAGCATCTGTTCAAATATTAATGAAAAACTGTTTTTAGGAGACTTGAGCCATCTAAATTGTGTAGGTTAAAGTTCTTATAATCTTTAGAATGGCAAGTAGAATAATTTTTAATGAAATAGTTATTGCTACTAACATGTAGATCAGAATTATAAATTGGGGTTGAACATTTTCATGACTGTGTAATACAACTTGGTACATACAGCATATTTATGCCCATGTTACAGACTGTTAAAGGAGAAACAGTATGTCTCATAAAAGTAATTGTGGATGAGGCATCTAAAATACCTGGATTCTCATCCTGACTCTGTCACATCTACCTGCACACATTGTCTGGGCTTTCTTGCTTGGAAGGGATGGAAGGAAGGGATGATTCACACTCCTTCCCATCGTACACAGCCAAAAGGAAAGTAAGCATCTTCTATTACACTGATGATTTGTCTTTATTATCATAAGCTCAAGACATCATTGGTTCTGCAACTAATCACTAGCAGAATGAACAGCTCAGCAAAAGTTTCCATTATTTGATAGATGTTTCTATCTATCTGTTCTAAAATTTAGGTGACCCGTATTTAATACTCCATAGATCAAGCTGAGTCTTTCAGTTTTCTGGAAGTATGTTTCAGTGCGAACTCATCCCATAGGGCACACTGATGTGCTGTTCCACTGTTGTGTTACTAGTGGTCTGTGCTTTCTTCTGCTTTTTTCTTTCTCATTAAGGCTATCTTCTAGTTAGTACAACTGAAATCTTACAAGCTTGAGTAATTTCTCCTCTGTTTTATGATTGTGCATGCAAAGGGAATTTTTAAAAAATACGTAAATATCACTCTTGGAATTTTGATTCTGTAAGTTTGGGGTGGAGCCCAGTAATTTCATTTTTTAAACAAATACCCCAGGTGGTAATGATGGTATCTATCCTTTCATTGGGGTTGCTTATATTTCCTAATGAATTTTATGATCAGCTTGTCATTTTTGGGAGGGGAAAAACAGCTGGGATTTTGAGAGGAATTTGTTTAATTAGATCAATTTGGGGACTGTTACCATCTTAAAAATATTGTCTTCCAATCTGTGAGCACGAGATGTTCCATTTATTTATTTTCTTAACTTTCTTTCAATGATGTTTTATAGTTTTCAGTGTCCACATCTTACACTTCTTTTGTTAAATTTATTCTAAGCATTTTTGGGTGCTATTATAAATAGAGTTGTTTTATTAATTTACTTTTAGTGCTGTTCATTGCTAGTATATAGAAGTACAATTCATTTTTATATATTTATGTTGTATCCTAGAACCTTGCTGTATTTCATTTATTAGTTCTAAAAGGTTTCTTTGTTAATTCCTTAGGATATTCTATATAAGAGATCATGTCATCTGTGAATAAAAGTAGTTTTACTTCTTCCTTCCAATCTAATTTCTTTTATTTCCTTATCTTGTCTGACTGGCCTGGCTAAAACCATCACTACAATCTTAAACAGAAGTGACTCACAGAAAGTTCTTAAAAGAAACAGCCATATAGAATTTCTCTGTATTAGCTGTCACAGCATTTTTGAGGATGTTTTCTCTGATGCCACTCATCCATTTTAGAAGAGTTTATGCAAAACTTTCTTTTAAAATTCCGTGAGTATTTCTCCTAAACAATTGATGTATCTGCTTCACAGAAAACAAAACGTTGTAGCCCATTGTATGTTCTCTTTACCTAGTCTATCAGGAAGTCAAGTTCATAGTCAAAACCTATTAATTCCATTCAATTTCTTGAACCACATGATATTAAAATTATATTACATATAATAATTGACATTTTCACTTTTGCCTCTTTTTTGAGGCTTTGCTTTTCTACTTCTATTTTACTATAGTTTAGAGTTCTGTAACTTTTTCTTAAAACTCCCTAAAATTATGTATGCTGCTAAGTCTTAACAGTTTACATATTTTATTGTGCAGTGTTTTAGAATTTGACCCCATTACCCTTCTCTTCTTGAAATGCTTTTTTCTCTGAGCTTTTGTGATTGTACACTCCTTTAATTCTCCATCCATCTCTCTGGTCACCTCTGTTTTTTCTGTGAGCTTTCTGTATGCCCCTTTTATGTTGGTATTTTTCAGGATCCCATCGTAGGCCCCCCCCCCTTTTTTTTTACTCTATGCATTCTATCTTGTTGGTGCCTTTTAATTCCATGGCTTCAAGTAACATCAGTATATTAATGACTTCCCAATCTATATTTCCACTCCAGATCTCTTTCTTAATCATCCACCAGATCTATTCAGTCCTGTTCTGTCCATCTTCTTGTCTGTCCTAGAGACATACCAAGCTCAACATGTAAAATTAGGGGGAGCTTGGGTGGCTCAGTCAGTTAAGTATCTGCCTTTGGCTTAGGTCATGACCTCAGGGTCCTGAGATCCAGTCCTGCATCGGGCTCCCTGCTCAGTGGGGAGTCTGCTTTTCCCTCTCCCTCTGCCCCTCCCCCATTTATGTTTTATTTCTCTCTCTCTCTCTCAAATGAATAAAATCTTAAAAAAACGAACAAACACGTAAAATTAAATTCATCATACTCCTCACCAAACAAGCAACCAAAATGAATGACCTGCTTCTCTTGTACTGTCTTTCTCAGTTCATGGCACCCATACTCTTAGACTTGCCCAAGTGTAGCAACCCAGGCATCACTCTTTACTGAACTCTACTTCCATAAATTAATCTGTTATCTCTTATAGAGATTAGTTTAGTAGGAAACTCTTATCTTTTAAAAATAATAACCCATAACTCTGAGCTCATTATAATAATACCATTTATGAATTATATACCTTTAAAGATGAGTTTTTATGGTACATGAATTAGATCTTTTAAAATGCTCAAGAAATACTAAAAATTTTTTTAAATGCTCAAAAAAGTAACTGTAAAAAAATGAATCTGTAATCTATGTTGCTTCTTCAGTAAATATTATGATCATAGTGGTGATAAATGCAGATGATATTTTGTTTAAGGCTTAGTTTGTCAAGCATGTTTTCTTCTATTCCATTTCTCCTTAAGAGTTACCTTTCCCTAAAATGTTTATCTCTCTTTTTAAAAAACTCTTGCATACATTTGTAACATCGCCAGGGTGCTTAAGATGAGTACAATACAGGCCTCATTCTTAAGGAAATGTGATGACTTTCCTTTCCTCTTTTTTATGGTCCCAAATTTCTCCTTTGCACAAAAATATAATTGTTGGCCTGAAACTGTGAACTCTATTTATATATTGAAGATTCTCAGTTAATAAGTAAATAAGCTATTCTCTTAAAAAAATTAGAAAAATTACTGGGTTAATTGATTCTCCATCATATTATTTTCCATGTGTGCTTATGACTTCATGGTCTCCATATTGGATCACTTACAGTGAAAGCTTTGACACTTGATTATGTATACGGTCTAAAGAGAAGGAGCGTCTGAAGATAAAGTGCTGGGAAGGCTCTGCTACTAGAGTGAGAACCTAAAGATGGAGGAGGGGTTTGGGTCAGAAACATAGGTGGATGGGTTGGCTTAAAGCAGAAAAAAGGCAAATATGAAAATAGGTAAGTTAGACTGGGAGTTGGGAAGTTGGTTGTCAGTACCTGATGGCCTTACTTTTCTCAAACACATAAGAGGCAGAATGTAAGAGTTTGTAAGTTGAATTAGAGGTTTGATTTGAAGATTTGGAATAATCACTGAAGAAAATCAGAAAAGTAGCTGACCAAGGACAAATTAAAGGGTTGATGAATAACTCAATAGATTCAACTGAGGGACAATTCCTGGAGACATCAGCATGGGAGAGTAGTGTGATCTTTTCCAACAGCACTGAGCCAATCCAAATATAGGTACAGAAGTCAGATTGTAGCATTTGTGGAGGATGGGAATTTCAATGCGAGGGGATGTTAGAAAAATAACAGTGGAAAGAAATTAAGGGTGCTCAGGTAAATATCAATGCTATACAAGAAGGAAGAAAAGTCCAGACAGGAACTGATAGACTAGGAGAATGTAGAGAAAATCCAAAAATTGGAAAACTGTATCACATAGTACAAAAGCAGATTTAGGGAGCTGGAACAGTGAGAGATTTTAATATCACAGTATGACATTGAAACTGAAGATTGTGTGGTGGAGCTATTTCACTAGTTAGCAAATTTTAAGACGTAGCCTTTGGAGCAAGTAGAATAGAGTAGATGAATAAATGTGAAGGTAGATGGAGATACGTTAAGTTTTGGAGTTAAGAAGCAGTTGGTTAGGTCTTCTTAATGAATATGTAAGTCTCACCGGATTACAGTAAAATTGAGAATTGAAAGAAGACTAAGCCAGCTCCTAAAGACTTCAGTGAATGAGTCAATGGCCATGAAGTCACCAGATGATAAGAGGAAAGGAGAAAAAAAGGAGAAGTACATGTTGGCATATCCAGAAGTCATACGCTGCGAAAAAACCAAAACAAAAAACTTTTAAGTAAAAATAGAAGAGAAATATTTTTTTAAAAAAGTAGCCAGTAGTTAGAAGTATTACAACCTATGAAGAAGGATAAGTATTTGTCACTAGAAAGGTCTTCAGGGGAAGCAATGTGTTCAAGGAAGCACCAGGTTTGAGTTAAGACAAGACATAGATTGTTTTGTTGACCATAATGGAAAGGGTATGGAATAAGTAATTAGAGTATAGCTTTGTAATAGAGCCACCTGGCTTTCCCTCTGCTGTTGGTGTCATCACATTTTCAGGGTATTCTTTTCAGCTAAGTCATAGTATTTATACTTCAATACCACGTCTCTATTTTTTGATATGAAATTAGAGATCAGTGTTAATTAAAATTTACTCCCACATCCTGCATAAATTTTAAGAGACTTATAAAATTTAATGGACTTCATAATATAATCATTATTAGTAATTCTGTTAATTTGTATTTCTCTGGTGACTGGTTATCCTCTCCTGTCACCTCCAGAAAATCCTATTCAGAGGTGTCTACTCATTCAATTTTACTGATGAATCAATTTCACTATAGTTAGAATAGCAATTGAGGGTTATATACATTTAAAATGTCTATTGGCCTTCATTTATATACTGAACTTTTGTTTTCTGGTATTGCCACCAATGGTTAAGCTGTAAGTAAATAATGTTTCTGTAGATTTGTTTTCTATAAGAGATAAAATTAATTTTCTTGCTCTTTTTTTACATTTATTTCTAACATTTTCCCCACTAGTTGCATGTTAGAGAGTAAATTTAGTATGAAAGTTGAGAAATAATTAAATTGGAATGACTTTCAACATACAAAACAATAGAAGAAAAAAACTACTGCAGTAGTTTCCATCATATTTAATATTTGTTTTTAAGAAGCCAATAAGGACAATTAATCTACAGCTATTATTCTAAACTAAATGCAATATTCGGAGCTAGTGACTCCTAACAGAACTGCAGGTATCCCTGAGGATGAGCAAATTTAACGTATAGAAGTTTGATTTTTATAGAAATAATAAGAGTAAGAATAAGTTCAAAGTGAAAGAATTTTCAAGCATGAATATTATTAGGCTATATGGCAGTATATCAGTATAATGTGGTACTGTATAGTATGACTTCATTTTCAACTTTTTTTTTTTCAATTTCTGATTCTCCATGTAGAAAAATGGGATCTGATCTTAAAGAAACAAAAGTCATGGGGAAAAAGTCCACAAACACCTGGCCTGAGACTTGAGAACCTTAATGACACAATTCCAATCTTTATATTTTATCCTTATTTTGACTTCAGTCTTTCACACTCACTGATCTTTCTCCTTACAGGCTCTTGCTTTTATACTTTTGTATGTATGTTCACATTGATTCTTGTGCCTGAATTGTTTCTCCCTTTCTGTTTATAAGTACCTACCCATCCTTCAATGCTCAACTCAAATATTAATTCATTAATTAATGCTGTCTCTTTTTTCTTCACAATTTATCTGATATCCTTTACAATAACAGTTTCTCTTGTGGTGCTCATAATATAGTTAATTATGCATCTATTTAATCAAACATGGTTGACCATTAGTTAGCCTTTTGAAGATAAGTTATCTATCATTTTTATCTTTTTATTGTTTTTTTTTTTTTAAAGATTTTATTTATTTATTTGACAGAGATAGAGACAGCCAGTGAGAGAGGGAACACAAGCAGGGGGAGTGGGAGAGGAAGAAGCAGGCTCATAGCAGAGGAGCCTGATGTGGGGCTCGGATCCCATAACGCCGGGATCACGCCCTGAGCCGAAGGCAGACGCCCAACCGCTGTGCCACCCAGGCGCCCCTATCTTTTTATTGTTTTATCTCCCAGTGTGTACTATACCTCACAGAAAGTAGGCACCCAGTTAGAGTTTGTGTATGAATATATGAATAAGTAAGATTGTAATAAAGCAGTGAAGATATAGAGGTGTGAAGAGCTTCCAACATAGTGGTTCTGGCTTCCAGCATAGTGCAATACTCAACGCACTCATCTCACTCTTCTTCAGTGAAAGTTTAAATAGTCCAAGAGGTCGTTTGTATTGCATTTAGGAAAGATTTCATTGGTTGATGGGTTGGTTTACTGATTTGACATATGACAAATTGTTATCTCTCTCATCTTTATAGTTTTGGATAGGATTCGAGAATTCATTTTACGCTGTTCTTTTAGGGTGCATTAGATTGGTATTCATTTGTCTATAAACAGTATCTTAGGGAACCCTTTTGTTATATTTATTTATTTATTTATTATTTTATTTATTATTATTATTACTATTTTATGTTTTTCTCCCACCCTTGTCAGACTTCTTACAGGATTTTTACATATAAAAACAGTGATTATCATTAGGATGGGGAAAATAAGGAAACTTGAAAATTAGTCTTCTGAGACTTTCTATCAAGATATTTTGAATAAATTATACATAGGACTTAATATTAAAGTTGTCTGAAGACAACTGCATATTTTTATAAAAATCTCTGAATTAACCAACTTACTTTACTATTTTTGATTATCATGATTTATGAATTATTGCTTCGCATTGTATACCTGTCATCTGTAGAGACTTACCCTTTCAGTCTGACACATGGAGGATTCAGCTGGCTTGCTTTGCAAAGTTGTGAATGAGAACTTGATGCCATGTTACACTGACTCATAGTAAGCATAAGATCACTTATCATCATCCAAAATTTATTTTAGTATCATAATAAATAACACATAATCTTCCAAAAATACACATGAGAGATAACGTAACATAATGGTTAAAACTGGATTCTGACAGAACTAGATTGAATCCTGGTTCTGTCAGTTCCTAACAATGTAACTGTGGGCAAATAAAAACCACTTTTTTCATCTATATATCAGAGATAACAATAACTTTTTCCTAGGGTTGTCATGAAAATTCAATGAGATTATATCCTTTTAACACCATTCCTGGCATTCCTGGCACAGGATAAGCATTTGATAAATAGTAGAGATTGGTAAAGAAAGAAAAGGGGGGCACCTGGGTGGCTCAGTCAGTTAACCAATTGCCTTCCTCTTAGGTCATGATCCTGGCGTCCCAGGATAGAGCCCCATGTTGAGCTCCCTGCTCAATGGGGAGTCTGCTTCTCCCTCTCCCTTTACTTCTCCACGCCCCCCTGCCCCGCTCATGCTTTTACTCTCTCTCAAGTAATAATAAATAAAATTAAAAAAAAAAAGAAAAAGAAAGGAGAGGAAAAATAAATTATAAAATTCTCACTTTTTGTGGTCTTTTTAACTGCATATTTCATAGAAACTTTCCAGTAACACTTTGACAGATAATTCAGAATAAGTCCATCTTACATTTTGTACAAGAGGAAATAATTTCCAAAATACCAAACAGATTTCATGATAAGATAATTTCACAAAGTAATATGGGAGAGATTCTGAAAAATGTTTATAAGGTTTGTTTCATAGTTTGATATGGTTGACCTTTAATGGTCTTGGAGTTGAAGTGCTTTTATTCCTTAAAATTCCTTCATTTATGCAGCAGATATTTTTGAGCATCTTCCATATGCCAGAACCTCTAGTAAAATGGGGGGAATACTGGTTGACAAGACCTGGCCCCTGGGGCGCCTGGGTGGCTCAGTCGTTAAGCACCTGCCTTCGGCCCAGGGCGTGATCCCAGGGTCCTAGGATCGAGCTCCGCATCGGGCTCCTCTGCTGGGAGCCTGCTTCGTCCTCTCCCACTCCCCCTGCTTGTGTTCCATCTCTCGCTGGCTGTCTCTCTCTCTCTCTGTCAAATGGATAAATAAAATCTAGAGGGGAGATAGAGTAATTAGAAGTAAATAAATTATTACAATAAGTAATTACAGTAAGTAAAAGTATAAAAAGTAATTCTAACATGTGATTTGATAATATTTCCCCTTAGTACATCATTTTAACAACTCACTTAATTATCTCATTTAAAGCTCTCTACTAACTTTGAAATACAAATGTATGGGAAATGGAAGTTATAAAAGGATATCTAAATTGTCTAAATTGCCCAACATTAAATCATTTAAACTGAAGCAGAGACAGGTGACTCTTTCAGCATTATACAAGCTTGTATAATATAATACAGAACCCCATGCGGGGCTCCATCCCGTGACCCTGAGATCATGACCTGAGCTGAAATTAAGAGTCGGACACCTGACTGACTGAGCCACCTGGGCGCCCCTTAACATTATTTACTAAAAGAATGATAACAATAAAGTGGTGAAGCCTTTGAAAGTATAATAGGACAATGAAGTAGCTATATACTGAATTTAAAAATGAGTCTATAAATATCTCCCTTATAATATTCACTCATTATTATATTGATAGACATTGATGAATATTTTATATATCCTTAAACATAAGAGAATTTTCATGTTGGTCTTATATAATATGTGCAGTTAATCCTTTTAATGAAGAGGCTAATGACAGTAGAAATAGTAAAGTTTAATGATGTGTTAAAATATTAGCTGTGGGAGTCATGGACTACATTAAATAACAAATCTGCATGTCTAGAAAATTAGACATAAGAAGGTCTCAAGTTCATAGAGCACTTCTTAAGGAGGGAAATTGGGAAAGAGCTCCATTAAGCATGTGCTAGAGTGCACATGTACGCACATACACCGGTACATCCATGTACATATGACATCAGTGGAGCTCCAGAGCTAGCACCTCCTTAGCAAATGGAAAAGGATAGAAAAGGTAGAAATGGGCTACCCATCAACTCCATCTCTACAATGTGACTCAACTGCTTTGTTTGAAGTGATTTCCTAAACAGGAGACAGGGTGAATTAAATTTTAAACTACATGTGAAAAGTCAGCAAAAATTATAAATGTTCATGATATTTGTTGAATTATATGAGCTATTTTTATGCATCCCCTTTATTAGTGTCCTTATTTGAAAGATAAATTGTATCTCATATTTCTTGGATAATACTTTTCCTCTTTGTCAGATTTGTGAATTTCTAGTTGATTTTACAATTCTTTTCCTGGCCCCACCTATCTGCTTTATTAGGGACAAGATCAATCCCTATAAGTAAGTTTTCTCAGCCCTAAGAATCTCATCTGGGAAATCCCAAATTTTGCACCATAATTCTATGCTTAAGCTCAGCAAGAATAAAAATATTTATTTCACTGAGAGAATGCAAGCCAAAGTTAGGAATGAAAATGAATGCATGACATTGAGTTTAAAGCATATTTCTCAGAAAAAAATGTGAAAGTATTACACTAAAATATCTATCACAATATTTAGGAAATACTGGTTTAAACACAACTTTATTACAGAACTTCTCAGAATGCTGAAATAGACTATGAATCTCAAAGAGAAGAGCAGTATGTTTACTGGTTTCCCACACTTGTTGCCCTTAAAACCATTTGTTTTTAAGCATTGGTTCATGGGGTTAATTTTCTGGAAATACACTTGGAAAGTACCAATTTAAAAGATTTGATTATATATGTCTAAGTATTCATACTTTATAATCTTACCTTGTTGAGAGACCCTTTCATTTTTACATGGCAGGAAGATTAAAAAAAACAAAAACAAAACAAAATAGGAGAACCCAGGAGTCCCAAGTACAAAATAGTATGTAAAGTTTTCATTATTGTATTTTTTTAGATTTTAAAAGCCTTACGTTTGGTTTGCATCAGAGCTAAGAACAACTGTTTAACAAAGGTTCTCAAATATGTTCTTAAGCTATTAATTCAGACTTTATAAATGGTTAGAGGCTTATAAGAAATAATGGATTTTCTTCTGAGGAAAACATACAAATATATGTACATATTAATATATAATATAGTATATCAATACATCATATATGTGTTATGTATAGCACTGCCTAGAACACTTCCTAGCTTAGTGCAGGTCCTCAGCACATATTTGTTGAAGAATAAATGGATAAATTAATGCCTATTTCTGTAATTTTTTAAAATGTGGTTTTTCACTAAAACAATTGAACTTAGATAATGAATGAGAATGATAATTTTAAAAAATAAAGATTTTTAAATATCAAGTAATTAGATTAAATTGAGTGCCTTTTCCCACTAATCCTCAAACTATTATGAAATATTTAATCACCCTATTACCTCTTCTTGATTACAGTTTTTCTTGTTAATGATTCATTCTTAAAATCTTAATGTAGTGCTTCCCTTTTCTTCTCTTCCAAGATTTTATTTAAATTCCAGTTAGTTCACATAGAGTATAATATTAGTTTCAGGAGTAGGATTTAGTGATTCATCACTTACATACAACACCCAGTGCTCATCACAACAAGTGCTCTCCTTAATGCCTATCACCTATTTCACCCATTCCCACCACCCACCTTCCCTCTGGTAACCATCAGTTTGTTCTCCGGAGTTAAGAGTCAACTTTACGGTTTGCGTCTCTCTTTTTTATCCCCCCACATTCATCTGTTTTCTTTCTTAAATTCCACATATGAGTGAAATCATATGGTATTTGTCTCGCTATGACTGACTTTTTTGCTTAGCAAAATACTCTCCAGCTGCATCAATGTCATTGCAAATGGCAAGATTTCATTTCATTCTTTTTTATGGCTGGATAATATTCCCTCATATGCATCAGGGTGCATGTATTCCTTTGAATCAGTATTTTTGTATTCTTTGGGTAAATACCAATAGTTGTAGTGCTTCTCTCTCATAGTTCAACTATTATATACAGAAAGCCACAGACTATTATGGGAAGGGACTTCAGAAGTTCTCTAGTGATCTGATCTAAAGTTAGACTCCTATCAGTGGTTCGCAAACCAAGCTCATAAACAAATTGCCAGGGGAGTGTTTTAAAAACATCAATTCTCTGACCTTAGTATGAGAATTCTGTTCCAATATATCTAGATGTGATAATCAGTAACCCTCCCTATACAATATCACTGATAGTTGATTGTTAAATCTGCATAAAGAATTCAGATCACTCTACCTTATGAGGCAGTCCACTATATTTTTGGACATTTGTAACTATTGGACTTTTTTAAATGGAGCCAAACCCTACCTGCCTATAACTTTTTTTAAAAAATGGTCACTGTCTTAGGCTAGAGAGTGATTATAAGGGTATTCACTTTATAATCATCCTGCAATTGAGCGTATGTCTTACATACTCCTTTGTATTTGTGATATATTTCACAAGTTTAAGAACATGAAAGTTGAATTGGAAGAGAGTTATATCAGGGACTATCATCTCAGAATTGAAAAGTTATGTTTGACCCACTGGGTCGGGGGTGAGGGAGTTGGGAGGGGTGTAAAATATATTTTTATATTATTTTATTTTAATTAATTTAATTTGTGTTCATTAGTTATATAATTATTATTTGCCTGTAAGACAAAAACAACACATACCTAAGAAGAATTCTATCTTTAAATAGTATTTATCCAAATTAAAGATCTGTCGTGTTCCACCGATCTCTACTACATTAATATTTGCATTTCACTTGCTATGTACAAATTGTTTTACCCATTTGAAGTTATTCCACAATTTGATAGTAAATCAACATAGCATGCATCTTGTATTGAAAGGATGCAAATAGCTTCAAAATAGTGAAATTGTGAAATTTTACCTCTTTAGCACAATTTAAAAACATTATGTTTGTAACAATGATAGAGGAAAAAACAGTGAAAGGGAAGGTGAAAGATGAAGAAAAGAACAGAAAGGTATTGAAAGGATTAATGTATTTTCTTTACGAAATAGATAAGTTGTACTATAAAGCATTTTTATTGTACTATAAAGCATTTGTACTAAAACCCAATGTAGTCATTAGTAGTATTTAAGCCCCTCAGAAATTTGTTCGTAAATGTTAATAGCTAATATTTCTGTAAGCCAAAGTTAGGACTCTCGGACCACATCATTTATTTTGAAAAATCTTACAGTTCCGTTTTTCTGAATTGATGGATTAGGTATCTATGCCCTAATCATCAGCAGAGTTGCTGTGGAGAATGATAGACTAAAAACTCAATATTTTTATAGTGCTTTTATTGTTCAAATTTTCCTCTTTTTTATCATTTAAAATTCTCATTTACATAAATTATAAGAAATATATTTAAGCCCCAATAGCTTTTTAAACTTGTATTGAAGGATTGAAAATTTTTAAACTCTAATGATGAGAACACCTGTGAGTCAGTATTTCTTTTCAAATTGAAAATAACTAGATGCATGTCTCAGAATATTACTACATAATAGTTTATAATAATTATTCTGCATGACAGAAGGTAATAGCAGTGCTCTGAGGCTAAGACTATAAATGTATTTGAATTTGCATTCAATTTATTATAAATCTTAAAATATAATGTTAATAATGGTGTTTAAATTCTTAAGCTTTTAGCAAAATAAATTGCATGGGAATAACAGCTGCCCTCATTTCTTTTTACTTCAGAAAGAGTTGTCTATTCAAGAAGGTATTTTGTTCATGAAGTCAAGGATTAAGTTTCTTCAGTTCTAGATTGACAGTATCACCCTTGATGTCTCTACTGAGTCATTAAATATTTCTGCTTTCAGTATTTGCATATTTATAATGAAAATCACATGCAAAAAAAATATCTTAAGGATCTTTTAGATGGTTCAGTGAGAAGGCTAGGATTTTTAATTTTATTAGACCAAAATCTTTGATCGTTCCTCCTAATAATACAGAAACAGTTGCTCAGTGTATCTGGTGTTGACCAACTAGAAATTAACTAGAATCGTTAGTAACTATATTTTACCCCCATGCTTTACCAGAAATAGGAAAGTGACCGTAGAAAGTGCCTATCCCAAGATCCCTGAGATTCTTTTAAAGGCAACTTTGACAGAATTTTCTCCAGACTCACTAAATTTAATTTCTATGAGTCTACAGTGTTCTAAGACTAGTCTCAGATCTCAAATTCAAAGTCTTATAGAGGCCAAGTAGGTAATGTAAGTGATTAAAATCAGGCTTAAGGACTAGGTAGTATGGAAGCTGTGGCCAGTTGGAGAGCACATGTTCCCCAGTGGGTCCAGTGCTGCTCAGCCCCAGCTAGTCCTTGCCAGACTGGAATGCAGGCAGTACTGCCATATGGAACCTTTCAGGAGACCAAGCCCTAATCCCCTTATCCTTATGTTAACTTTGTAAAGATCTCTTCTGGCTAAAGAAAGTAGATCAGCAGGCCAGATTCACTGATGGGGGACGGGGGTACTGGTTTGCATCTGATATAGTAATTATTCCTGGGAATACTGAACCTGAGTTACCAAAAGCTCCAAATGATTAAAAAAAAAAGGAATAAATCCTATGTTTTAGAACACTCTTTAGTAATGTAAGTACAAACAGATGAATCAGAATATTACATGTCTAAAACATTCTTGTTAATGATTAGCTAGCTAGGCAAGGAGATAGATGTAAATAGATAAAGTGATTGATTGGTAAATAGATGGTAGAAACAAGCATAATAATAGGATGTTATATGGAATTGTTGTACAGAATACTATAAAGCCCTTAACAGAAACAATAAGTGCTGTGATGGATTTAAGTATCCAGGAATGGAGCTAATTATAGAAATGCTAATAAGTATAAATAAATGATGTTGCCAATGTGGAAAGCTTTGTCTTCTATGTTTTATAATATGATTACCTAAATTAAGGGGAAATTAAATGAAGCTTCATTAAGATTACTAGAAAATAAAAAAGAAAACAGTTAAGTTTGTTCTTAAAATGGGAGGGAAAAATAAAATAAGACGAAATCAGAGAGGGAGACAAACCATAAGAGTCTCTTAACTATAGAGAACAAACTGAAGGTTGCTGGAGGGGGGGATGGGCAACTGGGTGATGGGCATTAAGGAGGGCACGTCATGTAATGAGCACTGGGTGTTAGATGCAATGGATGAATAACTGAATTCTACCTCTGAAACTAATAATATACTGTATATTAACTAACTGAATTTAAATATAAAGATTTTTAAAAATGGTTTTAGTAAAAGCAGCTCTTTAAAATGCAAAATTAAATAACTACTCTTGATTGGTTTGGAGTTCACAGGGTATACAGTGGGTTAGACTGAATTCTATATTTTCAGCTAGTAGTTTTGGAATTTTGGAAATTATTTAATTTACCATGGAAGGGGATGGTTTTAATTTTGTTTTTAACTCTGATCAAGTGTGTATCTGAAATCAAACAAGCATGGCACTATTAGATTATAATTACTACAATTATAATATAGTAATTATTATTTGTAAGGATAGATAAGATTTCTTTTAAAAAAAAACTTGTCTATTAATCTAACTTAAGTATAAGTAGTAATCATAATATCCTTCTCAGACTTATTTTTTAAATGTTAAAGAGCTTTTCTTATATCATTCTAGAATTTGGAATAGTTCTATGTATAGTGAGTAACGTCAATAACTATGCTTTAGAAATCTGCTCACAGCTTTGCCTTCTTTTTTCTGATCTAGTAACTCAGAAATGTATTTGTACAGTTTAATTCAGCTTTGTGCAAAATTCATCACACCGTACATATTAATATTTAAATTGTAAAAATATATATGAGTTTTCAGTGTGTATATTGGCATACATTCTGTATTTCATGGATATCTTATAATCTAATGTATTCAAATAGGCTTACATTTTTAGGGTAATGGAGTTTTAAAATGTGTAGGAATATATACATTTAAAAGAAAAATTGTCTTTGAGAATTTCTATAGATTGTAATTATGAGCAAAATAATCTTTACATTTTGTACTGATTAGTTTATGTGGAATATTGTCTTCTGCTTTAATCAACAAAACCCAATACCTTAAGATAAGTATTTGGGAAATTTTTTCTTCCCTCTTGTGCTGAATTCTGAGATATCTTCATAGCCTTATCAAATTTCTGATTGCCCTCAGGCTGCCAAATATCTGTATACATTTATAAATTTAAGTATATAATTTAAGGAAATTCTTATGCCACTAAATTGATTTCTTGCCAGAACATCCACCTAATTGGTGCCTATGAATCAACGTTCCAGGTTGGAGCTGACGGGCAGTTTAACCATTCTTAATCATCAGCCTGTCCTATTGCTGCAGTTGTGCTCAAAATAAAACCCATGGTGACTGAAAAATTGGTGTCCTCGAGCCTGCAAAAGTGACACACCCTTATTTGTTGCTTGAACAGTGAAAGCAAATGCATGCTTTTGCATGCAGAAATTTTGATTGAGATTTGGTCTGTCATATGTAAGAAAAGATTACTTCAGAACTCTATGTTTACTTAAAGCGTAATAAAGCTCTTGTAAGTTTCGATAGATGTAGACCACGATGTGATAAGCAGAGTGAATACCCAAAGATTTTCCTAGCATATTTCCCCGTGTTATGGTAGAACTGGCACTTGGTTGGATATATTCTAATTGCATGCTCCTATTAACACTGTGAGATGTGGGGTGAGTATTGTCCTTCTTCAGTTTTATCTCTCATAAAGAGAGCCAGATGGTCCTCAAGTCTCTGCACAATTCAGGTTTAGATCATCATTTTAACATTTAAGTAACACTTAATGTAAACTTTTAACATTTAATCTGAACTCCAAAGAACATGAAGTAGGTCATAATTTATAACTTTGAAAAATGAATGCTTAATATTTTTTGCTTTTTATCCAACAATATAAAGCATTTTTATATTATTATTTGAATGAGCTGGTTAATTCCTTAATTTCTTGAAAGAGTATCTAGTAACCTTTTCATCTGTGTTTTCTTCCTCCTTGGGATAATCTTGAAGTGTTTCTGGACTGCAGTCTTCATGAGGGTAAAGACTATGTGTTTAGTCCTTTCCATATCCATTAAGCAAAAACAGTAATTCTTGTCATTGAGAACTATGTGTTGCTTTAGATTAAATAAATAACTCATTAGCTTAAAAAGTTATAGGCAATTCTTATTCGCCGTTTTGGTTCGTTTTATAACATACAGCGCATAATCAAATGAAGCAGTGATTTTTACTTAAAACTTTTAAAGCAGGTTTTCTAGGAAAAATGTTGCGATATCAGTCTTACAACAGACAGCAACAGTATTATAAAACTAAAATACAAAAAGGACCAGGAAAGAAGGAAAAGACCTACAAAAATCACATTTTTCAGTGTCAAGACATAATTAATTCCATTGCACTGTGGTGGAAATAGCACCATTTATGGATGTGTAAAAGATTCAGCCTTTTCCCCTAGTCACCACTGAAATGTAGAAAGAAATGAACTTGTAGATTAAGTGGCCTCTCTCTTAGCAGCATTTGATAGGCAATGAACTAATAGCTTCCTGCTTTCCTTCTTTCTTCCCATATCCTGTCCTCTCTCTTCCTCTTTACCTCCTTTCCTTCCCCTAATCATTTTTCCAGTAGCAACATTTTGTCCATTGTGATAATTTCTAGAAAGATACTGAAATGTTTGAAAATAGTTCTTGTCTTGAGTAAGTCAAAGCTGGAGGAAGACATGGACACTTAAATAATTATAATACAATATAATAACTGCTATTATAATGATATATTCCATCATTAAATATTTCATAGTCACATATGTTGAATGTTAGATAGTTACATGTATTAAATAGCCAATGATTCTGTATTTGCCTTATGTAAGGAAATAAGTGTAAAGGGAACAGTCTTGGCTGATACCAGTTAAGTCAGGAAGCACAAATTCCCATTCCCACTTCCACTATATTCCAGCATTTGATATATTTCCTCAGAGTGTTACTAACTATTCCAGTTAATCTGAAAATGAGGTTATTTTAGTTTGGTTTTAATAAGGTGCTGGACTAGGGGTGCCTGGGTGGCACAGCGGTTAAGCGTCTGCCTTCAGCTCAGGGGGTGATCCCGGCATTATGGGATCGAGCCCCACATCAGGCTCCTCCGCTGTGAGCCTGCTTCTTCCTCTCCCACTCCCCCTGCTTGTGTTCCCTCTCTCGCTGGCTGTCTCTATCTCTGTCAAATAAATAAATAAAAATCTTTGTTAAAAAAAAATAAGGTGCTGGACTAAAGAGTTAGCAAAAAGGGACAAGTAAGGGAAAAGGCCAAGACTATTACAAAGAATGAATCAAATAGGGTTTGATGATTGGTTGAAATACTTCGTTCATATATTCAATAAATATTTATTGAGTGCTTATTAAGTGCCAGGCCCTGTGTTTTATATATATATATATGAACTTATTTTTTAAAAAGACAAATGTCCTTCAATAAGACTGCTTTGGTCTTTGATTTCCTCAATATTTTCGAGATGTGAAAACCTAAGCTACATTTTTCTCCAGAGATAATGGTTCAAAGAGCAGGGGCAAATTTTCAAGCCAGTTTTCATTCTGGCCATTCTGAAGCTAGTGTCCATTCAGCCCTGAGTTACAAATTAGCTCTCTAGAACATTCACTTATTTCAAGTTAATTTTTTCTATAAATGTGTCTGCTCTTGGCTATCCTAAAATATTGCATTTTAAGGTTGTACTTATTTTAATTCACAGTTACTTCAGAAGTAACCTGGGGCGGAGGGGCGCCTAGGTGGCTCAGTTGGTTAAGCATCAAACTCTTGATTTCAGCTCAGTTCATTACCTCAGGGTCATGAGATTGAGCCCCGTGCTGGGCTCCACAAGCGGGGAGTCTGCTTAAGATCCTTTCTGCTGCCCTTCCCCATCCTCTAACATATATAAATAATTCTTGAAAAATAAAAAAAGTAGGGGCGCCTGGGTGGCACAGTCATTAAGTATCTGCCTTTGGCTCAGGGCGGGATCCCGGCGTTCTGGGATCGAGCCCCACATCAGGCTCCTCCGCTATGAGCCTGCTTCTTCCTCTCCCACTTCCCCTACTTGTATTCCCTCTCTCGCTGGCTGTCTCTCTCTCTCTCTGTCAAATAAATAAATAAAATCTTAAAAATAAATAAATAAATAAAAATTTAAAAAAAGTAACCTAAGGATTCACTAAAGTAGAATAAAGTTGAAGTAAAACCATTATTTCTACAAACATCTTCTGAGTATCTTACTTGTTTATGCCTAATGCCGGTGTTCAGCCTGGAGCTGATATGTATGGAAAATGCTCACCAAATATTAGAAAGAATGGATGGATGCGTAAATAAATGAAAGAATAATGTGTGTAGAATATAGCATTATGTTTAAGAGTGCAGGGTCTGGAACCCAGACAGTTGGGTTGGATCCTGGCTCTCCCACTTATTATCTTGTGTGTGTGTGTGATCTTGGAAAAGTTCCTTAACCTCTCTGTGCCCAGTTTTCTCATCCATAAAACTGTGATAATAATAATAGTTTCCTCATTGGATTGTTTGAGGATTAAATAAATTAAAACTAGCAAAATATTTATAACAGTGACACATAGTAAGCACTGGTTAAGTATTTGCTAAAATAAACACAATGAAAAAGAAATATTATCTCCAGCTTTAAAGGCAAAATTTATATGTGAAACATCAACACTTACAAAGTCATGCACTACTAACTTAAAATTGCTAGGAATGAAGACTGGGTTGGTAACTCAACTGTAGCCAACTGATACTGACCCAGTCTATGTTTCTCATTTTCAGGCCTTTCTCTCATTGGTTGGTGTCTTGGGAAAAGGGGGAGGGAATTTGAACCTAGTCTGGAGTAACAATCGGGCAATTGCTACATGAGATCACGTCTTAACCCAAGTAGCTCAAGATTCCATAAGCGACAAATATTTTTCTCTTATAAATGTAAAAGCTATTTAGCCACTCTATTTACAAAACAGGGAGGTTCTTCTGAGTCTAGTGAAAGGATAGCTTATTCGTCATACCCGGGGGGATCTCCAGATTGGCCAGTTTTAGGACTGTGAACGATCTACCCCTAAATTTGTGTTCTCCCCAGTTACTCTCTGATCATCAGGGTCATACAGCTAACATGGGCAAGAATATCTTTCTCCAATTTTGTGGAGGGTATTTGGAAGTTCCTCTGTGTTGATCAGTTGAATATTTGAGTATCAATTTCCAAGGGTGTTTCCAAGAGTAATAGCTTTTCAAAATGTTATTAAAAGACTATATTTTAGGGGTGCCTAGGTGGCTCTGTCAGTTGAGCATCTGACTCTTGATTTCGGCTCAGGTCATGATTTTGGGATCATGGGATCGAGCCCCCTGTTGGGCTCTGTGCTCAGTGGGGAGTCTACTGGAGATTTTTCTCTCTTTCTCTCCCCTTACCCCTCCCCATGCTTTCTCTCTCTCCATCTCTCTCTCTCTCTCTCAATATCTCTGTCTCTCTCTAAAATAAATCTTTTTTTAAAAAAGACTATATTTTAGATACTCAAATAATAAGTCATTTTATCTTCTAATCTGTGAGGAATTAAGATATAAAAATAATCTCTTACGTAGAATAAGAGGAACTGTTTAGTCAGCTATGCTCTATTTCATTAAAGTTTTGATTTCCTTGATATACTAGGCTAAATTTTAAATACATAGTTTCACCTGTTTTAAGGTGCCTCAATGTCTTCAATTTATAAAAGAAAAAAATATTTATTGTCTACAGAATCTTGGGCTAGTAGGCTAAAATGGGACCTGATTTAGCAATTCCTGAATGTCACTCCACACTGGGTTCAAATGTAGTTTCTTCCTTAAATTATGCCTTACATCCCTACTTTAAAAAGCAGCCAACTAATGATGTGCTATACAGTGGCTAACTGAACATAATAATAATAATAATGATAAAAAATAGAATCAAGGGAGAAAATAAATACATAAATAAATAAATAAATAAATAAATAATAAAAAGCAACCAAACAGTGAAGTGATATATTCTGGACTACATTTTTTTTAAATATAGGGACAGAACTGAGACTTAATAAGATTTTATAACAGATCAATAAAAATATTTGTTGACATCTCACTATATGCTTTAACTGTCTGCACATGATCAAAGATATAACCTGAATATAAAGTGTGGACCCTGGAAGGTGGAAGGGTTAGCTTAAGTGGAAGAAAGAAAGAAGCTGCGGCAAATTTGTTCAGCGCTTTCTGTGTCAGCACAGAAGCAGACATGAGTGCAGCGGGAGGCAGCCGCATGGCCTGCAGGGGGTGCAGAACTGTTGCGACATGTACAGATGGACAGAGATTAGTGGCATTCCTTAATTTATTATCTGAAATTTTTGACTATTTGATGTCTTTAGCATTTACTTGACACTTACCAGGTGTTGCCTTGGGTTCTATTTTGTCTCTATGCTTCATTTAGCAAAACTGAGTTACAAGGGGTTTTAGAACAATTAGCATGTCTTCTGTTTCTTTAGAGTTGGCATAGCATGGACTCCAGTGTCTTGTACATGGTAGGTGTGCAATAAATATTTGTGAATTGATTAGCATCTATAGATTTCCAAAAGATGTATTAGGAACTTCTGTTTTGTCATCAGCAAATATTGATTCAGTACCAAAATGACTTACGAAACTTACTAGATGCAGCTTACACATTATTATTGAATTACCCCTACGTTACTAGGAGCATTCATTCATATAATGAATTTACTGAATTCACTTATTCAGTAAACTATTTCTTTAGAGCTATTTAGTGCCAAGTATCAGCTGCTAGGCTGCAGACGTACCCTGACAAAATGAGATATCCAAGTTCCATGAGAAGAGAGCACACGATTGAAATAGAATTTCTATGATGGAGGTATAATAAAACCCTGAGAAAACACTATAGTTTGTATCCAAAAATTCGTGGTGTCTAGTGTAATGTTGTCACGTTGGCAGGTTCATTGGATGACCTGGGTAAACCTGGGACAGCCAGCAGTTGTGCCATCTGAGCCCAAAAGTCCATATAGCAGTTACATTTCAACACCACCTGGCCGCAGTTGTTTAGTGAAAATACCAAAAAGAAAAGTGGTTCTGAATTCTGTGGCAGACGGACACTTTCAGCTTAGTGGCAGAGTCCAGGTATCTCCGTGTTGGTTTTCCCAGCCCACGGCAGAGGATTGGGAGAACTACCCTGTTTCTCCAAATGGGCTCCAGAGCCTTGCCATCCACCATCACATCTCCCTCCCAGGGGAGAAGAATTTGAGCCCATGCATTTGCCAGCAGGTGCTAGGCAGAAGATGGGAGCAAATTGGCAATCATGTTATATCTAATTTCACATTATTGAGGAATATGTTATTGGGAGGTCTTACTGTATATATAGTTGACTCAGGGAAAGCAATCAAAGTTCCCCAAGCTGGTGGGCAAGAGATTGGGGAAGTCTTCACAGAAGAGTTCTTGTTCCAGCAGTGACTTAAAAGAAATATGGTGGCTTGCCAAGTGGCCATGTGAAAAAGGATGTTTATGAGAGAGAGAAAAAAGCAGATGTCAAGGCGCAGAAACCTGAAAGGATGTAGGTATTTCTGAGAACTACATTTATTTCTAGAGCATAGAGTTTGAGAGCAAAGGGAGAAAGAAACAGAGATGAAATGTTAGACATGGGTCAGAATGACTCATTTGTAGGTGGTGCAATGGTTTCTGTCTTGTTCAATAAACAAAAAAGTCATTAAAGAAGTTTTTTCAGAAATTTTATTTTTAAAAGATCACTATAAAACTCAGTTTTCTCATCTGTGAAACAAGAAATAATAGTACTTATTTCATAGGATTGTACAGATTAGAGAGAAAGCATGTGAAGTCTTTTGCATAAAGTCCAGTGCGAAGTATTAGATAAGCAGTGGCTATTAATATTATCATATTAGTATTAATGTTACTGTAATGAACGATTGGAGGGGCAAGTCTCGAGGCTCGTAGCTAATGGTTTTCAAAATTCTTAAACGTTTTCTGTTTCAATGACCAATTCATATATACATTCAAATGATTTTGAAAATTATTCATTTTCCTTTTCTGTTTTTCATGTTAATATAATTAGAACCAAGCTAAATGCATTTTAATATATTTGTTACTTTCTTGGATAGAATAATCATGTTCTGTATTACTCTAAGCTTTTATTAGCCTTAATAAAAACCTCTGCTTTGCAACTTTCTCTTTGGGTCATTTTAGAATGTCTGTCTTCCGTAATTGAATTGTATGACATTCTATAATATGCATCCCCTTAAGTTTACAGTCGAAGAACTTGAGACCCCAGAGATCAAATTATTTGTCTCAGGATAGGTGCTATATAGTCCTAAAGTCAGAACTCCAGGTTCATAAGCCGACGTCCTTACTTATTAACCTAATTTTGCTAATAATTTTTAAATATAGAACTATCCTGGGGCGCCTGGGTGGCACAGCGGTTAAGTGTCTGCCTTCGGCTCAGGGCGTGATCCCGGCATTATGGAATCGAGCCCCACATCACTCTCCCACTATGAGCCTGCTTCTTCCTCTCCCACTCCCCCTGCTTGTGTTCCCCTCTCTCTCTGGCTGTCTCTATCTCTGTCAAATAAATAAATAAAATCTTTTAAAAAATAAATAAATAAATAAATAAATAAATATAGAACTATCCTTTAATGGGTGGAATACTTGAATTTCCACCCTAACTTTTCTCTGACATACTATTACAGGAGAACATGAAGGCAAAAATGTTGCTTGGGTGAGTAGAGAGAAAATCAACCTCTGATTGGGGGATTGTAAAATCCTGGCTAAGGCAGATGGAAGAATGGATAAGCACAATTAGCACAGTGTATCGCAATTCCTGTAAAGGGCGGTAGACTAGCAGCTACTTCTAGGTAGGCAGTAAATGCGAGTCTTTTAATTGAGCAAAACAAGAGGAGTGACCTGAATGTTGTTTACCAAACAGCAGATGAAGGCCTACTGTCTTTGCACCTAAGATATAGTTGTACTGTAAGTCTTAGCTAGTGAATCTCAAAGTATGCTTTCTGGGTCTGTAGCTTCAGCATCTCCTGGGAACTTGTTAGAAATGCACATTTTCAGGCACCACTCCAGTTTTAGCGAGTCAAAAACTCTGGGAATGGGGCAGAGTAATGTTTTAATAAGCCCTCTAGATTAGTCTAATGCAGGTTGAAGTTTGGCAACCCGTGTTCTAAGCTAGGTGGGATTGGTTTTCATCTTCTTGAAGTATTGGTAAAGCATGGTGGCTAAGAGCAAATGTTCTAGAATCAGTCTTCTGGGTTCCAATATCAGCCTCACGACTTCCTAGCAATGGGAACTGGCCAAACCTCACAGCCTTTCTGCGCTTCACATTCTTTTTGTGTGCTTATAATAGTTTCTATTTCATAAGTTATTCAGAGGAATATTTCATGTGGAGTAAGATATATGTGAAAGTCCTGAGGTGGAAAAGTTCTTGGCATTTTTCAGAAATTTAAAAGAGGCTTCTGTGGCTATAAAGTATAAAGAAAAATGAGATGAGGTGAAAGAGAAGGTCAACCATGAACAGTCTTATAGGACCTTGGAGAAAGGCTGGGGTCCTCTGCTTCTTGGAGAAACTGGTACTTGCAAGGAGGAGGAGGGACACTTTTTTTTGTTATGAGGGCAGAAAGAATAGTGTGCAAAATCAATTAGGTTTATAGGCTGTCTGTTAGAAGATAAGGGAATTTCTTATGATAGCTTCTATTTTATGGATTTTGCATTTTTCCCAAGGATGATGAGAAAACACTGAAGAATTTTAGTGTAAGAGTGACTAACCCCATTTATGTTTTAGAAAAAAAATATATCTCTGGCTGCTTGTGTGGAATATGGAACACGAGGAGCTAGGATGCTGTTGCAGGAGAGTGCACGAGAGTGGCATGGACTTGAGCAGTAGAAGTCAGGATGGCAAGAGATGCAAGGTCTGAGTATATCTTCGAGGTAGGATCTGTAAGACCTAGTGATAGATTAGGTGTGGAGCTGAAGGAAAGGGAGAGATCAAGGGAGTCTCTTGGATCTCCAGCTTAGGCAACTTGATGAGTAATTATAGTCTTTACTGGAACAGAGAAGGCTGAGAGAGTAATATATTTGAGGGGGAAAAAGTGATTAAGTTCAGTTTGTGGCACATCAAATTTGTAACATCCCGTGTGACATCTGATTGCTTACTACAAGTAGGCAATTGGATAGACAGTTCTGGAGTTTGGAAAATAAGCTACTCAGCTAACTTAAATTTAGAGATGATTTGCATATTTTTGTGTGTGTATGTATATATGGGTATAAATATTAGCATATATATACTAGTTTTAAGGTAAGCAAATTATTTGCTTCTGATAGCTTCCATTTGCTGTATGAAATATAGGGAAAATAGCAAAAGGTAGAAGGTTTGAGTAACGTGAAGAAGGGGTGCAGTGTTTATTGTGCAGAGTGGGGAGTGTGTGTGTAGAGTAACTGTTGAGGCTCGTGACAGTCAATTATAGTGGAACCAATGTGTCCTACTGAATTTTTATTTTCAACAAACCTCAAATGTTGAGATATAGGCATAGAAGAAGCACATAGTAGGATTCATCAAAAGCTTCTGCCAAAGAGTGCCTACGTGGCTCAGTTGGTTAAATGTCCAACTCTTGGTTTTGGCTCAGGTCATGATCCGATGGGTCTTGAGATCAAACCCTGCATCAGGCTTGTGCTCAGCAGGGAGTCTGCTTGAAGATTCCCTCCCTCTTCCCCCCACCCTACTCCTGTGCACTCTCTCTCTTCCTTTCTCTCTCTCAAATAAATAAGTAAATCTTTAAAAAAAAAAAAAGGGTTCTGCCAGTTGGATGCCATATGAGGAGGGATACTAAAAAAGGTGAAGGTACTTGCGAAAGAGGGATTGAAATGATGGACTATGGAATCTAAGTTACGTAAAGATAACGGGAGAAAAAGTGAAAGAATCAAAGTCTCATAATATTGAAAAGTAAGAATACCTGATTAAATGAGCTAGAAAGAAGGGAGACAGAAAGGCTCGTAGCAACTTTTCAAATAAGATTGAGATCTTATTATCCTCTTTTTATATAATAGGGCAACTGAGGCACAAACTATGTTGTTTACTCAGTCATAGCACGAGTAGTACAGCTACATCTTGAATGTGAGTCTCTTGATTAAATTCACCTGGCTTCCCAGTAGATAATTATTTTTTCTTACTGGGTATGCAAATCATAGATATTCTTTGTTCAAGATTAGGAATCATTGTCTTTAACAGAATGGAAGTACAAATGTCCAAATAAGTATTAAAATAGAAAAATGGGTTGTTTGTCTTAGAGCCTGTGTCTGTCTTATCTTTATAATAGTTTTTGCTAAATATTCTTCTCCTTTGTGTTTTTCCTTTCAATGAAATTTGTTTATGTTTTATTTTGAGTATCAGTTGTATTACAGTTGTAATTTTTAGCATTAAGCTTAATGTTTTGTCAGTGATACCATTTGGTTGCCTTTATAAAAGTTTTTGTTTTAGTCCATTTTATTCACATGACACTAATTCCGTAATTAATGGCAAAGGGAAAGGATAATTTACATAGGAAAATACATTTTATATCAAATATTTCTGCTGGAATTTATGCCATTTTAAACCATTTATCTAGAGCAGCATTACCCAATAAATATAATATGAGCCACACATCTAAGTTTAATAATTTTGGTAGGTACATTAAAAAAATTAAAAGGCAACAGGTAAAATTAATTTAGTAATATCTTTTATTTAACCTAAATAGTCAAATAACCTCGCTTCAGATTTAATCTATATAAAAGGATGAATGATGTATTTTATCTGGGGGAGGGGTGTACTAAGACTTCTAAGCCAGTGTGTTTATTACACTCACAACACATCTCAGTTTGGACGAAGCTCATTTCAAGTGTTCGTTAGCCATGTGTTGCTAGTGCCTATAGTACTGGACAGTGCAGATGTGGAGCCTTCATGAAGGATAATTCAACAAAGTAAAATACTCAAACAAAGTTAAGCTCTTTGTGGGACGCCTGGATGGCTCAGTGGGTTAAGCCTCAGCCTTCGGCTCATGTCATGATTCCAGGGTCCTGGGATCGAGTCCCACATCGGGCTCTTTGCTCAGCAGGGAGCCTGCTTCTCCCTGTGTTCCTCCCCCCACTCATGCTCACTCTCTCTCTGACAAATAAATGAGTAAAATCTTAAAAAAAAAAAAAAGTTAAGCTGTTTGTGATTTCTCCTGAGAGAAGCATCGTTTAAGAAATCTTGGTTAGAAAAGATACATATTTGTTGGAAAGAAGAAAGGAAGGATAGCCGGGGGTTTTTTGTTTTTTCTTTTTTTTTGTTTTTTAAAGGAAATAGACTAGCAATCAAATTGGTACGCAGTCTGGTCTTTTTATAGTACAACAATTTGATTGGTAATCCTATCTTTTAGAACCGTAGTTTTTTTGTATTAAACTTTTATATGTGACTACTTGAAAAAAATGGCATAATTGTGTTTATTTATATAAATCTGACTTTAAATAGCTAGCGGTAAATCTTGGGCAATTTGATAGCTCCATTGTGCAATAATCTAAAACATAATCATTCAAAAATTTCTGAGGATTTATAACTTCCATTTTTGGAACATAAGAATTTCTGAATGTAAGGATTTAATCATTTAGAATTTAATAAAACATTTAATAAATAAAAAATTTAATGAACAATTTACATATTTAAATTAAAAATTTAGGGTCTTTATTTAATGTCAATTAGCAACATTATTGGTTTCAATATTTTAAATCAGAATTCTGTAAAACAAATATTCAGTGTCATACAAAACATAATAACAATATATGCTTATTTTATGCTTATAACTGAATTCTGTAAGAGATGTCAAAGTGAAGAAAAATACCTTGTATTTATTTTTTTGTACATGCAATTCATTATCCACTCATTCAAACATGAGTTTAAGCGGCAGGTTATATTCATTAAAGAAAAAGAACTTAGATAAATATCCATGAAAGCAAAAGTAGCTTAAAAATGTGATAGAGTAGAATGTTTGAGACAAGGCATTTACAATTTGCTTAAATTCTATTTATCTTTATTATTTCATTCTGATGAATAGATATTTATTTTCATTATTATTCATTGTTTGCTAGCCTTTGACATCACAAAATTCATTTGAAAACAGAACTATATTAGTTTCATACGTGGCTGACTGTAATGGAAGTGATAATATCCTTGACTTAAGTTTTGGCAGCTAGTTTTCAAAACAAACTTGAGAACATAATACTTTAATGCCTCATGGGAATGCTTCTGCCACACATGCCCCCAGGGTGACTCCTTTTTGAGGACCTCTTCATTGTCTTTCACTATGTCTCTAACCTCACTGAGCATTTTTATCCAATCTTAATAACGGTTAGCTAAAAGCAATAATAAAGCACTTAAATTGGCATTCTTTCCAGGCAAAAGGGAGCTTGTGGTAAAGTCTGAGCTTTGGAGTTCGGGAGTGTTTTCAGGAGGATGATCTAGAGAATAAAGAGAATTTCCCATTGTAATCATTATTTACCAACAAAATGGAAGAGTACATTTATTCACATAGATTGTGTGTACCATTTCATTTAGTGCCCAAAGAATATAATTTTTCATTCACTACCACAGTATATGACACTCTGTAGATACTCAGTAAATGTCTATTAAATTGAATTTACTTCACAATGCATTATTAATTTAATATCTGTGTAACAAGGTCATCTTATAAATATTTTCATTGAAACACATCTTTTTAAATTTCAAATGACTGAAGGTATGGGAATTATTTACCTATATGAAGTCTGAGGGACCATTTCTAAGAAGCCACAGAACTTCTCTATTTATGTAAAGTAGCTGCTTTTTCAAATAAATCTAGCAAGTTTAAGTTTCTGTGCTTAGTAAAGCCTCAATGTCTCTATGTAATCGTAAACATATATAATTTAAAGCTAACGTATCTTAACTGTATTCTAGATGCTGTGCTAAATGCTGTATATATTTTATTTCATTTAATCCTCATCACAAACTTGGGAGAATAATATTATTTTTGTTAGAGTAATTCATTTATTCAGTAAATATTTACTGAATACCTACCAGGCAGGAGGCATTATTTTAAAACCTGGGAGTTAGCAGTGAACACAAGAGGTAAAGTCCTTGCCCCATGCAGCTTCCATTCAAGTGGAAAGGTCTATAATAAATACATGAGGAAACTAAAAGCTTAGAACAGGTTAAAAAATATGCTCAAGGTCAGGAACTATAAATGAGAGAAATAGGATAGAAAACCATGTCTGACTGACTTGGAACCTTAACTTAGGTCTTCCCTTCTTGATAAATTACTAGATTTTGTTGCCTTGAATAAATTGCTTTAGCTCCAGAAAAATCTGGCAGTATTTTTGTTTGTTTTGTTTTGTTTTTGTTTTTGTTTTTTGTATACTGTGTAGTTTTATCATGTTATTCTTTATGTCTTTCAGATTTATAATAATAGTAGGAAAACTTCAAACACTAGTACACTAGTCTAAAAAATAGTTCACCTAACTTCCTTTCCTACATCACCTCCAATTCCAGTGGATTTCCTAACCTTCAAAGACTAACACTCTGTCTGCTCTGAGACATCATTCCAGAGCAAAAATTCATAATTGTTGTAGGACTTATTGACATGGAATCCAGGAAGGAAAAAAAAATAAGTTTAGATTTTTAATGCGCTGAAAGACTTTCTTTAAAAGATTCCAAGGTGGGGCACCTGGGTGGCTCAGTTGGTTAAGCGGTTAAGTGCCTGCCTTCTCCTCAGGTCATAATCCCAGGGTGTTAGGATCCAGCCCCTCATTGGGCTCCCTGCTCTGCGGGGAGCCTGCTTCTCCCTCTCCCTCTGCCTGCTGTTCCCCCTGCTTGTGCTCTCTCTCTCCCTCTCTCTGTCTGTCAAATAAATAAGTAAAATTAAAAAAATAAAATAAAAGGTTCCAAGGAGGATTCAGTATGTATGACCAAGCACATCTAGTCAAAATATTACTGTCATTTTAATCATTAAAGGCGATTATAATCTTTCTGTTTATGGTGATGTCTGAGTGACATATAAAACAAATTTATACTTGAGTAACAATGACTGGAACATTGTCTACATGCACAAATACAAGCTAAGCAAATATTCTAAGTTAAATCACATATTTGCATGTCTTTAAGTGAAAAAATAATAAGTGCTCTTTAGTGGCGAATAAAGGCATCATCTTGAGAATTTTAATGCAGTGCATTTTATTAACACTGGATTTAGTCAAAGGGGAATTACCAGTATTCATCTAATTAGGCAAGAAAAGTATATTTTAACAAAAAGTAAGGGATTACCCGTCATGTAAATATTTTGTTTTCCACATGAAATGCTTAAATTGAACTTAAAATATGCAAGGTTAAGTCTTAACCTAGATACAGTGCTATATTTCACAAAACAATTTACACATTAAAGCTACCTGGGAATTTTGTCTTAACTCTTCTAATTTATGTTCTTGTTTTTCTAAACTTATTAACTAAGACAATAAACCATGGTCCTTGACAGGAAGTACAGTCATTTTATACATATATACATATATAGTCTTCTGTGTTCATGTGATGGTCAGTCGGGTGTAGCCACAAGAGGAGACACAGGAGGAGCTCAGGAAAATGAAGTTTATGATAACAGGTCCTAGGAACCTGGAGGTGTGCCATGCCATTCAGGGGTACATGGGAAAGCAGCAGTATAAGTCCAGAAGGCAGAAAGGGCAGGAATGAGATAAGTAAGGCCAGAGCCTTTGGGGAGAGCTAGAAAGACAAGATTGGGCAGAGTGAACAGTTTAAGATTGGCAGGTTTGAGTCATTCCTTCCAGCTGGGCTTTGGGTTTTAGGAGTGATCTTCTGCCTGGTACCGGGCCCTGGAATGATTTAGGACAGAGAAAGTAAGTGCCTGGTGTGAATAGGCCTAATAAGAGGAGGTGTGGCTCTGAATTAAGCTAATTTGCGTATCAGCAGTTTACACCCGGCTTAGCCCTTTGCTATCTATCTCTAACAATTGGCTAGCCCCAGGAAGGGCAATTTCTTTCCAGCCAGGTAGATTTTTAAGTTGTCAGAGCATCATAATATACTGAAAATAAAAAATATAAACAGTACACATACATATGCATATATGCATACTCACACATATAATCTTAAAATGATTTTTAATCCCCACTAAAATTAAGAAGCATAAAAAATTTGCTTAGATATTTTTGTTATTGTTTAGATATTTTTAACTATCTGTTATCGTGGCCTGTTAGTGTGTACAATTGAAGGAAAACTCTTCCTTTGTCTTTTATTTCCAAGCCCAGAGCTCTAATTTTCTCCCATGCAAGCAAGGGACCTGATAACTGTTAACAACACTGTCTCAGAAAGCACAATGTGCTTCTCTTCCCTGACATTTCCAAATCCTGTGGCCCAGTCTCCTGAGCCCTACTGTAAAGAAGATAGATGGTAAAAAATGGCTATCTTTTCCGGACAATGATTCAGAGCTCATTAAGAAGAATAATGTGACATAAAGCCACCAGTTCCAGGAACTTGGAACAGTGGTGCCCTGCAAATCATTTTACCTGACTCTAACAGTTGCTAAGAAAGGTAAAAGGGCAGGAAACTACTTGTCTTTTCTGGGTCATTCTCAGCCAAATATAAGGAAAACATACATGACTTTAATAAAAGCATCACTCTTGCCAAATATAAAGGTATAATATACGGGTAATATATATTTGGCCTCTTGGGAAGAAAATTCCAGAATGAGTTTTGGGGTTTTTTAATCCCATGGGCCTCCAGAAATTCTGGTAGATTCTTCTGTGAATTTGAAAGATTGATTTGATTAGCTATGGAAGTTACATGGATAATGAGTAATTAGATTTCATCAAGATAAGTAAGTTTAAAGCATTTTCTCACTCTCTGAAATGATGCATGCAATGTGATTACACGAAGTAGAGATATATTTAAAATCTGGTTTTGATTTGTAATCACATTTTCAAAAAAATCAGAGTATCCAATATTTTTCAAAATATGGGACTAATGTATTTTGTACTTTATGGTCTGGAGAATTAATATTTTTAATATATAGTCATTCATACATTTTCATATGTTTTGAAGCACAACATCTAGTCATTTTATATGGATAAAAATTACTGTCCAGGAATATTTTCATAATGTGTGATTTGATGTGGGTAAGTTATAGTCCAAGAATATTTTCATATTATGGTTTAGCTTTTAATTTTAATTTTAGAGGCATAATGTGAATTCTTATGTCATGTAATCATTTCACTAGTGTGAAATAGTCATCATTTGTTAAATACTCTACAAACTTGATTCACTTATAGAGTTGGATGATTAGCAAGAATAAATCAAAACTCTCAGTCTATTTTTTTTATTTTCACAAAATCTTCACTATTAGTGTTCCTTTGATATTGATAAGAATGGCAAAAAATGTAAATTGGTGCTTGAAGTTATAGGCCAGTGAGGATACCTTCTGATAGTTGTCATGGACCTTTTCATAGGTGTAACAAATACAGTGGAATCATGTGGTAAAATCAGAAGAAGCTGAAATGAAAATGAGTTAGAGGGAAGTCTATTCCTGCCTAAAATATTTACATATAGAAATAATCGTGTTTAGCTGAAAAGTACAGATGAAGCAATAAAACAATTTAAGGGGATGATACACACATTGAATTGCTGGGTTAGTTTTGTGGAGTTTATTCTGAACACTTGTGAAGGGAAAGATCATAAAAATCATATACCATGGAAAATTGGGAGGAACAATAGCTGAATTAAAAGAGAAAAAGAACCCGGAAAATTTGAAAGGAATTAATTTTAAAAACCAGATTAACAGAGGTATTAAAGTCATAAAAATGTGGAGGTTAAAGTCTATTAATAATCTCTAACCTGCTCATGTCCTAAGTTAGGAAAAGGAGGCCCAATGAGCAAAGAAACAAAGAAGTTTAATGTGCTAAATCAAACTTTATCACTTGAGTTCTTAAACTCATATATTTCTCCATCTTGAAGAAATATTTTCTATCTATTTTTGACTTTCTTTTTAATCTTTCTCTCTCCTCAAGTTCTTCTGATTTTGTCTTAAAAAAAAAGTACTATACTAGTAATCCTTATTTTCATAACTGTTTTCTTCATTTTGGTACTCCCATGAGTTTACCATTTCTTTCTTTCTCTTCAGTGCAAATCTCTCCAACATAGTATCCACCTTAATAGCTTCCTCTCCATTCCATCAAGTTGCTCTGTCAACCTCTTGGAAACTGACTTTGCTCTGTATTTAGTAGCTGCTTTCGTTAAGGCCAGCTGTGTTCTCCAAAGTTCTAAATCTAAAGCCTTTCTTAAATGTTCCTGCAGATGAACTCTTTGCATCACTTGACTACCTCAGCTTTCTTGAACCTCATTCTTCTCTTGTCTTTTATGGACTTTAACCCCATTCCATTTTTCTTATTTCTGAGAATGTGTATTCCGCTGTGACTCCTCTTCTTCCTAACCTTTATAAGTGTTCTGCAGGGTATCTTCTCAAGCATTGTCATTTCTGTCTTTACACTCCTGACATCCCAATGTAAGCTGCCTCCTAACTTCCTCTATCCTCTCCTGTTCAACAAATATTTATTCATTACATCTTTTTAGCCCTGACTCTTCCCTTGGGCCCTTGTCCTAAGTGTGCAGATTCCTCCTACAAAACCTCTCCATCAGAAAATTCCATTGGTTCAGTGGTGATCACTTCCTAAACCAGCACTATGCAGGCAAACACTACACTCTTTAAAGGCATTAGTTTCATCTTCCAAAAAAGTTGTTGTGAGTTAATTCATATAAAGTATGTAGAGTAGCCATTGGCATATGGTAACTACTTACTAATTTGAACTCTTATTACCTTATTCCCAGATCCAGATACTAAGCTATACAGATGGTTCCTTCCAAATAACTTTTACATTAGTCTTTGCTTTCTATTAGTAATAGCAATATAGGAGCCTGGGTTTTTTTTATCCTTCCCCCAGATTATTCCTATAAACTCTTTTTTTTTTAAAGATTTTATTTATTTATTTGACAGAGATAGAGACAGCCAGTGAGAGAGGGAACACAAGCAGGGGGAGTGGGAGAGGAAGAAGCAGGCTCCCAGCAGAGGAGCCTTGATGTGGGGCTCGATCCCAGAATGCCGGGATCACGCCCTGAGCTGAAGGCAGACGCTTAACGACTGAGCCACCCAGGCGCCCCATTCCTATAAACTCTTAATGATTTTCCTACAGACAGTCTTTTATTCCAATCTCTTTGTTAGTCAAAACAGATGAGATTGTGCTGTTGTGAAAAACAACCCTAAGCTCCTAGTGGCATTAACCAACACAAGTTATTTCTTCCCAATGTAGTCATTCAGGGACCTAGTCTGATAGTGGCCCTGTCTTCCACAGTTTCAGGGAGGATAGAGAAGTTGGAGCTTATTGCCATCAATTAAATGCTTCCACCCAGAAGCACCATGATTCATTTCCACTAACATTACACTTGTCAAAACAAGCCAGAAGATCACTTCTAGCCTCAACGGGATAAGAAAAGATAACCTTACCTTCACCTGCAAGGAGGAGAACAGATTATTGTAAACAGCCTAATGACTCCCTCCACTGTTACATAATCTTCCTTATTTATCATTTGTATGTTATTCTCTAGCTCCATCAGCTTCAGTGATTCTTTTTACAGGAATCCACATAGCAATGTGAGTCTAATCTGCTTTCCTGGACTTAACCTCTGCTACTCTTAGCCTATAATATCTTCCACTTTGGCCAAACTGCACTACTTATCCTAAAAACGTGGCATGTTCTTTCTTACCTCTGCATTTAATGCATATATTCTCTTCTCTTTAACAGTTTTCTTTCTCTGTACATGTGATCATCTTTCCCATTATTCAAGACCCAGGTTCACAAAACTTTCCAGATCTCTGATTTTTAATGGTCTCTCTAGTGAAATCTCGTACTACTGTGAGATTTTTCTCTGATATTTATAACATTTTTTAAACTAATTTGTATAAGCATTTCTCCTCTTATTTGCATTCTTATGCTCTATGCTCCTTAAATCATGACTGTGCCTCATTCATTGTTTGCATTCACCACCGGGCCAGCCCTACTCTAGCCTAAATGGAGCCTTAGCACCAATAAGAAAAAGGTGTTCCCCTGGGTAGATTATTAGAAACAGACACTTGTTTTGAACAGACCGCTTAGAGAAAATTTTCCCTTTGTGTGCAGAATTAAAAGTTCTCTTCCTGTCAGTTTTGGCCCCATTGAGCACGAGCATGGAGCTCAGACACTCTTTCAGCCCCTTTCCTTTACGACTTAACACCAAGTAGGTGTAACACAGTAGATATTTGCTAATGGAATCAATTAATTAGTGACAAGAATGTTTGCTGTAGTGTAAATTAGCAGAAATCCAGAAATGTGTGCAGACCTAAAAATTCAAGGAGAAAAAGAAACAAGATATAAATTATCACTGAGGATCATTATAAAGAGGAAGCTGAGATCCGAGAAGAGATGTAGTTTTCATATGTGTTATAATGAAAACATTTTAAAATCATAATTCTTGTATAAAGTGTCTTCATAAATTGTTCTCTTAAATCAATAGTGAAAGCAAGTGGCATGATGGAAATATGTATACTCTAAGTATAGTTTTTCTGTTTAACTTTTTAAGGAAGGCAGAACACAGCTAATACAATAAAAGATATTGAAAAGTGATCATATAAGGACGGGCAAAATAAATTATTAGAAACCATGATCACTAAGTGACAGAGAGAAACATAGACTTAGGATTTATAAAGTATTAAGTTTAAATTTTTTTCTTAAACTAAGTTTCTTCATACTCGAAGTGGTGGTGGTAGGGATATGTTAGTCAGCAATTTGGTGGAGAACATTAGAAACTGTGAAGAATTAATATATAGGTAGACTTAAGAGTTTAAATAAATTTATGAATGTTCAGTTAGTAAATGAATATTCCTAATACCTTTGATGATCTAGCCTTCATAAATTTATCGCTATTTAAAGAAGATAGTCATGTTCTCTCCAAAATGGCCTTTAATGGTATATTTAGAGATAAAATATTGGTCTGGATCCAGGTCTCTTGGTGCCACCACCTGTGCAGTTTATGTCCTCACAGACTTAGGGTCACTCTGATGTAATATTTGAATAGGCAGTTCAATAAGGGTAAGTAGGACAGGACATACATTGATCCCATCACATCCAGGCCCTCTTCTCTCCTGACCTCATCTTTTGTCAGTATCCCCACCTTCACCTCATTCAATTAACACTGGTTTCATAAGTTCCCTCCAACAACCAAGCTTGTTTTGGCCTCAGGATATTTGCACTTGCTGCCCTCTCAGCTGCCCTTCTTAGCATGACTGGCTTCATCATTCAGGACTCAGCTCAGTTATCTCCTCTCCAGAGACGCCTTCCTTGACCACACTATTTAAGGTTGTCTTTCCCCGAAACTTTCCAGTCCCCATTATAATTTTATTCTACCTTATTTTCTTCAGATCACATATCACAATCTGAAATTGGCCTTTATTTACTTGTTTATTGTCTTTCTCCATGACAATTTGAATGAAAGCTCCATGAAAACAGGGGCATTATCTGTTCTCCTCTGCTGTACTTCTGACTCCAAGATATACCACATAGTAGGTACAAAATAAATATCTTTTAAATGAATGATCAAATCCTAGAAATAGTGACATGTTAAAAAGGATCAAACCTCAAACTAAGAAATAAATCTTTTTTTTTCTTAAAGAATTTTTGTTTTGTTCTTCAGAAATTTTTAATGTAGTAGAACTTTAGGCATTACCAAGACGTTGGGAGGGGAATTTTGGAGCTTACGGGCCTTCCTGGTGCTCCCTAAACTATTCTAAGTAAGTAGCGATCTGCTCTGTTGACACTGAGGCACTGCTTCCTTCCCTGAGACCCAAGACTTGAACCTTAAAGACAGCTCTGTGACTAATGGCTCTTGTCAAGGCAGATATTTTTAGCTAAAAATACTTCATTAATTAGCTAAATATTCCTCCCTAACTCTGGATATCAACTTTGTGGCACAACACACATCCCCTCTAATACATTTAGATACTATACTAATAGATTATGGTATATTAATTGAATGCATTTATATATAGTACTGCAATAATACTAAAAATACTGAGTTTTAAATTTGTGTCATTTCCAGTTAGTATAGGAAACTCAGTTTTTACATACTCCTCAAAGAGAGATTTTTTTTTGAATTGTTAACTTAATTAAGGTTTCTTGACATTAGAGTTGGTCATTGGAATTTCAATTATAAATGAAGACCATGTCGTTATGCAGCCATATTTGCATTTCTCATGCTGATATTTGCCAGTAAATTAATTAAAAGAAACTATGTCATATCATGTTTTTATCTTTATATTTGTGGAGATAGATGTTAAATAAACAGTGGTTGAATAAATGATTACTACTTTCCTAGCCTAAAATTATAGTGAAAGTGTATTTCATTTAAGTGAAGTAAAGCTTATTAAATCGTAAATTAGGGTAATAATACTTTCAAGTTCCACATTTTAGGAAAGCCGTAGTATTTAATATAGAGAAAATTTTTAATTGAGAGAAATTAAGACAGAAGCAGAATTTGTTACTCCTCTTTCCCGCACCCAAGGAACATGCCAGAATTCAAGAAATGACACTTTATAATCCAGACATCTGCCCAACAACTGGCAGCTAGTGCAATCAAGTATGAGTTATCACTGTGAGAGGTATGTGGTTAGCCTTGGGCACCTGCTTCCAGAAACAGAACAATGGGAAGGAAAAGAAATTAAACCTTTCAAGATGCCATAATGTTTGAGAGCTTGGCCAGTCTCACTGGGTGCTTTTCTCCCATTCTACCAATATTATATTTTCTTCTACCTTTTGAGCCCTGTAGGCCCTCTCTAGCACCACTTCCTAGCCCCAGATGTTATAAATACTTCCACTCCTGGAATTATCTCTGCCTACTTCCTATCCAGAAGTGTCTATTCTGTGCCTGATACGCCATTCTCACACTCCACTGTATCAGCTGCTGGGCCCTCTGTAGCTCGGGCCACAACGTTCTGAATCACCCCAGTCTCTAACACTTTGGCTAACTAAGTCCCTCCTAACCACCTTCCCAGCTCTCAATATGATGAATATTTGTTTTGACATGACTATATATTTCATTTACGATGCTATTCCTGTGCCCATATTCTCACACACTCAGAATTTGTCTTGGTCCTCTGTTTGCTATTTATTAAATTTAAGCCAAATGGCTTAGCTCGATTCATTCAAACTATTAATTAACACATTTGGCCCCATGGCCTATAAACTTCATTTAATTTAATCACATACCACTATAACCCTTGATATGGTATTGAAGTCTTTGAGGAATATCTACAAACATTTCACTTGCCTTTCATTACCTTTCTCCTAATGATTGACAATACTAAATTTGCCTTTTAAAAATCTTTCGGGATACAGTTTCACCGTTTATAATTATGTCATGAAACAGATCACTCGCATGGGCAATTTCACATACTTTGCTGTGAGAATACTAAATGTATTAAGTTTTTCATCGTGTTTCTAAAGTCGCAAATTAGAAAACATGTATAAAACAATATTTAGAAACGTAGAAATGGCTGCATCTCTTTCTAGAACTGATCATCCTATGTCAACACCCAATATTATTGTGTGGTAATCTCTTAGGATTAGCTTGAAAGCCATGCTATACTTTTAGCCCACGGAATGAACTATGTGGTGTGAATAACTTGACCTATCTAAAAGAAAAAGGTATGTTAATCCTTGATTGCTCTTTTCATTTGTTTTATCTTTTTTTTCTTATTGTTATGTATGTTGGGGGAGAAGTAGAAAAAAAAAAGAACATTTCTAAAAACCGTAATTACCAACCAGAGAAAATTAAAATTACTTTTAGTGTGCTGTTCACAGTATATCCTTCTAGATCTTTTGCTGTGTACATTTATACTCTTTCCCTGTAAGAACATAAACATTATCAACATATAATTGTATTTTTCATATTGTGTTTATTTGCCTCTTGTGCAGGGAAATGGTAGATTATCTCACAAAATTGGGCTTCCCCAACTACCTAGTTTTGCAAGAATAGATAGATAGATGATAGATAGATAGATAGATAGATAGATAAAAAGAATGAAAGAATGGATAGCCTCCAGGGTTTGAATTTATCTCTGTCCCCTAGCAGTGAGGTAAATCCATATTTGGTACGAGAGCCAGCCAAAGCTAGGCTGCAAATATCGGCTTCATCTCCCCCCGCCAATATCAAGAACATATATCAATAAATACTTATCTACAACATCATTTTCAAAGGCACATTCTATTTTATTGGTGAACATAACTTATTTTAACACCCTCAACTATTGGACAGTTGCGAGGTTTTCCCTTGTGTGTATGAATGAGTGTGTTGTTATTATAATCAATTCTGTGGTAAATTGCTAAATCTGTACATATTGCTAAGTTTTCCTTTAGGATATATCTAAAAGTAGAATCGATAGGTTAAAAAGCTAGGCTGGGTTTTTTATACACACACACACACACACACACACACACACATATATATATATATACACACAGTATGTATATTTTATTGTATCTTGCTTAATTTTGACTAAGTTCTTTATGACTTGTAATATCCAACCATGAAAATTAAAATGCAAAAATCATAAGGTGCATTATGCAATATTTTGTGAGTATGTCTTTTTCTTCCTTGGATGGGAGTAGCTTAAGTGGCTCTTTCAGAAAAGCACCCACTTGAGAGAAAGATGCCTGCATGACAGGAGTACTAGGTTACTCTGACATGTTATATGGAGCATGTTATTATTTTGAAAGCCTTCGTTTCAGCTAAGCTTTAACTTTTCTAGGCTTTTCTGATGACAGCATACAATGAAAATTGTATGTTGCATTTCTGTGTTTATTTGCCTAGTATCCATAGAATAAGAAATATCATAGGGCAGCAAAGCATCTCATAGTTAAAGGGGACCTTACAGATACTCCAGTTTAAGATGTTTAATGGATGCTCAGTGGACAATGGTGGAGACGGTGGTAGTGGTGATAATAAGGAGAAGAAGGGGAGACTAATTTTTGGAGTTCTTATACGTCTGGCATTCCGCTTAGTGTTTTACTTACATTTTCTCATTTATTAAGTGAGAAAATTAAGTTTCAGAAAAGGCTAACAACTCCCCAAATGAGTCAGTCAGCCAAAGATCGAACTGGGATTTCCTGACTCTCAGTGCCGTCTGCTGTCCACGATGTAATGCTGGCTCTTTAAAGAGATGGTAGACATTTTAATTTCAAACGTTTGTAAGTTGATAATTATAAATATCCTTTCTGTTGATGCTGGGAAGTATTTATGCGACACATGTTGAAGGGCTTCACCCCTATTCTATCTGTTGCCCATATTCCTTAATAAAACTTGTTATGATTTCAGTTTATTAAATTTTTACCTTAGATATATTATCTCTATTCTTTAAAATAAGAAGGGAAAATAGAATAGTCTCATGTTAGGAATGAGGAATCTAGGGTTCAGAGTAGAGCAATTAACTCTTACAAAGAATTCGGTTAAGTAACAGCAAAACTGGGAGTCGAGCCCATATCTGTTTGCCTCCAAAATTCTTTCTGCTTTATTCTGTTGTTGTTTATTAAAGAATAGCAAAATCAAACAAGCTTGAAAATGATTGATTTGGGGTACTGTAGAAGTATATACACTGTTCTCTTTTTTGGCCTATTTTTGCCTCATTTCTTCTTAAAGTAATGTGGGGGTAAAATCGTACAGTTTACTTTTTTTGTTCTTTTTAGATTTTTTTTTTTTAATTTCTTAGAGAGCGTGAGAGAGACAAGCAGGGGGAACAGCAGAGGGAGAGAGAGAAGCAGGCACCCCGCTGAGCAGGGAGCCCAATGCAGGGCTCAATCCCAGGACACTGAGATTATGACCTGAGCCAAAGGCAAATGCTTAACTGACTGAGCCACTTAGGCATCCCTGGTTTACTATATTTTTAAAACAATTTTAGGGGCAGTCGTTAAGCGTCTGCCTTCGGCCCAGGGTGTGATCCCAGGGTCCTGGGATGGAGCCCCACATCGGGCTCCTCCACTGGGAGCCTGCTTCTTCCTCTCCCACTCCCCCTGCTTGTGTTCCCTCTCTCTCTGGCTGTTTCTCTCTCTCTGTCAAATAAATAAGTAAAATCTTAAAAAAAAAAAAAAAAAAACAGCAATTTTATGCTAGGCCTTTCCCCTCTGAAATACTTGGAGAAAATGTACATAAAATTAACATGTGGTCCTGGCCTTTGATTTTACTCTAAGATGGAGTAAAAAAAAATTTTTTTAGGAAGACCAAGAAATGATATTAGAAATAAGAGCTTACCTCAATAGGTCAGTTTTCTAATTCTCATTCTTTAAATGACATATGAAGATATTTCTAGGGCTCCTGGGTGGCTCAGTCGGTTAAGCTTCTGCAGACGCTCAGGTATTGATCTCAGGGTTCTGAGATCGAGCCTCACATCAGGGCTCCCTGCTGAGCAGGGAGTCTGCTTCTGCCTCTGCCTCACCTCTCTGCCCAGGCTCTCCCTCTCTCTCAAATAAATAAATAAATAAAATATTTTTTTAAAAAGGTATTTCTAATGTTTCTTGATTTTTTTCCCTTTTCTTTTGCTTCTATAATTATGTGTCATTCACTCCTATTATCAAAACCGAATTAAAGAAGAAATTATGACTCTAATCCTGAGTCAAAATGATACGTAAGTCTTCCCATTCCTGCAACACAGGCCACATCCTTCACACTCTCTCAGGGTTTGAGGGCCAGCTAGGTAGCCTGCTTCCAGATTCTTCAGCCCCCATACTACTTCCTACCATACTCCAGTGATCACAGAAAAATCAAGGGTCCTGTCTTTAATCATTCCCGTTGGCAATGTTAGCCTACTGACTACCACCAACGGGAGTAACCAGTAATCACTGCTAACATGGCCGATGGGAGTAATCAGCTAATCAGTAATCGTCATCAGTAATCAGTAATCGTTAATCAGCTCACATGCTTCATTGAGACATTGATTGCTTTCTGACCATATTGCCTAGAAAACTGATAATGAGTTTTCCTTCTTTCAAATGAATGTAGGAGGGAAATCTTCCTTTTCTTTATTTTTAGAATACAGACATCAATAAATATGAAATTATGTTAAGTGAAATAACTTATTTTTAAATCAAAACTAATGAAACATCAATCTCTGTTAGAAAATTTAACCATTATTAGATAAGTCTTATGAGACAAAGAAAACTTATGTTGAAGGGCCACTCAGCTGTAGATGCTGTCATTTTTGCTATTTTTAAAGAATTGTCCCGCTCACGTACTTTCTTGTTGAAGGCAATAGGAAAGCAAGCTGGAGAAGAATGCTTTTGGAAACGTCCTTTTTGTACAGCTGCTTCAAGCATATCTGCCCTTGCAGGACAGTATATTATCTTAAGCCCACTGATTTCTTGTGAATATTTTTTTCCCCTCTGTGGCCGTGCAAACTGGTGCCTTCTCTGACGCGGAAGTGAAATCATGAGTATGAGTTATCATAGTTGAGTGAGGTTGACCCTGAATCACGAAGCCCATTCAAGACCATGGTATTGAAAATTTTTAAACCCTAAAAATAGGTCCCATAAATGATATCATTTAATCATACTCCAGATGTTTCATCTAAAACACATTTTTCTGTCTTTTCCTTTTCACTCTTGTCCTCCCTTTTAACGCTCCATCGGCCTACAGTGTCTTTACATCCAAAATGCAAAGCAGACAAATGGGCATCTCAGGGAAGAACATGACCAAAAGCACCAGCATCAGTGGCGACATGTGCTCGCTGGAGAAGACCGACGGCAGCCAGTCCGACACCGCGGTGGGTGCCCTGGGCACCGGCGGCAAAAAGCGGCGCTCTAGCATTGGGGCCAAAATGGTAGCTATTGTTGGCCTCTCCCGGAAAAGTCGCAGTGCTTCCCAGCTCAGCCAAACGGGTAGGCACTTTTATGTTCCTTTTCACTTCGTATTTGAGTTGTCATTAAAATACGTATTCTTTTCTCTTGCTCATTTTATTGCAGTAATTAGTGGAAGATGACATGTTCCAGAGAGATAGGGGCCTTTTAAACCGCTTAACCTTTCGGAAAATAAGACAATAACTTTGTTTTTCAGTGACAAATGAGCCTGCTTTGAAGGGAACCCTGGCCCCGGCTCTCCAGAGGCATGTCAGGTCTCTCCTCCTCAGGGAGGAGTCCAGCTGTGGGAGCCCGATTGCCAGTGGCTGATCCTTTGTAAAGATTTTCTGATCTGTGAGATATTTGCTTTCTTTAGGTTCCTCAAGAGGGAACCAGCCAAATTAATTTTCATTCTCAGCAAGTTACCGTGATGAAGATGACACTTCATATTTTGTGAGAATAATAGAGTTCTTTTATTGCTGACAGCCTAACTTCTTTTTCAGTTTGTAAGCAACATTTACCAGTAGTATCCATTTTCTTACTGCAGTTTTTATTTTCCTATGAAAACTTCAAGCAGCAATATTCTCCAGCAGCAGGGATGGAGGAATTTTCTGCTGATAGTGAAGATATTCAAAGCTTTGCTACTTTAAAATTCAGTTTCTAAAACACATCTGCAAAAATAAATTAGATACAGCACTCCTACTCCTACTCAGAAAAGCCACAGTTAGCAATTAAGAAATTTGTGAGTCAAAGCAATGTCTTTTCAAATGGTTGTTGATAATTAAACATTAAATCCCTGGTATCTTGGAAATAATAACATATCTTCTACTTAACAAACAAACAAAAGCATATAATATGGTGTTTCTTTTACAGCAGATAAATTATAGGCAAATGGATGAAATCTCATTTATGTTTGAATTACTAGGGTTCTTATATACAGAAATCAGGACAAAAATCTGCAACACAAAAGAATTTGAGGATACATTAATTCCTGGACCCGACTAATCTTGATTTTCTGTAACTATAACAGCAATTCTGGAATTTGAGCCTTATATAGTAATGTACTGAAATAGTTACTTGATGGTTTTCCTTATATCGTGGTTGTAACTTACTATGTTCAATGTGACTATTGATAGGAATTTTTCATTTGGTGTTTTAAAATGTTATTTTACATTTTAATATACAAATAAAAATTTAATTTATGGACAGAGAACATATTTCAGTGATTTTTAAAATTGCTAATATTTGTACTTAATTAGCTATGTTATATGATAGATGTTGGCCTTTTGAAATTGAGGGCTTTTTTATATTTCTCTAGCAGTTAGAACTTTGTTGCATATTTCATTAAAACTTACAAACATCTGTAAGCCAAAAACTGTTCTAAAAATAAAGCCTATAAATTAAAAAGTACAGAATTTAAACCTAAAACAGTCGTAAGTTTATATAAGTTAGAGAATATGCAGTGTTCAACTAAATAATTATTTCCACTTGTTTAGGGTTTTTTTGATAAATATTGAGCACCTACTATGTGTCAGGCACATGGAGAACAAAGATGGTATTTATCATTGTAGAAATAAATATCACTGTAACCAGAATGGATTTTCAGACAAGACTGGTTAATTGCCTTCTGAAGAGTAGCATAGTGGAATCTTTCTAAAGAATAGTGAAATTATTCTGAATGATATCATAGCAATCATATGTAAACAATAACTGGCAAAATGGAAACCATTTGTAAAGGTATGTTGTTGACCAGTACACATGGCAGCTAAGTCATATCTGTCTTCTGCCATGCTACTTTGTGTGCTCTTTTGCGTGTTAACTGGAAACTCTCCTTTAAAGTCACCATTTCTAAAGATTAAATTTGACTTGCTCAGCATTATAACTTAGCAGAAAACACATAGAAATAACAAGGAAACTTGGATTCTATTGCTTACTCTGAGTTATATAAGATAATCAAATATGACCTCTTTAAAAACTTACCAACTTATCTGAGTCATAGAATGTTCATCTGACAAATCTAACAAGGCTTTTATAAAGATAATATTTTAAAATTTATAAGAATATGCTTTGAAAACTTAAAATCATTTTGTAGATGTAAGATATCAAAGCCAATTCAGCCTCACAGGGGAATCAAGAGCTCTATTGTAGATGTGTTGATTTTGAGATACCTGTTTAGACATATAAGTGCAGTTGTTTACATGGTTAATTGGATATGAGTCCAGAGCCTAGTAGGTCAAGAGTAAGGATGTAAGTTGGGAGTGATCAGCAGGTAGTATTGAAAGCCACTGCACTAGATAAGATGACTTAAGGTAACTTGAATCAAGAAGGAAACTAGAGTGAGCTCTGTGATACTCCAACATTGGAAATCAGAAGAGAATTCATCAAAGAAGACTTAAGAAAAGCAGCCATTAGAAAGAGAGAGAGAGAGAAGAGAAGGAAGGAATATGATATCTTATTGCCAGCTGGAGGAAATATTTTAAGAAAGATTATCAGTGTGTCAAGTGCTTCTGATAAGTAAGATGGAAGGTCAAGTAAGATGGGAGTCTGAGAATTGACCTTGGATTTGGCAAGATGGGGAATTTGGTAAGCCTTGACATCAAACCCTTGCACTGGTAGACAAAGCCTAATTGGAGCAGGTCAAAGAAAATGGGAGGTTAAGGTAGAGTCAGTGAGAATAATATCAAGAATAAAAATAAGAACACCTAATACTTATTGAGCACTTTTATGTGCTGGCACTATTCTAAGCACTTTACATGTAAATCATTTAAACCTCACAATAATGTTTGAAGCAGGAATTAATTGCTACTGTCCTCATTTTACAGATGAGAAAACCAAAGTGAGCAGAGGGGAATAACTTTCCCAAGTTTACCCAAGTAGTAAGGGTAGAAGCTGGGGTTTAGATCCAGGCAGTATGAATCTGGAGACTTTACTCTTGTTCTAGTATAGTCTAGATCAGTCTAGATCAGCACTGTCCAATACAACTTTTGGCAATATGGGCAATTTTCTGTATCTGTGCTATCTAACACGATATGGTAGCACTAGCCACACATGGCTATTGAGCATTTGAAATGTAGCTACTGTGACTGAGAAACTATTTTTCATTTTTATACATTTTCATTTAATTAAATGTAGATAGGCACATGTGACTAGTGACTATTGAGTTGGACAGTACAGATAGAAACAGCTCTTTCTAGGATTTTTGATAAAAAAAAGAAGTATGGAAATAGGACTGTAGCTTGGGGGAAATGAAGTCAAAGAAGAGTTTTTCTATTTTAATGAAAGACAGGATCCTTGTGGGAACAACTGAGTAGATGAAAGATGTTGGATTCAGAGCTTAAGTGGAGATCACCTGTTATGGTCTGTGGTCACTCAGGAATCTATGCTCTCTTCTTCTCTTCTTGTAGTAATTTCTAAGCTTACATAGGACTTTAATTATAACACTTAATAACTGTTATAATTTATTTATTTGTCTATTTCCTGGCTAGCCTGTTTTTCATATTTCATGTGTCTTTCTCTGAGTCTGGTATAGTTTCAAATATAGTGATCGTTAATGAAAGGCTCGTGTACTTCTTGGGATGTATGATTCTGTTCTCTGGGGAAATGGAAAGAAACTGATAGCATTTATTTTTATTTTTTAACCTAAAAGACAAAGAAGAAATAAGCATTGCTAATATTGAGTACATACTTCCTCCTTGCATTCTTGGTCAGTCCAGATGGAGGATGGTCAGTGTCGCATGCCTTTCTGGAGATGTTAGTTTGGTGAACCACCAGAAAGTGGGCACGTGGCTTAAGAAGATCACTGCCATGAAACTGTGGGTTGAGTGTAATACTAATATTGCAATGGTCCAAACATGGTAGACCTGAAACTTCTATTCCTACTTCAGCTTTTCATCAACCACTGATGAAGTAGATACAGTGACACTCTAAGATGACAAGAAACTCACTGAAAAACTCTAAGTTATTGGGAGGATTTATAAAATATAGATTTGCATCCACTATTCTTAACAATGAACCCCTTACCCTATATGTATACTTTATTTGGTCTACAGTATGTCTTTGTGAAGTTTCTTTTTCAACTACGACAGCATTCGAAGTGAGCGTGAGGAAAGTGCATTTGGAAGCAGACCTTGAAGTTGCTGGATTTATTAGCAGCATAATGCTAATATCTATTACAGGTAAACCTTGAAAACATGCTGCAAAAGAACTTTATTGGGCAAAAATATCAGTCCAATGCCGTTAATCCTAGTGGGCCAGTGGCCTTCCCTGGGGCCAGTCAGGGTTGGAGGTGGTTTTCATCTTCTGGCTTTACCCTCTTCTGGGAGCTTGGAGCACTCTCTCGATTCAGCCAGCACGTGGCAACTTCTTATGGGCAAAAATTGAAAATAATAAAGTCACTTGTATTCCCTTGGCTCAGTCACAGAGCTGATGCTGGAAAATGGTAGGCTGAGGAATGGAGTCTAGGAAGTGCTCAGGACAAAGAAGAGGCAAATTTGGTGAGGGTATCAATAGTTTTGAAAATTATAATGCACATCACTTCAGACATTTTTCCTGAGAACATAAAGTCTCACTTCATCATTAGAAATAATGGTTTGCAAATATTTGTTGCACTTTAATCTTTGAAAATATTTGTGTTTTATGTGTTATAAATGTATTATAGAATATGTGTATTACTTACAAATAATTTTTTACTGAAATGGAGATGATATTATAAAAGATTTAAAACAACTGGTCTAGTATAAATAATTCAAAAAGGTTTAAAACCACAGTGCTAGTATGTTGCAGTTCTAAGTGAGTGCTGACTCCACAGGTCTGTTAACAGAACTTTGTAATTGTGAAGAATAATAGAGATGTTAAATAGTAGTAGTGCCTTTTCACACTATTAGACATCTCAAACTAACACTACAGGATATAACATGTTAAGGATTCTCACTAAGAATGTGCATTTAACCCCAAGTGAAGGTTTGTTTCTCACTTTTGAAATAATGTTTTAGCAGTTATAGTACAATCAGCCATAATTAATTAAAAGTATTGAGAGTTGTGCCACTATTTATTCTTTGGTACTAAGTTCAAGGGGTTTAAATAAATATAATAGATGAGGTAGACAAAATATTTTGTGTAGGGGCGCCTGGGTGGCGCAGTCGTTAAGCGTCTGCCTTCAGCTCAGGGCGTGATCCTAGCGTTCTGGGATCGAGCCCTGCATCAGGCTTCTCCACTAGGAGCCTGCTTCTTCCTCTCCCACTCCTCCTGCTTGTGTTCCCTCTCTTGCTGGCTGTCTCTTTCCGTCAAAATAAATAAATAAAATCTTCAAAAAAATATTTTGTGTAGGTGAAAGCTATTATAAGCATATTATAAATTGTGGTAAAGTATTTCTATAGCAAGCTGGGATGAGGAAGTAGCTAAGAAAGATAGCTTTACTGTTAATGGAAATTAATTTAACATTTCTTAGATTTGGATCGAATTTTTATCATTAGTTCTAAAAAGAAAACTCTTTATTTTTTAAAATTGTTTATATTTTTTAAAATATACATAACATAAAATTTACTACCCTAACCATTTTCAAATGTACAGGGCAGTGACAGTAAGTACCTTCACATTATTGTACAACTGTCCATCCATCTCCAGAAGGCTTTTCATCTTGCAAAGTGAAACTCTGTACCCATCAAACAGCTCCCCATTTGCCCTTTCCTCCAGCTTCTGACCATTCTATTTTCTGTCTCTGAATCCGACTACTCTGGGTGCCTGATATAAATGGAATCATATAGTATTTGTCCTTTTGTGACTTAGTTATCTCACTTGCCATGATGTCCTTAAGATTCATTCATGCTGTAAGCATGTGTCAGAATTTCTTTCCTTTTTAAGGCTGAATAATATTTCATGGTATGGCTATACCACATTTTGTTTATCTGTTCATCTGCCACTGGACATTTGGGTTGTTTCCACCTTTTAGCCATTGTGAGTAATACTGCTATGAAGCACATGTGTGTAAAAAGATCTCTTCAAGATCCTGCTTTCAGTCCTTTGGGGCATATACCCACAGTGGAACTGCTGGGTCATATGGTAATTCTATTTTTAATTTTTTGAGGAACTGCCATTCTGTTTTCATAGCAGCTGCACCATTTGACATTCCTACCAGCAGTATAGAGAGTTCGCCTTCTCTACATCCTTGCCAACACTTGCTCTTTTTTGATGATAGCCATTCTGGTGGGTGGGAGGTGGCTTCACTGTAGTTTAGATTTGCATTTCCCTAGTGATTAGTGATGTTGAGCATCTTTTCATGTGCTTAATGGCCATTTGTGTATCTTCTTTGGAGAAATGTTTATTCAAGTCTTTTGAAGTCCATTTCCTAATTGGTTTATTTTGTTGTTGTTGTTGAGTTGAAAAAAACTTTTTTTATAATAAAACATATAAGCCTCTTTTTCAGATTCTTTTTTTTTTTTTTTAAGATTTTTTTATTTATTTATTTGACAGAGATAGACAGCCATTGAGAGAGGGAACACAAGCAGGGGGAGTGGGAGAGGAAGAAGCAGGCTTCCAGCAGAGGAGCCTGATGTGGGGCTCGATCCCACAACGCCGGGATCACACCCTGAGCCGAAGGCAGACGCTTAACTGCTGTGCCACCCAGGCGCCCCTCTTTTTCAGATTCTTAAGTGTTATCTCTGTATTAATAACGTGTTGTATTGTTATTATTATTTATTTGTACTTCTCTGAATGCCATTAGGCCTATGAATTCCTTGAGGGGGGGAACTATAGCTCATGCATTTTAATATCTCTGGTACCTACAGTAATAGGTGATGTTTACTAAATACTCAGCATTTGTTAGAATGAACGAATGCATAATTCATCTTTGTTATAGGCAAGGTAACTTAAAACTGTGTTCCTCAGGATGTTAAACTGGTACAGTGAGGGGTGTCTGGGTGGCTCAGTCGGTTAAGCATCTGCCTTCAGCTCAGGTCATGATCCCAGAGTCCTGGGATCGAGCCCCACATCAGGCTCCCTGCTCAGTGGGGAGCCTGCTTCTCCCTCTCCCGCTTCCCCTGCTTGTGCTTGCTCACTTTCTCTTTCTTTGTCAAATAAATAAATAAAATCTTTAAAAAAAATAGAATAAGCTGGTACAGTCAGGTTTTAAAGGCTATAAATGATCACATAAATATATTTCAGATATTTCTTAACATCTCATATTCTAGCATTTTGTTATTATTTATAGAAAGGATAACTAGAACTCTTGAAAGCTATTGTTAAGGAACTATCCATTTACATCTACAAAAGCAAATTGTCTTAAATTATCCTTTCCCAAAACTAGAGATTACAGTCATAATCAAATTATTAAAATTTTCTAATGAATTCTTATGGTATTTTAATCATTTCCCTAAAGTACAAACATCACCATTCATTTATTCATCTCACAAAATAAACATTTTTTATCAATTACACTATTTTCAAGGAAGGCATTTTGGTAGGCACTATGGAAGGCAAAACTTGACGAAACATAGTCCCTACTCTCGTAGCTTTTATACTGAAGGATTTTAAAATCTACTAGAAGAAATGAGTTTTAGGCTGGAGGAAATATAAAACAAGGTGGAACATGACGAGGACAAGCAAGAGAAACAAAGAATATCCTATAAGGAAATGTAGCAGAGTGGAGAAAACAGGGGCGCCTGGGTGGCACAGTGGTTGAGCGTCTGCCTTCGGCTCAGGGCGTGATCCCGGCGTTATGGGATCGAGCCCCACATCAGGCTCCTCTGCTGCAAGTCTGCTTCTTCCTCTCCCACTCCTCCTGCTTGTGTTCCTCTCTCGCTGGCTGTCTCTATCTCTGTCGAATAAATAAATAAATAAAATCTTTAAAAAAAAAAAAAAGAGTGGAGAAAACAGATTTGAGAGTTTTAGAGTTCAAATCCCTCCTCTGCTATATGGGCAAGTTGCCTAATCTCTCTAAACCTCCCTTCCCTCAGCTGTAAAAATAATGGACTCTATCTTCCTACCTCATGAGGTTGTTATAAGCACCATGAAAGCACTTAAAACAGTGTCCAACAGACATGTACTAAGTTCTTTCTAAATGGCAGCTACTATTGTTAATATAATTACTAACATCAATTTAGATATTAGTATTATTATATTGCTGTTAGTGTAACCATGGAAATGATCACTTCCAACCCTCATGGCAAGGTAACAGTTGATCTAAGCCTTAAAATTATGGATAATGTTTAAACTGTGAAGATGCTGATGATGTCAGGAATGGACGTTTCAGACATGGGCAATCATAGACCCAGAGACACAGAAATGCTGTTTATGTAGGAGCAGAGCAGAGAGTTTTTGACACAGAGCGGGAGGTGAGTCTGGCCATGGAGGTTGGAGCCAGATAAGAAATAACTCAATGTAAGACCAGGGAGTTAGAGCCATGGAATTGGCAGTAGGAAGTTCTGCAGGATTTGGAATATGGTCATGACAATTTGAGCTAGAAAGGTGTTATTGGTAATAAAGTCTAGAGATCAAGAATAGGAGATGAATTCAGTAGACAGTTTAGAGCAGAGGTGATGAGGGCCTAATCAATGGTCTGTTAAGTTTTCTCTTGCTGCCGTAACAAATTACCACACACTTAGCAACTTAGTGCTGATTTACCATTCTGTCAGAAACTTGGATGAGATTGGCTGGTTTCTCTGTTCTGTGTCTTACAAGACCAAAACCAAAGTGTCATCAAGGCTGGGCTTTTATCTGAAGGCTGAAGGGAAGACTCCATTTCCAAGTTCATTCTGGTTTTAATACGTTGCCTTCATAGGACTGAGGTCCCTTCTTTGATGCACGACCCTGTCATCTTCAAGCTAACAGTGGTGTGTTGAATATTTCTTGTGTTTCTCATCTCTCCAAGTACCCATTTTGCTGCATTTCTTTCACCGTCCAGCTAGAGAAAGTTCTCTGCTTTTAATGGCTCATATAATTAGATTGGGCCAACTGAGATGATCCAGAATCATATATCCCTGTTTTAAGGTCCTCAACCTTAATTACATCTGCAAAGTACCTTTTACCATGTAATGTAATATATTTTGAGATATCAGAAAATGGTGTATGGACGTCTTTGGGGACCATTATGCCTACCACAAATGATAATAGTAGAAGGAGATGGAAAGGATGGGGAGATTCAAAAAATATTGTAGATACATTTCATAAAAATTATAATTTACATCCATCCTATTATATGCTTCCTAGGAATATAGCAAAATAGACATAAATGTTAATCTTCACAGTTTATAGTATCAGACCAGAGTGCAAACCAGTGATTAAGAATTAAAGCTTTTTAAAATATAAAATTCAGAAAATAACTTACCGTTAATAAAGACATCATTAACAATAGCATGAATTTGTTCATTTTAACTTTCACAACCTTAGATATATGCATTATCATTCCCATTTTACAGGTCAGAAAACTGAGACTCAAAAGTTTCGTAGTAGACAGATCCACTCCAAAGCTAGTACTCTTTATGTAACCTCACTGTTGCTAAAAGTATGTTTTTATAATTCATTCTTTTCACATCATTAGGGGGGAAAACTTTCTCTTCAAAATCAAAATTCTCAGGGTACTACTTTTAATTTACTATACGTTTTATTTAATTTAATTGGACATAATTTTAAGATGTGACTAGCTGAAGGCATTGTATAGGCTAATAATCAGTAAAGGCCTAGTAAATATAAATGATGAAACCATAAAGAGTTTAATTGTAAGCTGAGAAGTACATACTAAGGAAAAGCAGTCTTTTAATTTCATTAAAAATAAATGTTTTAAGGTTTTTGTGCATGAGAGCATAAACAGAAATGGCATTTTCAGGTAAAGGCCATTTTTAAATGAAATTCCCATACACTCTGTATAGATATATGGAGCTACTAGGTTTGTTTTGTTTTTTTTTGAAGTGAGTTCTATTCATTTTACCTACTAGGAAAATTTCCAGAGATAGTTGCAGGCATTTGTTGGAAATTTAATAGAGCCCTAGATAAACAGAGTAAAATTCTACTAGGAGTAATGTCAGCTCATTTTCCCAACTTACAGAAAAATGTAGGAGTGTTGCCTCATTGTCCCCTTGGGTTTTGAAAGCTATTTTGTATTGCAGACTTTGTGAAATGAAAAACACTGAGGAAGAATCCATCTTTTCTCTCTGCTGCTGCTCTAGATGGAAAAATCCTTCTTTTTATTATAAGATTTTTTTCTAAACTGATGCTCTTACTCCCTACCTTAGAACATGTTAACATTATATTGTTATTCAATAAATGTTTATTGAATTTCTACTCCATGGCTGTCAGCATGGTATGTAGTAAATGGGATCCTCTTTGTATGGTATTTATGTTCCAGTGGGAGAGACAGGCCTTCACAAAAACATAAAGTAGTAATTTGTCAAAATTCCAAAGCTTGCCTTGGTGGAGAAGTACTAAGTGGCGTGAAAAGTATATCACAGCAGGTAACGAACCTAGTCTGGCTCATCATTCTGTCCATCCCAGCTCTTACCAAATACTTCCCACATAGAGTTTCAGTAAATGGTGGTTGAATGGTATAAAATGTTGCACATTAATGGTGGGAAATGTCACACTGCCCTTCTGTCTTTGTGTTCGGTTTGTTTGGCAATCTCCCCATTTGTGAGCATGGTCCACAAATCTCCCCAGGGGGTCAGAGTGTGTGTGTGTGTGTGTGTGTGTGTGTGTGTGTGTGTTTTCTGTTAAAAACAACTGAAAGCCAAATGACCAAGAAAAAAGATTTGAAAACCGTGTAGGTTCTGAATTTGTATACCATGTATGCCGTGAGGGAGAGAAACAATAGATTCTGGCTTAACGTAGAAGTGTGCTTCATGTTGAATTTGTGGGGAAATGGGTCTAGTATACTCTAGGCAGTAAAGTTGTGCATTGACAGAAAAATGTAATTTCTGTAGCTTTTAGTCCAAAGAGTGGGGTTTTTTTGTTTGTTTGTTTCATTTTGTTTTTCTCCTGGTATCTGAGGATTCATTATGTTTTACTGGAAGCTTCATAATCGCTTAGAAAATGAGGGTGGGACAAGAGCTGATGAAGTCTGAGATGAGGTGGGGACATATTCTGAGGAGGAAGTTGATAGTAAGGCAGCATGTAATGCAGAAACAGAAAGGTAAAGACACAGAAATAATCACAGAAAACCACAGAGAACCCCCAGGGAGGCTGTGCTCATAACTGAGACATTTCTACACCCTCCAACCAAAACCTTCTTTCAAAGGAAATACAGTGGCCAGAGGTGGGAAGTCAGTGGCCATCAGCCTCTTCTCATATGCTCTCCAGTCCCATTGACATTTGAAATATCTCAATTGCTTGTCCCCTTTTGTTTTTTTCCTCCTTCTGCCAGCAGTCATTTTATCCTGGAATTAGAGATATCTCTGTCAGAGGGAAGATGGATGACCAAGGTTTCTGACTTGCTGTCAGCCAGACTGAGTTTTTCCTCATTTAACCAGTCAGTTGTGAAATTGTCTTAATGGAAATGACAGTTGGGTAGAGTTCCACTTCAGTATGTTGAAAGACATTTCTTAAAAAAAAAAAAAAAAACAGACTACTTAAGAATCTGTGTTTTTTTGACTTATTTGGAAAGTTTTTCCCCTCAAAATTAGGACAGTAAGATAAGAATAGTTTTAGAGGCGCCTGGGTGGCTCAGTTGGTTAAGCATACGACCCTTGATTTCAGCTCAGGTCATCTCAGGGTCATGAAATGGAGCTTCTCACGCAGGGCTCCATGCTCTGCAGGGAGTCTGCTTGAGATTCTGTCCCTCTCCCAGCTTGTGTGCTGCCCCCAAATAAATAAATAAATCTTAAAAAAGTAGTTTTACACAAATGAAAATACCTGTGCTTTGCAAACAAAATAGTAGATGTAACTAATAAGAAAGATGCATACCATATAACTAAATACATACTACTCTATGATTGAAAGTCCATTTCTTATTTCTAACCAAAATGGAAAACTGAAATTATTTCCTTCCTCGAGGAAGTATAATACTTCTCCCTTCCAAATCATATAGCACTGTGGACAATTTGAAAGCTATACAGGGTCCTCTTTTGAATTGTGTTATAGAATTTAATCCCACTTACTGTCAAATCTTTTTTGTTTTATATTTTATAGTGATGAAGACTAAGTGGTTCACATTCTTTGAATATTCAAATGATCTTTCATATACTTAGATATGAATTAACCTGCTTTTCTGAGTTGTACATTCTCAGCTTCAATAAAACTTCCTTACAGGTTTTGCATATTGGATTATTCCTCTTTTTAATCCTTTCAATCATATTTAGTATTCCCTGGATGTGTATTTATTTTACATTTATCTTAATGTGTAGAAACTTACACTGGAAAAAATATAAAGATGTCATATAAAGATACTTATTTTTTTCTGACCTTTTCATGGAGTATTTGTGTGTATCAGTAAAATCTTATGTCTCTTTGCTTCATTTTGAATAAGAGAACTAGGTAAGGGGAGCCTGAGTGGCTCAGTCAGTTAAGTGGCTGACTCTTGATTTCTGCTCAGGTCATGATCTCAGGGTCCTGGTATCAAGCCCTGCTGTCAGTGGGGAGTCTGCTTGAGGATTCTCTCTGTCCCTTTCCTTCTGCCCCTCCCCCTGCTTGTGCTCACTCTCTCTTTCTCTCTCTCTCTAAAATAAATAAATCTAAAATAATTAAAAAAAAAGAAAGAAAGGGAGATCTAGGTACAGTCAGTTAGTTTTAATCTGCTTTATCTTCTTGGTCTTTTATTGTTGCTCGTTCTTCCTTTATGTGTTCTTGGTGTAATTTGCTTTTTGTTCTTAAAATAGTACCCATTGAATCTCAGTCTACTTCCAATGAGACATTTTAATATAGTATGATCAGTTAAAATTCCATTGTACTTAAATATTGCTTAAAATTTTAAATAGACTATCAAACTAGCACTGAGTACTTTTTTAAAAATTATAAATTTAAGATACTCAGTCAATATGATTAATTATGGTTCCAATAAAGAAAATGTGTTGTGCAGGCACTATGAACTATTGAAAAATTATACAAATCATAGACCCAGTCTCAAAAAGCTTAAGATCTATTAGAGCAGATATGTTAGATAGTACATCAGAAGCACACGGTGCTGTAAGATTTCAGAAATGTCCTTCTGACCAGAGTGGGATTTTGAATGGCTTCTTGGGAGACTTGTGATTCAAGCCAGAATTTGAAGACTTGGTAGCATTTCAATGAAATCAAAGAGGCGTACATGTCAAGCGTAGGGAACTTTAGTACTATAGGATGAGTTCAGGAAAACAAAGTATGAATCAAAGAAAGGTCAGTGATCTAATTTGACTGAAGAATTGTTTTCAAAACTTTTTTCTAAGCAATTTGGAACCCTTTTAAAAAATATGTGGAAGATCAGACAGTACAATCTCTAAGTGTATTCGGGAAGGAGTATGGCATGCTGAAGGAACTAAGCTATGTCCTTGTGCCTGAAGCATAGAGAAGAACAGATAGACTTGAGATATAAAGCTGGAGAGTTGGTCTGAGGACAGATGATGGAATCTCAAAAGTTATGTCCAGGAAATTGGATTTTATCCTAAAATTATTGACAGCCATGCCAAAGGGAGAAAGATTAGAGGCAGGAAGAACCTGCTAGAGCTTTGTGGTGATCTTTCAAAGGAGAATAGTAGTGGTCTGGACTACCAGGTAGTAATGGGGAGGAAGAGATAAGGCTGGATCTGATAGGACTAGATAGTTGGTAAGAGGGGAAGGGGAGAGAGGAATCAAAGTTAATTTCTGAAAGCCTGGCTTGGGTAACTGGGTAAAGTGTTTTGCTATTTACCGAGATGGGGAACCAGATGAGGAGCCATGAGAACCGCAGGATGACTTTGATGAATACAAGTATGTATTAGTACTTACTATGTGCAGGTACTATGACAAGTTCTGTATATGCGTTGTCTTCGGTGCATTATCTATTAATCATCTTCAGTGCACTGACTAATTTAATTCTTATTAAATATTAGCTTTTAAGATGTGAAGAAGGCCAGGTCATCAGGGCTTAAGGAGGACATAAATCGTAGAAGTTGGAGGTACCAACCAGAGACGCAAAGGACAAAAAACTCTAGTTCAGAGGCTGGAAACCTATGAACCACAGACCAAATGCAGAGGGTGCTGGGGTTTTTTTGATAAATATATTTTTTATTGGATAAAGTTTTATTGAAACACAAGCAAGTTCATTTGTTTATGTTTTGTCTGTGGTTGCTTTTGTGCTACAGTGGCTCAGCTGAGAGGTTGCCAGAAAAAACCTTATGACCTACAAAGCCTAATGTATGCACCATCTGGCCCTTTACATACAAACTTTGCCAAGCCCTATTCAAGCTTGATTCAGGTGGGGATCCAAACCCGATTTTACCCTCCAAGATAAGAAAAATCTTTCTGTTTTGAACATAACGGGAGGGAAGTAATTGAAGATCCGAGAGAGGAAATGACTAAGTATAAAAATAGACACCCAAATATTTTATTGGATAATTTTTAAATCTCAAAAGATTAAATGTCACTTAGTCCAGCCAGCTTGTTATCTCATGCTTAATTTTCAATTCTTTCTAATCTCCAAAAGGAGTTCTCTACTCTAGCTACACTGATTGCACCAAGATTATCTAGTGAAGAATTAAACAGCTGCACTGTTGTGAGGGACTGGGGTTTTCGACCAAAATAGCCTTGAAATTTTATCAGTGTTCATACGTGTGCTCTCTAGCACATTTATTGTGCTCTGTGTAAAATGACAACTGTCCTGTTTACCACCTCTGCTTTGAGGTTCACTGAACAATGCTTGCTGTCACTTTTGATTTTTTTTTTCTTTTTGATTAATATGATGTAACCGTTTAAGTTTGTAAAGCAGGTGTAACAAACTTAATATCCATATGTTAAGAGAAAAATTCTTTGAAGTCAGTGTTCATGATCATTTTTTCCACTTTATCCAGAATGCTTTTGGAAGACCTGTTTCTTATCCTGTAACCAGGGTTTTGGATTGTCTTTGAGATTTTAGCCATCTTTGAGAAAAATGATGTGGTCCCAGTGGTGAGACCATGCTTCCTCCAGATATGTATGGTTTGGACAGTGCTGTTCATTGTGGATAATTTTAGATTAATGTTGAATGCTACTATTTATTTTAATGAATATCAGGTAATGTTAGTGAAGTAATAATCAAGGTTTTTTTATGGATTTAGTCACAAGAGTTTCTATAGTGTTACAAACAAAACTATTTTAGATAAAACGAAAAAAGTACAAACTATTGCTTTCTTAAGATGTTTACTACTGTAGCTTTTCTGATTTTTTAAATTGGATCTGATTCTAGGACTTAAGAGTCTCATCGAAAGAACATGTTATGCACCTGAAACTAATATAACACTGGATGGTAACTGGAATTAAAATTAAAAGGTTTTTTTTTTTTTAAAGAAGAACATTGTAGCCATGATTAAAAATTGGAAAAAAGGAATAGAATAAGTCAAACTTAAACCAGGCTCTTGGGCTAAGTTCCCTGAAATCCTTTTGTGGGGAGGAAGGTTAAGTGGCAAGTTGAGAGTTTCTGGGCTTAGAAAGGCACATAGGACTAAAAAATATATATATATATTTTCTTGATATCTTTTTATTTACTGTCATATTCATTGAGGAGAAAGTGCTTTTTTTCCCCTTTAGCCAAATGAGATAGACAGGAGTTGCAACAAGAGAGTAATGGACAGTTCCCGGAGCACCTACCATTTTATTAACTCTCCAATCCCCATCTTTGCTCTTTGAAGAAGGAATTATTATCCCTACTCTTCATTTTTTTTAATAAGGAAACTGAAAGAAATAATAGAAAGAAGGGTAATGGGGGAAGAGGAAGGAGAGAAGACAATAAATGCTTTGAGCAAGTCCTATTCAAAATTGTGAAGCAGGTGAATTGCCTCCAGTAGTCTCCACTTTGTGCTCCCTTTCTTTCTATTGCTGAACCTCCTTGAGTATTTTCAGGTTCTTTCACCCTTTTCTGTTCTCAGGAAATAATTATTTAACTCATTCCTATTAAGATAAAGAGTAGTTGGAAATACTTAGATACCCTCTACATGTGTTTGTATCTTCAGAATTGGAAAGTCTTACACCCCAGTGGTAAAGCTACAAAGGTGGGATTTTAAGCATCAGTAAGTACAGAGTAAAGTTGGGCGAGGCAAACAGTCTTCTTCTATTTCCAGTATCATTCCCATAAGGATTTTATGATCTCTTTTCCATACCCAAGAGCACTTTTGAAGGGCTGCCATTTTTGTTAAGTTAAAAGATGCATTGTTTGCTAAAATATCATTGTTTTAACATAATGACTGTTGAGTAACTTTTTAAGTTGTGGAACAAACACAGAGACTTCTTTCTTCACAAGAACCAAGCCAAGCTGCCTGCTCCACTTTATTCTAGGACAGGCATAAAATCTGGAGCTGTATTCCAAAACCAGCCCAGCTTCTCGGGACAGCAAGTTTATTCTGTCTTTTTGTCTCTTTGTCTCTCTCTTTGTCTGATACTGTTCAGTCTACAGTTCTGAGGCAGGAATTATATGAATCTTGAGAGTTCTTGGCCCCATTGTTTCATATCTGTTAGTCTAACTTGCCTACATCTGTGCTATCTTGAATTGACCCCTGGCAGCATGTATCCCCTTACTTTTGGCTTCTTGGCTGGTACTGATTCATGGCCTTTCCTATTATCTTCAGCTGTCCAACTCTGGCTTCTTTCCCAAACTCATATCCGAAAAACTAAAGTAATGTGTAGATTCCCTAAACGATTCTCTTCCAATGTAGTAACTCACTGAATCAAAAACAATGTAGAAAGCTTCTCTGAATGTAAAATAACCTCGACCACCCACCACCATGACTATCACCACCAACATCATCATTCTAGCCAATTTGTTTCTGTGTCATTAGTCCCGGCCTGGCTTTAGATCATGGTGGGCATGGTTTGTTCTCTTAGGCTTTAATTCTGGGACTTTAAGCTATCATTTTACTTACTCTCTCCTCCTTGCTGTGAAATTAGAGACCCTGTTTTCATAGTAACAGTAATAGTATCTCCATAGCTCTAGAGAGATAAACCTTTCCATAATGAAGAAGAAACAAACATATAATCATTTTTTAAAGGAAAAAGTTAAACAAATAATTGAATGACCATCGTATTACTTCCAGCAAGCTTTCTCAATATTTCCATACTATATGGAAGTCATGTATACCTTTCAAGTTGTATCTGAAGAAGACAAATAACACATGGTTATGTATTGCTCTTATTATGTCATTACCAACCTTTACAAATATTTACTTACTAAAAGCAATATGGTTATTTTAATAGGTTAGAGATGTGACAAATTGAACAAGTGAATCTATATTGAAATATGGAAGGCCAATGTACACATATGCATGGAATAGTTCTGTAAGTGAGTCAACTGTAATATATTTAAATATAATTTACTATAATTATGATTAATAATTACTATCATTTGCATTTAGATAATAACATACTATCATTGGCTTTTAAAGGAGGTAGGATTTTTGAAAACTTGAATTACTTTTCTCATTTAATAGAATAAGACAGGTATAAGATCATTTCGTGAATGTGAAACCAAAGCAAAAAATGTGAAGTGACTTTCTTGAGGTCTCCTAGTCATATTAATAATGAAGCAAAGATACAACCTAATTCATTGTTTAATAATGTAATTGCACTGCCTTTGTACTAGGAAATTTTCTTTTTATTTATTTATTTATTCATTCATTCATTCATTTTTAAAGATTTCATTTTTAAATCATCTCTACACCCATTGTGGGGCTCAAACTTACAACCCTGAGATCAAGAGTTGCACGCTTCACCCTCTGAGCCAGCCGGGTGCCCAGAAATTTTCTTTTTTAAATTCATAGCTATATTCTGTATAGTAGCTACTTTCATAGGGAATGCATTAGGATGGAAATTTTATATACCTTATATGTAATATCTTTACTTTTTTCAGAACTAAGCTGACTCCTTGCTTATAAGATCTCACAAATACATGCTTAATAATTTCTAGCTTTTATATGTCAATCAGATGAAGTGCTACTGGAAATTTTCCTAACACAAATGATTATAAAGGTAAAAGAAATGTAAATGCTTAAAGGCAATCTCTTCAAATTGGCCACACAGGCAAAGAAGGAAGAATCACACATTGTGTGCATAGATACAAGATAGTAACAGACCAAGGCAAAATGGAGACATTATTGCTAATGCACTTCTCTTTGGGCCTCGCTTTCTTGGTTCTAGGCTTAAAGGAAGATACCAAAGCTGCAGATAGGAATTGTAGTGACAGACATAAGGTAATAACAGACTGTTGCAAGTGGTACTTAGTAATGTCTCCATAATGCGTTTCTCTTTGGACCTCATTATGCATCTTCAGGATTTTCTTGGCTAAACGCTCATTTCTTTCATTGAAGTATGGTTGACACACAATGTTATGTTCGTTTCAGGAGTACAAGGTAGTGATTCAACATCACTGTGTTACACTATGCTCGCCACAAGTGTAACTTCTGTCTGCCCTCATACAATGCTATTATGATACCATTGACTATATTCCCTATGCTGTACCTTTCATCCTGTGGTTTATTTATTCCATAACTGAAAGCCTATACCTCTCACTCCCCTTTGTCCATTTTGCCCATCCCCCCAGCTTCATCCCGTCTGGCAATTTGTTCTCTATATTTAGGAGTCTGTTTCTGCTTTATGTTTGGGTTTTTTTTTTTTTTTTAAGATTTTATTTATTTATTTTACAGAGATAGAGACAGCCAGCGAGAGAGGGAACACAAGCAGGGGGAGTGGGAGAGGAAGAAGCAGGCTTATAGCAGAGGAGCCTGATGTGGGGCTCCATCCCATAACGCCGGGATCACGCCCTGAGCCGGGATCACGCCCTGAGCCGAAGGCAGACACTTAACCGCTGTGCCACCCAGGCGCCCCTATGTTTGGGGTTTTATTGGTTTGTTTTTTTTTTAGATTCCATATATAAGTAAAATCATATGGCATTTGTCTTTCTTTGTCTGACTTATTTCATTTAGCATAATACCCTCCAGGTCCATTCTTGTTGCAAAAGACAAGCTCTCGTTATTTTTTATGGCTGAGTAATATTCCATTGTGTGGATATACCACATCTTTTTTATCCATTCATCTGTCAATGGACACTGAGGTTTGCCCCCATATCTTGGCTGTTGTAAATAATGTTACAGTAAACACAGGGGTATGTATATCTTTTCAAATTAGTGTTTTCATTTTCTTTGGGTAAGTATCCAGTAGTGGAATTACAGAATCATATAGGAGATCTATTTTTAATTTTTTGAGGAAACTCTATACTGTTTTTCATGGTGCTTGCACCAATTTTCACTCCCCCCAACAGGGCACGAGGCTTCCTTTTTCACCACGTCCTCATGCGCATTTGTCATTTCTGGCCTTTTTTATACTAGCCATTCTGACAGGTGTGAGGTGATAACTCATTGTAGTTTTGATCTGCATTTCCCTGAGGATGAGTGATGTTGAGCATCCTTACATGTGTCTATTGGCCATCGGTGTGTCTTCTTCGGAAAAATGTTTATTCAGGTCTTCTGCCCATTTTTAATTGGATTATTTGGGTTTTTTGCTGTTGTATAAATTCCTTATATGTTTTGGATATTGATCCCTTATTGGATGTATCACTTGCAGATATCTTCTCCCATTTAGTTGGTTGCCTTTTTGTTTTGTTGATGGTTTCTGCTGTGCAGAAGTTTTTTTTATTTTGGTGTGGTACCAATAGTTTATTTTTGATTTTGTTTCCCTTGCCTTAGGAGACATATCTAGGAAAATGCTACAGCTGATGTCAGAGAGGTTGCTGTCTGTGTTTTCTTCTAGAAGTTGGGTTTGTTTGTTTTGGTAAAATGTAAAGTTAGAATTGCATCAAAATGTGAACTAATTTTGGGAGAATTGGCACCTTTGTAATATCAGTTCTTCCTGTTCAGAGTCCTTGTAGGTCTCTCCATTGATTTAAGCCTTCTTTTCTGTCCCTCAATTGTATAATTTTCATCCTATGTCTTTGGGACATAATTTGTTCATTTTATTCCCAGGTATTTTGCAACTTGTATTATTACAGTAAATACCATATTTTTTCAATTACATTTTCTCACTGGTTATTTTGGGTATTTCTTTATTAAAGTTATTAATTTAAATTGTGTTTTAAATATTCTGTCAAGCCACCTTATTGAACTCTGATCGGTACTAATATTTTTTCTCATTAATTCTGCTAGTTTTCCCTTTAGTTTTTCCAATACAACCCTAGATCTTCTGAAAATAGTACTTTACTCTCTTCCTCTAAGTGTACTTTGAAGGTGCATCTGTTGAGATTTATCACAGATTAATTGGAGCAGTGGCTTGAGATATGTTCAGAAATGTTATTGCATTTGTTCCCTGCTGGTCTAGAAAATGGCTCACTGCAAGGCTCTGCTTTTTAAAAAGGGGAGGGAGGAGAAGAAGCAATATTTTTTTCCTTCCTAACCCCACATCTATATTACATAAGTCATGCTGTCAAATAAGAAAGGAAAATTAAGTTTTCATTTGTACTGTATCCTCTGTAGTTCTTTGAAGCATAAACTTTAATCTATGATTCATTGCTTTTTAAGGTCACTGCACTATTTAATGTATTGATATGACATTGGGGCTGTTGCCAATCTAAGATCTATTTCTAGCTATCAATATTTTCAAAAGCATGATAAAGTAATTTTTAAAAATGAATTAACAGAGTGACAGGAACAAGGGCAAAAGTAATCAGAAGCGGTATTTAGTAAGGGCTGCTAGGCCTCTGGCATTGTAACTTTGCTCATGGAGAAGTGTCACTGGTTAAAATGGGCAATATCAGACATCTTGAATAGAAATTATTTCACCAAAAGTGGCATTTCCCAAAGTGCATCCCACAGAGCAATAGAGCTTTGGATGTCAACAGATGTTAAGCAGAAAAATAGGATTTCATGGTCAGATAAGTGGAGAAAATATGAGTTAAGCAGTTTTTTGTATTAATGTTGTAAGTCTGAGTAGAGTTGACACACAATGTACAATAGTTTCAGGTGCACAACACGGTGAGTCAGCATCTCCGTTAAGCTGCTCTCACCACAGGTAAAGCTGCCTCTGTCACCATACAGTGTCATTAAAATACCATTGACTGTGTGGGTTGTTTTGTTTTGTTTTGTTTTTTTCCCTAACTGCAGCACTTCATCAAGTCCTTTGTTATGTTTATGTGCTTCATGACTTTTCAAAAGAAAAATAGAATGTGGCGCTTCCCCTGGCTCACTTTGAACAAGTAGCCTTTGTCTATAAAGCATATCTTGGAATCAGTTTTCCTTGGACTATTTTAGAAAACACTTAAATATTCTCAAACTTAAAGAACAGCATGTGTTTTTAAGAAAACAGAGGTAGAAGAAATAGACAAAAAAACTTTTCTCTATTTAGTTGCATCTCTCTGGTTGCATTTTTCATTAAATGGGTGACAAAGGACTCACGTGGCCTTCTTTGCTGTTTTATGTATCCCTGCTCCATTCTTTTCACTGAATCATGAAGACACCCTGCAGAACTAGGTCCTTGGTGAGGTAAAAGGTGTGGTAGGAAGAAGAAAGATGCGATGATGGAGAAAAGGAGTAATGCGGGATAAAGGTGCAGTGATCTAGCCAGCGATGAATTGGTTTAATCTAACCTATGACATAAATGGGACTTGTAGATTTCAAACACATTGTGATGGTAAAACATAGTATGACTACTGTGGTTATTTTCAAATGTCCCAGATGTTGTTTATATAGAACCAGGGGGTTAACAGAGTAAGATTCATGCCACAGATAATGAAGGCTGCAGTTACCAAAGATAGCAATTGAGAACATTTTACAAAAAAGGGTCACTTATTTACAAAATAAAATTATTGATACACATATTAAGGGTAAAGGATTTGGGAAAGGAGTCAAATAGGGCTCTGAGATTGTTGAGACAAGTGTATCCAAAAGAAATGTGAGCCACAGCTATAAATTTAAATTTTCCAGCAACCCTATTAAAAAAGTAAAAAGAAACAGGTGAAATTAATTGTAGTAATCTATTTTATTTAATCTACTCTATTCAAAATATCATTTCAGTGTCATCAATAAAAATTAACGAGCTACTTTATATTCAGTTTTGCATACCAAGTGTTTGAATGCTGGTATGCATTTTATGTTTGTAGTACATTTCAATTCAGCGGCCACATTTCAAGCACTCAGTCAGCGCATGGGGCTTGTGTCTGCCATGGGGGCCAGGGTAGCTTTAGACCCTGCCACTCTGCAGATGGGTGTCTTCTTGAGCCTTGACTTCCTTATCTGTACAATGGAGATAACATCCATTTCAATGGGCTACTCTAAGGATCAAAATATAAAATGTATGTGAAGGTACTTTGTAAATTACTTACAAATAATGATGAGTACTTATAAGTCATGGAACAGTTGCAGCTGTTCTAGAGATGCAGCTAAAAGTAAATTTCTCCTTGTAAATCTCAGAAAAAATGAAATAAATGAAGGCATTAACAATGAATCCATGAAAAGATGTAGAAATAACTACAATTTTTACCCCACATTGCAAGTTGTTTTGCTGTTCTACATTCTGTTTGTCTGATGGAGTACAACTAAACAAAAATAAACCCTTTCGGGGTGCCTGGGTGGCACAGCGGTTAAGTGTCTGCCTTAGGCTCAGGGCGTGATCCTGGCTTTACAGGATCGAGCCCCACATCAGGCTCCTCTGCTATGAGCCTGCTTCTTCCTCTCCCATTCCCCCTGCTTGTGTTCCCTCTTTCGCTGGCTGTCTCTATCTCTGTTGAATAAATAAATAAAATCTTTTTAAAAAAATAAAAATAAAAATAAACCCTTTCACATGCTACCTTCCCAAAGAATTAAATTATCAAATTGATTGTCTTCATGGAAGAGTCGATACATTTTTTTTGTTTAATTATTTAATTCTGTACCCGTTATGAATTTGGCTGCCAAGAAGTTCAAAGTTATGTTTGAAATTCAACTATAACAATTAAGTTGGGCTTAAAGTAGTGTGTTTCTACTCATTTACATTTTATTATTTTTCATTCTTTTTTTTCTGCTTTATTTTACCATTATTTTTTCCATTCATTCTTCTTCAGTAAACTCATATTTTGTAAAACCATTAATATAAATAAAACCAAAAGAATAAAAATAATTTAAAAAATAAAAGCAGGGGCGCCTGGGTGGCACAGCGGTTAAGCGTCTGCCTTCGGCTCAGGGCGTGATCCCGGCATTATGGGATCGAGCCCCACATCAGGCTCTTCTGCTATGAGCCTGCTTCTTCCTCTCCCACTCCCCCTGCTTGTGTTCCCTCTCTCGCTGGCTGTCTGTATCTCTGTCAAATAAATAAATAAAATCTTTTAAAAAAATAAATAAATAAATAAAAGCATAGGTAGCTGAGCTAATTTACAGATTTTTAAGATTAATAAGATTGACATTCAAATTAGACAATTCTGAAATACCCATCACACAGAAGGCAGAAGTTCCAGAATACCATGGAAAAAAGGAACACTATTTTGAAAATAAACTCTGACTTTTTTAAAGAAAAAAATTTAGTTATCAAGGAATATAGAGCTGACATGTTAGAAAATGTTACATTTTCCTTTAACCAAGTAAATTCTAGACAGCTCATCAGAGTATAAAAGAATATGATTTTGTTGGTGAGATCCACAGTTTTTACCAAAAGTAAGTAATGAGATATAATAGAATTAAATTTGTAGTCTATATTTGATAGTCTCATTAATTATAGGTATTTTCACCATTAGAAGATTATTGGGGAAACAGTAAGTAGATACAGATATAAAAGAATAGATATTTTTAAAAGTCTGGACTAGAGTTAAAAACTGTGAAATCAATGTACTTTTGGTAAAACTTCCTGTAACACTCAGTATAGTCTTACATGATGGAGATCTATAAGGAGAAAACTGTTTCCTTAATTGGCATTGAAGTACCCTTTTTTTTGGTATGGACCTGATCCATAAAGATTATGAAAACATGGGAAATTTCTAGGAGAAAAAAAAAGGAAGCAGTGTACTATGTCTTAACTTGTATCCTACCTCAATTATGTAGAAAAGATATATAAGGTAGTTTTTTAAAACAGGTCATCTCTGCACAATAGACAGAGTACAATACTATGACATGAAATTTAGGCACAGAGTTCCTGGGGCCCTGTGTTTTCTCAAGGTCATCATGTCTACATTCTCCTTAGATTGTTCATACTGAATTAGGTTATATGCTTCTCAAGTCGAAAGACTTAATCTTCTCTATAAACTATTATGTTTAAAGCATCTACACTCAACTTCACATGTAATTATTGTTTATGTAATTTGAGTTACTAGTCACACAGCTACATTAAAAACTGCCAGAGAGAAAGCTCCATTTAATATAATCCTTTTACCTACTTCATGATTCAAAAACAGTATATTTATTGCATAGTGTGAAAGTTATTTCCTACTTGATGCAAATACTGTTTCTGATAGTATCAAGACAAAAGCTCTCACTGGCTATAATCCTCGGTCTCTCTGATTTCTCTTTCGGTATCTGGGTTTGGAACTGTTTTCTAACAGCTCAGTGAAATTTTCAGTGGTTATTAGCAGTTGCTATTAAATGACTTTTTATTTTATTTTATTTTGGTTAATTCTAAAAGATTCAGTAAAAAATTAAGAGAATGTGATGTACTTCCTAGAAATCCCAGTAAATCAGAGATTGATTTGTGGAAATAATAAAGACCAAGTCAATTGAGACTCATCTACCTCTTTTAAAAAGTACTGTGTTTAGGAAACCTTTCGATATACAGGAACATGCATATGGTAAGAAGTCAGATTCTAACAAAACTTTAAAATAGAAAAGAAAAAAACCCAGAAAAGTCCTGGTCTGTGGAGTAGTTTTTTGTTTTACTTCTGTTATTTTGGATATACCAATAGTACTAGCTAGCATCTGTTCTGACTGGTGAGTTGTAAAATATTTTCAGTGTTAACCCTGGTTTGTGTGAGGCATAATTGCCTTCATTATATCTTTTTATGCATATGAATAAATGAAAATGTGTTTAAATTTCTCCAGTTACATTTACATTTCACACCAGGAACCTAATTTCAACTCAATAACCCCTGAGAATAAAGCATAAAATCTTGCTTAAGCCAGTAATTAGTTACATTTCATAGTAAACAAAAATGATTCATTAAACTTTTATGGTTTTCCTTCCTGGTAATAGTGGGTTATGTATAAATTTTTAATTATCCTTGTTCTCTATAGCCTTCGAAGCTATTATTTTAAGTCTTCATTTATTTTCTAATTAGAATGAAGAGCCATTCCCCATGTCTCCATGTTCTTTCCAAAGGGCCAAAGGCCATTCATCCTTTCTAGGTTTACCTGGATCAGTATTACCTGTAGCCCCGAATCCTGACAAATGCACTGAGGCAAGTAGTGAACAATACACTAAACGAGAGCCTTCAGCTTTGGAGATAGAAATAGAAATCACAGATTTGTCATTAAAACTCCAAATGCTATAATCAACAGCTCAAAGTTCAATCGTATTCTTCCTCACTAAGTGTCTCCTTAGTTATTATATCTACTGCTCTTTACTCACCAAGGTCTGACTTCTTGCATTGCCAGGGTGGGGAGTAGGGATAAAGAAAAAATTGGAGGAAATTAGTGATTCTCTTGGTCTGTAGGGCTGATTGCCAATGTTTCTCCATTCTCAGAACTTTAAGGACTCTTCATGGCCCTTCCTGTTAATATTCAGGTGTGTTGCCTTCTGTGTTAATGCCTTCCACCACTGACATCCCTTTTAAATCTCATCTACTCGTAGGTTGCTGAGTTGTAGTGCAGAAATGTTCTACACGTAAGGCCAGATTGTTTCCCTTATCTACATTAAAGAATATTTGATATTCCATCTCCTTGGCCTTTTACCTATTCTGGGACCAAGTCTTGATCCAAAAAAACCCTTGTAGTCAGAAAAGGTCACACCCCCAGCATGATTCCAGCAATGTGCTGGTGTTCCCAAAGTGCGGGAAAGGACAGTATTTCAAAGGAAAATATATCTTTTTTTTTTTTTTTTTAAAGATTTTATTCATTTACTCGACAGAGACAGAGACAGTCAGTGAGAGAGGGAACACAAGCAGGGGGAGTGGGAGAGGAAGAAGCAGGCTCCCAGCAGAGGAGCCTGACGTGGGGCTCGATCCCGTAACGCCGGGATCACGCCCTGAGCCGAAGGCAGACGCTTAACCGCTGTGCCACCCAGGCGCCCCAAAGGAAAATATATCTTGAAGGAAAATAGAGGAGAAAAGCTATTTCCACAAGGAGGTCTGGGGAAAAGAAAAGGATGAGAAGAAATAATATTGACAGACTGACAAATGAAAGAAAACCATTATAGTGTCTCAAGTCTCGAGTTACGTGATTTTAATATACTTTCTCTTAGAAGAAGTCAAATGGTTGCCTTTGGAGAAAACTAATCTATGCAGAAGTTCTTATATGACTCTAGCCTTTTCCTTCATGGATTTCCTGAAGCAAACTCTTTGCAGAAACATAAGTGTGGAAAATATGTGTTCTTGTAAATTCCAGAAGAATTCAGTGTAGGCACTTAGTCCTTTGGTTTGTTGTTTGGGATTAGTTCCTCTTCACTGTGAGAATTTCTATTCAGTGCTTATGTGAACAATATAATGATGATAATCTATAGTATGTTTATGAATAAGTCTCAAAGAACATAATGATGTGACAGGCAAATCGTTTCCTGCTGCTAGTGAAATATCAATGCAGAGTTAAAATAGCCTTAGAAAATGAATCTGTAGGTGAAACTGAAGTATTTCAAAGCTGGAGCCTTTTATTCTATTACTGTGTTCAGATCTAGCTAAGAACTATATTTTCATTTAGATATGTACCTACTTGAAAGCTTGATCTCTTGCCTTCCATATCAAAAGCAACACATTGTGTAGTTCTTAAAGTTTTACTTGGTGGCATCAATTCCATTTTATTTGGCTAATGGTTTTTCTTTTATTCCTGAATCTTTATTGAATTACTTAAAACTCTTTTATGAGTAATTAAGGAAGTAAAATGTAATCATACTCTAGGTATATTATTTATTATTTAGAAATCCTGAGATTCTGGAGAAGTAAGACCAGCCAGACCCTTTAAGACTTCACTTTTATTAAAGTTATCAGGCTTCAATACAAAATGCTTCTCTTAACAGCAAATACCTTCCAACATCACAAATGCTTCTTTGTCAGAAATTCTTATTACTAGAGGTTGAAATGATAGTGTTTTTTTTAAACTTTTTTATTATGAAATAATTACAAACTCACAGGAACCTGCAAAAATAATACAGAATGTCTCATGTTTCTTTCATCCAACCTCCCCCAGTGGTAACAATATATTTTATAAATATAGTATAATATCAAAACCAGGAAATCTAAATTGGTACAACTGTGTTATAGACTGCACATCTTAGATGTGATGAATGAAGGTGAGGAAGAATCTAGAAAGTTTTCCATATTTGAGACTTATATGATATATTTAGTGGTTGTCTTACTTTACTTGGGCGGTCCAATCAAAATTCCATAGACCAGGTGGCTTAAACAACAGTAATTTATTTCTACCAGTTCCGGAGACTGGGTAGTCTGAGATCAAGGTGCCAGTCAATTTGGTTCTCTGGTGAGAGCTCTTTTCCTCCTGGCTTTCAGACATCTGCCTTCTCAGTGTGTCCTTTAATGCCTGAAGTGGTGGAGAGGGTGAAGAGAGAGAAATGAAGCAAGTTTTCTAGTATTTCCTCTTTTAAGGCACAAATCCCATCATGAGGGCGCCACTGTCATCAAAACCTAATTACCTCCTGAAGGCCCTATCCCTACCTTGGGGGTTAGTGCTTCAACATATGAATTTGAATGAGGACACGGTTTAGTCCACAGTGGAAGCCTTTATCAAAATAGGGAATGTAGGTGAGGAGAGAAATACCATTTCCATCTTGGGAATGATGATTTTTGAAATGCCTGTGGAGATAGGTAGGAGGTAACTGACACACCAGTCTAAAGTTTAGGGGGTTGGGTTGGGGTACAGATGTAAAATAGGAGATCTAGGAGTCATACAAAATGAGAGTATTTACAGGATGGGAATTGATGGAACTTATCATATCTGTTCAATAGAACAATTCCTGGTTGGTAATGAAAATTACGGAAAGGAGAGCTCAACTTGGGTACCCCATTTGTGAGGAAAGGTTTCATTAAAGAAGTAGGACTTTGAGTTGTTTATTTAGATAGAATGTGTATGTCTGTGCATGTATAAAATCATCTACATATAGAGGCAATCTAAGTTTTTATGTAGAGTTATCTTGAGCTAAAAATTCTTCAAGATTCCCAGGATTTTTCTTTTAATCAGTAGGTTAATTTTAATTGCTGTGTATTCAAGTCACAAAGAGTAAATAATAGACGTATCTAGTGTCCATTATGTGCCAGACATGATAGAAGTCCTAGATAGTCAAATAGAAGTAAGAGCTATACATTTACTATGCATGAAATACTTAAAATCTATCAAGCGAGGCAGATACAATGTGTGCCCAATCTGAGAGGTGTGAAATGGTTAACATTTTTAGTAGGCATTGGAAGGGTGTGGTATCCAAATGAGAGTTTACTATATGCATGGGGAAAGGCTCACAATATGTAAGTTTTTTTAAAAAAAAGGACACAAAATTATAGAGTATGATTCAATTTTCATTATAACTTAATTACAGATAGTAAATATACCAAAATATAGATTCCTTCATTTAGGTAGTAAAACTATGAGGGTTTTTTTTTTTTTCAGTAGACTTTTCAATATTTTCCTGGTTTTCTACAATACGTGTATCATGTTTTTAAAAATTATACATTCTTGGGCCGCCTGGGTGGCTCAGTCAATTAAGCCTACTACTGTTGATTTCAGCACAGGTCATGATCTTGGGGTCATGAGATTGAGCCCTGCTTTGGGCTCTGTGCTCAGCACAGAGTCTGCTTGTCCCTCTCCCTCCCCCTACTTGGGCACTCTCTCTCTCTCAAATGAATAAACAAATAAATATAAAATGATGCATTCTTTTATATTCTTAAAGAAAAAAACAGCAGTCGAGTGGACCAGGCCTGCCTAGTGCACATGACTGCTCTTGTGAATTACAAATACTGACCTTTCATAAGTATTCTCTGCTGGTTTGCCCAGGTCCACAGACTGCTCAGCCTTCACTCACTTTGCTTTTTGTCAGTTAAATTGTGTTTTTGTCTTTCAAAACATAAATTGTGAATTGGCTTTTTAATGATTACTTATTTAAAGAACAGTAAACCACCAGGCTTCTCTGTAAGGTATCCTATACAATAGCTGTTTCTATTAGAATCTAAGAAAGACAAAGAAGCCTCAAGTTAGTTTTCAAAGAAGGAACTGGAAACAAGCATCTTCTTTCTCCTGAAATTGTTTAAAGCTTTCGGCATTAGAAAAACATTCCAGCACCTACATGCTTAGGTCTCTGATGGAGGATAAATCATTAGGTTTTTGTCATCAGGTCACTGATCTGTCTTCCTGACCTGGAGATGACACAAAACTGTACTCCCTTAAGTGTTTCCCTTTACCTCTGATACCTTCTTGCTATTGGACTGGATCCATTATTTCTCCAGAGGTCCAAAAAAATGAAATCACCAGAACACCAGAAGATCCTAGCATGAATCTTGGAAAGTCCTGGCTAGATGTCAAAATGGAAAGCAAGAAATACATATATATATAGATATATATATATAGATATATATAGATATATATTCTGAATGTATTTCAAATACACATTCCAAATATATATTCTAAATATACATTCCAAATGTGTATGTACTTCAAATACATATATATACACACACACATTTAAATTATACATATTTTCCCCAAAGTGCTGAATAATGGCTACAAAATTATANCAGTACATCCCCAGATTCCTATGTAAAGTTTGATGCTTCATTAGTTGCGTATAACACCCAGTGCACCATGCAATACGTGCTCTCCCTACTACCCATCACCAGGCTATCCCCCTTCCCCCACCCCCTCCCCCCTGAAGTCCCCAGTCTGCCTCTCACAGTCCATAGTCTCTCATGTTTCAGGGAATTCACTTCTTAAATATAAGGATACCTACTCCATCTTTCCAAGAGCTTTAGTTATGATTCGTATCTGGCTTGCTGTGACTTCCATCCGTTCATTAGTTGTACCCTTTGGGCTCATGTAAACCTTCATACAGTTTTTCCTATTTTAAAAGAAAGTTTTGATGTCTTACCTGAGTTTCCTTTTTAGTGTTTACCCTTTTTGTCTTTCCTGTTGAAGTTTCCAAATACTTTGATTCATCTCCTCCAAAGGTGAGAGTGAGTGGGGTCCTGAGCGTGTGGGACTGCTTTAGCGCAGAACGGCATATCACCTATCAGAGCCCATGGACGCCTTTGGGTAACTCCTTAACAGCCCAATCATTTCACACATCATTTCGAACCATCAAAAATAAGAAAGATGCAGTTGTTACCATTGGGTTTTGAGTTGTGGTGTGTTGCAACTAGTTTAAAGGCTTATTGCTTTCTTAAACATTTGAGGAATGTTAGATTTAATCTCTCTCTTTTCTTCTTGTGAGTTTGACTTAATTTCTTCCTTCTTTGGGGTGGGAAACTATTGGGAGAGGGGGTCACACATAGGACTAAGCAAAGATATGCAGTCATTTCTGAAGAAGTACTGAAGGACACAAAGTTTATTACCTAAAATGCTCTGCTTTTTGGGGGGGGGTGTCTCTTTTAGCAGGATCTGATTTTCATTATTTGCTCTAAATAATAATTTAACCTATAAATTGAAATGTAGTCTGTATTCCTATGAGATTTATGGTGGGCTTCTCAAGACAGTGATAATTAAGTCTGTCGTTTCAAGTCTTATTTTTATAAAGATTGTATAGGCTTCTGACTGTGAAACGAATAGACTGAAAAAAAAAATACAGCTGTTTGTAAATTCCCATTTCTATGAATCACCATACTCGACCTAGTAATTATTTTTGCAGTGAAAATAAACTTCTAATTCATCTAGTTCGTATATGTGGGTCTCAGGACCTTGTTTTATCAGACCAGATTTAGTAAAGTGAGACACTGCATACATGATCTGCACTTTTCCAGGAAACAGTTGAGCTTAAGACCAAAAGAGAAAGAGGTTTGTAGGGAAGTATACTGAAAATAGCACATGACTTAAAAGCCAGAGAGATGATTTAGCAGCTTTAGCAGTTTCAAAGAAACTGTTGTTTACATGTAAATTACCTAGCATTGCCCAATCTTTAACCCTGTAATCTTCCACTGTTTCTAATCTGTTATTCACCAACCCAATGGTGCAATGAGGAGTCGTTAGTTTAGAGCTGATCAGCACAACCCAATGGCAAAGGCCTCCTTAAGTAAATTACCCAGTGTCCTAGACAATACATTCATTTCCCAAGAAGAGCAATATCCTCGAAAAATGTTTGTTCCCAGAAGAATTAATGTTCTAGTGAAAATGTTCACCATAATACATGTGAACAACAACAACAACAAAATGTAGTTACACTGTCAGAGAGAAGCTCGGGGGCTCATGAAGTTAAAGATTCCTTCTTTGGTAACTTAGTTGATTGGTAAGGGTTCTGTCACTTGCAGGCAGGAGGGAATGGTAGTTATGGATTCTGGCCGGAAATCAAGGAACAGTGGTATCTGCGCTGCGAGGACAGGGACACTTGTCCCGCACAGCGGAATATCTTTCGGGCAGGGCATGATTTAGTGCTAAGTGAAATACTGTGAAAGCGCACGCCTTATGAAAATGATAGTAAAGTCCTATTCCGAATGATTTTGTGAGGTTATGTTACAAGCTGAAGAAAAACTCCCTGATAGAATTTCTGACTAAGAAGTTCCAATATAGGGACACCTGGGTGGCTGAAAGTGATAGTAAAGTCCTATTCCAAATGATTTTGTGATGTTATGTTACAAGGTGAAGGAAAACCCCCTGATAGAATTTCTGACTAAGAAGTTCCAATATAGGGACACCTGGGTGGCTCATTCCTTAAGTGTCTGCCTTCAGCTCAGGGGGTGATCCTGGGGTCCTGGGATCCAGCCCCGCATCGGGCTCCCTGCTCCGCGGGGAGCCTGCTTCTTCCTCTCCCACTCCCCCTGCTTGTGTTCCCTCTCTCGCTGGCTGTCTCTCTCTGTGTCAAATAAATAAATAAAAGCTTTAAAAAAAAAAAGTTCCAATATAAGAGGGCATAAGGAAAATTATAATATGCAGACTTTAAATTTTGAAAGAGAGAAACATTTCTTGCTCTTTCAACAGTAATATTTCTTTGTCTTTCTGCTTTAAAAAAACTGAAGATGAAAATCTTTCTTCTCTCTGTTTTAAATGTATTATCTAAGACTAAAGTGGCCCAGCTGGTGCCACACAGGAGTATCATTAAAAATAAAATTTCTGCTTGGTTTGCTTCACTTGAATGAAATAGAAGAACTTAACCTCTCTTGCGATGAAACCTAGAATTCAACACTGAAAAGATCCACGTGGAATTTTTTTCAAGATCGTAAATTCAGCTTTTGGTTTTTCTCTCTTTATGAGTCAGCCCGATATAAAAATGTGCATTCATTCATTCCTTCAACAGATATTCCTTGAACCCCTAATGTGGTCAAGCACAGTACCAGGTACTGAGTGTGACTAAGACCAAACATGGTACCCACTGTCATGTGGATTGTGACCTAGCTGTAGAGACATTGAGTGTACAGTCACACTGTGGAGTGGTTGAAAGGGGGCAGTGCAAGGAGGAACTTGGAGAAACAGGGTGAAGGGAAGTCACACAGGTCCACACAGAGAGAAGACCTCCTCTCCTCTCCTCTCCTCTCCTCTCCTCTCCTCTCCTCCTCTCCTCTCCTCGCCTCCCTCCTTCCCTCTCTTTAGTTCTCCCTCCCTCCTTCTTTAATCCCCTTTAATCTTTTCCTCCTCCATCTGTTAGAGTGGTTATTTTACTATGTTTAATGTGTACCTTCAGTGTATATATATGCTCTTGTAAAATGTGCAGTGTTTGCTGTTTTACATATACATATATGTGTTTGCATATGCATTTTGATTTTCACTCTCCTTTACCTTTTCTCATTGAGCATATGGTTTTCCGAGCATCTGTGTGTACTTTCAGTCGTGTGTTTCTTTTTTTTTTTTTTAAGATTTTATTTATTTATTCAACAGAGATAGAGACAGCCAGCGAGAGAGGGAATGCAAGCAAGGGGAGTGGGAGAGGAAGAAGCAGGCTCATAGCGGAGGAGCCTGATGTGGGGCTCAATCCTATAACGCCAGGATCACGCCCTGAGCTGAAGGCAGACGCTTAACCGCTGTGCCACCCAGGCGCCCCTCAGTCATGTGTTTCTAACTGCCGCATAGTTCTACGTGGTATGCATTTACCACCTTTGTCCTCTCTGTTCTTCCCATGCTGGACATCCAGATCTACTTGAGCTCCTGTCACCCCAAATAACACTGAGATGAGTGTCCTCCTAGATCTATCCTTAGGAGCCTGGGTGAGACTTTCTAATGTATATCTATATTTACCCAGAACTAGGTTTGTCAAGTTGTTCAGTGTGCATCTAATCCATTTGGCCGGGTTCTGCCAGCTTCCTCACCAGATGGCCTACTCTAGACTACTTTCCCACCAGTAGTGTGTAAGCATCTCTAAATCCCCACATCCATGCTGACAGTTAGCATTACTTCCTGATTCTTAATATGCTAGTATCAGTATGAATGATGATTAGCGTGAGTGATGATTAGCAATGAATGATTGCTCACTGTTGTATTAATTTGTTTCTCTAATAACTAATGAGTTTGCAAATCTTTTTATACCCATCGATCTTTTTGTTTGCTCATATGTAAATTGACTGTTCCTAACCCTTACTCATTTTTTTTTGTGGAGGTTTCTGTCTTTATCTTTTTTGTTTTCAAAAGTTTCTGACATTATTTCCTTCTTCAGTTTGAAATATTACAAAAACCTCCCTGTCATGTGGAAGTTCTTTTTTTTTTCTTCATTGTAAATGTGGTGGGGTAACATCTGGAAGAATCCAGAACCCCCCAAAGCAAGACTCTTAACTATTAAGCAGTATAGACATAGTACTTACACCCTATGAAGATCTGTAAGTGGCCTTTTTCATAGTGGCTGTATTATTTTCTAGCCTCTTAGAATAAATTCTTACAGCAAATATCAATCTTATGAAAGTTTTCTTTTTTTTTCAAGGTGTCAAAATGCTCCTGTATTCCACTTTTGTATTAGAATCTTTATGTACATAATTCCTCTTTAACCTTCAGATATTATGGCTCCAAAATTCATTTTCTGGAGCAAGCTTTCACAAATAGTTAACCAAAATTAATGAGCTGGTAAGATTTCAGAGTTTGCAAATATTGGGCATTATTTACACTGTATGATCATATAACTTTACAAAATCTTCAAGGTGATTTGTAATCAATGATAATTTTTTTCTCAAAAACTCCTTATGTCAAGACTGAATGTAGAAATAAAACAAATGTTTTGGAGCTATTACTGCATAGAAAATACTGCACTAGACATAGGGTGGGGACATGAGGCTGAATGAAATTAAATTCAATTAAATAGAACAGAGTAGTGTTTCTCTTAAAGTTCAGTTGGACATTTTCACTCATTTATTAGCAAAAGTCATTTATTGAAATTTTAGTACATGGCACAAAAAGTGTCTGACCTATCATAGATATTCAATAAATAGTCAAGTGTCAGTGAACGAACATAATTATAACACAGTGAACTCAGTTTTTAATACTATCTACTAGAGACAGACTCCAGATACCATGGAATCTTAAGGACCATCCACACCAACCTAAGATTAGCATTTGTTCCCTATGCATAGAAAACGTCTAGATGAAGAGAAAAAGAGGAAGGCGTTCCAGGTACCCCACCTTCACAAACGTGTGGGTGGCAAGAAGTAGCCCGGAATGCGCAGGGCAGCTCACACAATCCAGTGTTGCTGGAGCTTGGAGTAAAAGACAGGAAGAAGCAAGAGACAGAGATGGATAGCAGGCATGCCCTTTAGGCCAAGGGAAGGGAAGCTACTGAAAAGTTTTTTAAGCAGTGACATGGACTAACTTGCTTTTTAAATAGATCATCTGGTTTCATGAAGGATAGATTGGGAAGCACTTAGTCTGAAAATAGAGCAACAAATCAGGAATATTTTAAATGATGGAAGTGAGAGATTATGAGGTCCTGAACTAGGGATGAAGTAGAATCCGTATGAAGATATTTAGAAGGTATGAATTAGGGCTTGATGATTAACTGGATACGGGTGGGAGTAAAGAAGAGAGAGGAGTTAAAGATGACTCACAGTTTTCTACCTTGGGTGGCTGAGTGAATGAAGGCATTGGTGCTATCATCTACAAGGAGAGGGAGTACAGAACTAGGAGCAAGTTTGGCAAAGGATGGGGCACTTGGGGATAGTTTGAGGGTTTGATACCTCTGGAACTTTCAAGTAAAGATGTACAGTAGGCTGCTGAAAAAGAAAAGTTCAATAATAATGTATGATAGGGGCGCCTGGGTGGCACAGCGGTTAAGCGTCTTCCTTCGGCTCAGGGCGTGATCCCAGCGTTGTGGGATCTGGCCCCACATCAGGCTCTTCTGCTATGAGCCTGCTTCTTCCTCTCCCACACCCCCACTTGTGTTCCCTCTCTCGCTGGCTGTCTCTATCTCTGTCAAATAAATAAAAAAATCTTTAAAAAAATAATAATAATGTATGATAATAATAAGTGCCCAAAGAGCGGAGGAGATAAAGGGATTTCAGAAAGAGGACAGCATGACGATGGTGGATTCAGGAAGCTGGTGGAATTTAAGCTGAATCTGGGAGGATGGGCAGCATATCGATGAGCAGAGATGCGGGAGAGCATTCTGTGACCAGCACACAGTAATGACTTTAACAGGCTCTGTATTTGCAAGGCTGCTGGGACCTTGAATTCATAAACAGGGTTGGGAGGATGGAAACTTGAACCGGATGGTGCTGGAGATGCTGTAGAACTGGGCCCCTTTGCTAAGGGGTCCTAACTCGCAGGCTAAAGTGTGCCATAGGGATGTGATGAATGTGGGTCCTACCTGGTCAAAGGAAGTAGGGGGCATGACAAGAGATCACACAGAAATAGCAATATTGATAGTCAGACTAGGAGGCATATCATAATTCTGAGGATCCAGAGACTGAGGGTATGAGAAATCAATAGCTTCCAGCCACAGGATAAAGGAACAGTCAGGGTCGGAGTTCGCTCTGGCACAGCAGACAAGAGACTTTGGAAAGAAGATGCATTCTGTACCCTACTAATGGACTCAAATGAAAGGAAATAATAAATGAGAAACAAAGAGGTGTGCTGAGTAACAGAGAACAGAGTAGCGAAGCTTGATTAAAGCTGGATATGTTTGAAAAGTGGGAATAAAATTGGGAAGGTCTTTTGGTTGGAAGCCCTGAATTCTGAGATTGGTAGATCAGATCTTGTCCTATCAACTCACTGAGAGTTTGTTGTTTTCCTTAGAAAGAGACTTGATAAAAAAAAATCTATTCTAGGAAATGAATCTAACACATACAGTGTTAGATTAGTTTCAGGTGTACAGTGTAATGATTCGACAATTCTATACATTATTCAGTGCTCATCGTGATAAGTCTACTTTAATCCCCTCTACTCACTTCACCCACCTCCCACCCACCTCCTCTCTGATAACCATCAGTTTGTTCTCTGTATTTAAGAGTCTGGGTTTTGGGTCTCTTTTTTCTGTGGTCGTTTGTTTTATTTCTTAAATTCTGCATACGAGTGAAATCATATGGTATTTGTCTTTCTCTAAGTGACTTATTTCACTTAACATTATATTCTATAGATGGATCCATATTGTTGCAAATGGCAAGATTTCATTAGTTTTTTATGGCTAGGTAATAGTTCATTATATGTCTATATCTATATCTGTATCTATACCCATTCATTTATGGAAGGACAGGTTTGCTTGCATATCTTGGCTATTGTAAATAATGCTGCGGTAAACGTAGGGATGCATATATGTTATTGAATTAGTGTTTTTGTTTTCTTTGGGTAAATATCCAGTAGTGGAATTGCTGGATCATGTGATAATTCTATTTTTAATTTTTTGAGGAACCTCCATACTGTTTTTCATACTGGCTACATGAGCTTGCATTCCACCAGCAGTGTATAAGGAAGGGCTCCTTTTTCTCCATATCCTCACCAACATTTGTTATTTTTGTGTTTTTTGTTTTAGCCATTCTGACAGGTGTGAGGTGGTATCTCGTTGTGGGTATGATTTGCATTTCCCTCATGATGAGTGACGTTGAGCACCTTTTCATGTGGCTGTGGGTCATCTGTATGTCTCTGAGAGGATATTTACAATTGATATATTTGATAAGGGGTTACTATCCAAAATATATAAAGAACTTATACAAGTCACCACCAAAACAAACAAACAAACAAATAATCTAATTAAACACAGAAAGAAGTCATGAATAGCTTTATGGGAATTTTAAGTTGCTATGTAGATCAGTGCATCCCAACACAAGTTTAGTAACAACTCTTAGGGTTTCTATATTCTTCCAGAGCTATCACAAAATCCTCAAAAGTTTCTCAAAATAAACTTTTACTCACTCCAATTCAATATATGTCCCTTCAATTCAACATAGGTCACAATGTCCAGGGGAAGAAGATGGTCATGAAAGCAGATGAACAATTGAAAGATATAAAGAATTCAATATCACAGGTTTAAATGGATGATGTTGGATGGCACATTTAGACATGCAAGAGTTTGTGTTTCTATTATATTTAATTAAGTAGCTATAAAATGACACTGTTAGTTTTTAATGTATTCAGTGCTTTAAAAATTAGCCAGGCTTCTAGTACTGAACACCTCAAATGATGAAAGTGAGAAATATAGGTTCATTTTTTATTTGCTTCCTAGTAAGTGGAGGCATTGAAGATGTGTTCATGGCATCCATTTACTTTAGTGAATTGAATAACTCTTGCATTTTGTATAGCTTTTTAAATATCAAAAAAATGTAATTTGTGAGTAAGGATTTAGAATGTGAATGAAAAATCCATTTTAAAAGCCACAATTCACAGTGATAGTCGTCAGATGATTCATTTACATTCACCACAGAAGCTGGTATTAGCAGTTTTAATTTTGAAATCTTTTCTTTAAAAGCATGAATGAAATAACAACTAGAGTGTGACTATTGGTAATGAACCACTCCTTTATGAGAATTTATTTAAATAAATTAGTGTCCTCAGGAGCAAATCAGGGAGCTAGGCCTTGATCGTTGTGGCAGGTAGACCCTGTGAATTCAATATCATAAAAAAAATACAATTTCTGCCCTTAAAAAAAGTGACATCTTATGAAAGGACTGTAAATGCTAACGTTTATAGGAGACTTAACTTATCTCAAAGCATACTATATTACTTTGCTAGGGCTGCCATAATAAAATACTACAGAATGGAGGGGCTGAAATGCCACACAGTTATTGTCTTACATTCTGAAGGCTGGACGTTCTTTCTCCTTGACCTACAGGTGACCACCTTCTTGCTGCCTACTCACAATGGTCTTTTCTCTGTGCATCCCCGTTGTCTCTTTGTGTGTCCAAATTTCTTCTGATAATGACACCAGTCCTATCGGATTAGGGCCACCCTTACAGCCTCATTTTAACTTAATCACCTCTTTAAAGACCTTATCTCCAACTGCAATTTCACCCAACTAGGTCTTGGCACTTCAACATCTGAATTTTGAGGGAACGCAATTCAGCCATACGATCTAGGAAGTGGTATTGTAGACAAGACGTGCAACTCACAATAAAATTTCTTCAATTTACTAGGAGTAAGTATAGAATGGAACGTAAAGGATAGTGTCTTCACTTTAAGACTCCCATCACCCTGGAAATACAGAAGATTAGGAAGCATCTTCCCCAAATATTTAGGAGAAAAATATAATCGATTGTCTTCATGTAGGGTTAGGCTTACAGACAGATGTTATACCAGCACCTTCTCAAGACATTTTCAGATCTTCAAGACATTGCCATTCTTCCCAATCCCTCAAATACAAAATGGTTTGTCAAGCCTAGGAACTAGAAAACACTTATAGTAGTAACATGCCTAACATAATTATCTGGTTCTTTTATCAGAAATAAATTAATTTGGGGAATAGAAAATTACATAGTTTTTAATACGACAAAATTTCATTATGTAATGTATGGCTATTATACTCAGAAAAAAGTTATATTAGATGTCTGAAAAGATTTTTAAAATAGGGATGCCTGGGTGGCTTAGTTGGTTAAGTGTCTGCCTTCGGCTTAGGTTGTGATCTCAGGGCTTCTGGGATCAAGTCCCACATTGGGCTCCCTGCTCAGGAGAGAGTCTGATTCTCCCTCTCCATCTGACCCTCCTCCCTGCTTATTCTCTCTCTCTCTCTCTCTCTCTGCCAAAAAAAAAAAAAAAGATTTTTAAAATAGTAAATTTCTTGCACTATTAGTTATATCATATCTTATAAATATATTATTGCCCAAATGCAGAAATCTATGTAAGTGATCACATAGACTTTAAGAGCACAACTTAAGACCATGCAAAAGCAATTGAATTTTCATCATATTTTAAAAGAATTGTCATTCAACTAGAAACTGTACTTCTAATTTTAACTTTGATAAATGCAATAAGTAAAACATTTAATCCATTAGAAACTACTGAAACATTCAAACTTGGAGTTTTTACTTTGGTGACCTTTATAGAGAATCACTGTAGCTATTTCTCAGTTGAGTAAGGGAACAGGCGAGGCCAATAGTTTGAATATTTTAAATTGACCCTTCCTATGTCTACAGAGTGGTTCCATAGTCAATATGGCAGAGGGAGTTGATATAAAAGAACCCTCTGACTCCACTCCACCCACATGAAAATACTAGATAAAACATAGCAAAATAATTTGGGGACATAAATTTATCCTGAGTCCATTTGGCCACTTGAATAAGATAAAACCTGTGAGCAATCATTCACAGAGTTGTATGATGGGCATTAAGGAGGGCACTTCATGTAATAAGCACCGGGTGTTATATGCAACTGGTGAATCTCTAAATGCGACCCCAAAATTAATAATACACTAGACGTTAACTAACTTGAATTTAAATAAAACCAAAAAAAACCCCATAAATATAGCATACAGTATCCTATATTGTAAATCTGCCTGCGTATACAACATTATGGGAAAATTCTGAACTTTTGTAATATATATTACATTTTAGTACTCTTTCTAATATTCATGTTATAGTCATGAAGTAATACAAACTAGGTGATAAACTTATATCCTAAGACTGGAATTAATCACTTTGAGATGGCTGCTTTGTCCAGCTTGGTTTTACTTAATCAAGGACTTGTCTTGTTTAACATGATACTGTTATATAAGTATTATTATATATATTATATCTGTAGTGTTAGTATTTGCGTATAGTGTTCTTCATCTGCATCAGAGGAGTGTTGCACAGAGGCTGATGTTAATTTCTCTCAGTAATAGTAATTAAGTTTTAATATATTAAAATATATGTGCAGATAGTTCTCTAACATACTGCCTGAAAAATTGTCTTTAGCCCCTCAATGTCCACTTCCAGAACACCTAATTTGGGGGAAAAAAAAAGTTACTTGGCCATTTTAACAAATCTGTGTTCAGTTTTTGAGGAAAGAGAGTAGCTATACCAAAGCTAGAACGCAGAAGAGCTGAGCCCAGAGAAGAATCTAAGGAAAGGCATGTGTGCATGTAGATTTTCCAGTTCCAAATGATAAAGCCTCCATAAATGTATCTGCAAATTTTTTAAAATCACTTTTAACACGGCTAAAATTTCACCAATTAAGTTGAGGATAGTGTTTGAAAATAAAAGTATCTCTGGGGTGCCTGGGTAGTGCAGTCGTTAAGCACCTGCCTTCAGCTCAGGGCGTGATCCCAGAGTCCTGGGATCGAGCCCCACATCAGGCTCCTCCACTATGAGCCTGCTTCTTCCTCTCCCACTCCCCCTGCTTGTGTTCCCTCTCTCGCTGGCTGTCTCTTTCTCTGTCAAATAAATAAATAAAATCTTTAAAAGAAAAGAAAAGTATCTCTGAAAGATGAATCCATTTCACCAGTTTATGTCTGTCCTAAAGCCAGCCAGAGATTAGCAGTACTTGGAGAGTAATATTTTAATTGGAGAAAGGAGGATAGGGAGCTGATGGTTTGGAATTTGTGAGCTATTAAAGGAGATAATTCTCACAACACCCTGTGAGGCCATTGCTGTTATTTTCTCCCATTTCCAGATGAGAAAACAGGCATAGAGAAATTAAGCAATTGCCCAAGGTCCTACAGCCGTGAAGTGGAAGGGCTGGGAGGCATATACTCCAGCCTCGTTCCAGAGTTCACACCATTAACCGCTGTGTCTTCATGTCTCCTGAGTGAGGATAAGCAAACATCTGACCAGGCTGTTTGGAGGATGCCCCAAGAAGTAACGAGGACTAGCTTCCAGCCGTTACAGGCATTCCTGTCCCTTTCAAGGGGGGGATGGAGAGTGGGAACTGTCTTAGTGCTGTTTGGAACCAAGTAGAAAGCTTAAAACTGCAAACCGTTAAAGCTGGAGGGAGCTCAGTGACGCTGTGTAGACAGTAGAGAGAAGCTATCTGGGGACAGGGAGATTAAGGGACAGAGAGATTAAATGACTTGCCTGAAATCACACATCTGTTAAAAAGATACCTGGCGAATGATAGCCTCAGAATTAAAAACAGACTTCCTTTTGACATACAAGACTGGAAATGTCTGCCAAGGACCTAAAAGAAGAGATGGGGCTCTATGTTATGTACTCTCTCACGTCTGAAGAGAAAGAGGAGCTGAGCCTGCCTGGCCGTGTCCGCGGGACCCAGCCCATCTTTCCCTCGTGGATGACCGAGCTCTTTGTCTCGCCGCAGAGCTAGGAAATCGGACCTGGCAGGTTTTATTGGAGGGGACAAATAAATTTTTAAATTATAAAATCCAATCTAATGTATTCCTAATGGCTATGTAGACGAAATCAAATAAGATAGTAATGTTACTAAATTGTTAAATATTAAGTAATGATAATAAATAGTGTTTGACTTCCTGTATCACGATCCTGAAGTTCAGTAGAACCCCACTATTTTCAGCCTAGTGATATGATGCATTCTCACCAGTAATAGCAGCTCACTGCGTGAATGAGTCACGGGTTCTTCAGGGAGGCAGGTGTAAGTTTTAAAGCCTTGTTGGACAAGTTAAATAATCACTGAATTATGGTACTGCTATGAAGAATTCCTGGCCACAGATACCGTATATTTCATGAGACTTCAGAAAATACGTGTGGCGGGAATTGACTGACCTTTACATCGTTCTCTTTAAGCTGAAATACGAGAAGTAAGGAGATAAAGGTCTATTTAAAATTGAAGACTACTTTCTGTGGTGGATATCAGTATTTTGTAACAAGAAAAACCACAGGGGAGAAAGGCACTCAGTGATCTGTTGGAGAAAATAACAAACTGGGTACCACAGGTGGAGAAAATCTGAAATTTGAATGTGAAGAGGTAAATATAATTCTAGAGGGAAAACTGAGACTTAGAAGGATCGGGTTTGGACTGAAGTAGCAGGAAATAGTGTATCTGCCTCAATATAAACAGCTATTATAGAAAGAAAAAATGAGGAAGAGATGCTGTCAGATTAAAAGATTTTTAAATGGACCTGAAATTCCATAAACTTGATAAGGCAAGCTAAGTACAGTACATTTAAGTGAAACTGAGAAGAAAAATAATAGTTTTCAGATTTAGTAGAGTCGAGAGGACAAGATGCTTTCTTAAAAGCAGATCATAAAACTATTACAGAAGTAAAATGGAGTAGTTAGAAAGCTTCAAATATCTGAACATTTGTAGATGTCCTTTCAAGAGAATTAGGATAACTACCCTTCTAGATTCCACATTTGAACAGCAGAGAAGAACTGATGAGGAAGAGCAAGAATCAGAAATCTTGGGAGAACGAGACTGTGTTTTCTTAGAGTTCCAAAACAGCCGCCCTCCGATTCTGATTTGTATCCACACCTTGATTATACCACTCAATGTGTACGGATGCCTGTTTCATGGTTCTGCTCCCACTGGACTGTGAGCTGGTCATGGAAAGAGTCTTCACCTAGACCTTAGAGTCTCCAGGACCTGTTATGGCCCCTCACACATTATAGTTACTAAATATATCTGTAGGAAGAAGGTGGTAATTTAATAAAGGAAGGGAAGGCAATAGGCTCAGAGGGAGAAGGGAACTCTCTGCAAAACCTTGTTCAAATATCACTGTCTAGCTGAGGACCACCCTGACTGCGCCCTCCCACACTCTTGATTCATTTACTCCCTTATTGTACTGTGCGATGTACTGTTCGTGTGTGTGTGTGTGTGTGTGTGTGTGATAACCAAAGTTATTTATCTCCTGATTTTCCCCATTGGTTCTATTTTCTTGTTGAATACTGTACGTTTCCAAAATTATGTGTTAGAATGTGATAGTCTTACAATTTTTAAAATTAATGTCCCATGATCTGAAAGTGTGGCATTATCATGGTCAAAATAAGAATACTTAAGCTATCTTTGTTTTGCTCTGGTGCTGATATCTTAAATGCTTTTGAGCTTTATATACATGTTCTAAATACTTTCTGGTCCATTATTATATTTTTATTTTTAATTACATAGCTTTACTTGATCTGTTTCTTTAGCTTTTCTACATTTATCAGTTCAAATAATAATTGAGTGGAACAGATTTAACTAATGGTCAGTTATTTAATAAATGATACTATATACTACTTTTTTCTTTCATTTTTTTTAAGATTTATTTATTTATTTGAGAGAGAGAGAGAGCGCAAACAGGAGGAGCAGCAGAGGAAGAGGGAGAAGCAGGCTCCCAGGGAGCCCAATACAGGGCTCCATCCTAGGACCCTGGGATCATGACCTGAGCCAAAGGCAGACACCCAACCGACTGAGCCACCCTAGTGCCCACTGTATACAATTTCTGTTTAGCACTGTACATGGACATGGTGGCATTCAATGAATATTTGCTTAAATTGTTTAATAAACAATGGTTAAATGGAATATTAGTTCTACTAAGCTAACAGTTCTCTTTGTTAAACACTTTTAATAGATTACTTTTTCACAGGTTTATATTCATTGGCCCTTCACATATATTTTTGCAAATAATTATTCAATATACAGAAATGCAAAAAGGTTTTATTTTTTATTATTATGTTTAATTCACCAGCATATAGTACATCATTAGTTTTTGATGCAGTGTTCAACGAGTCATTAGTTGCATATAACACCCACCAAAAGGTTTTAAACCCACAATATATCTCACTTCACCAGATCTTACTACGAACGGATGTGTAGCCTTTTATCTTCCTTATACTTTAGCGCACATGAAATGGGGCCTAAACTAACAGGTTTCATGTTTTAGATATGTTTTAGAGATGCAGATATAGGTTTTTCAAAAATACTTGAGAGAGAGTTACTGTATAAAACACTTATTATGCATTAGACAGATCCAATATCTAAAAACATGAGAAAAATTTAACCATGAGAAATGCCTAGTACAGGTGCTAGAAAAGATTTTAATCCCTATAATATGTTACACTATTGTTGACATGTTGTTAATAATTGCATCATTGGCATAAATTTTTTAAATTGGCACATACAGAGAATATTATAGAAAGCGTATATAATTGGAAGAGTTCTCTTATAGTCATTGTGGTCATTATATTAAGAAATACATGTTAATAATAGATTCTCATAGGTTTATTTAGTTTGCAGTGTTTTACTTTTTTTTAATGGATTCCATCATGGAAAAAAATATGACCTTTCTCTCTTACAAAAAGTTGTATTAAAAGTGATGGAATGTGGAGAGACAAGGAGAACTTCAGTTCTGGGGGGCATTTCCCTCTGGTCATTCAGGTCACAAGTTCGTCCACAAGGCAGTGAAGCAGGGGAGACTTGATGGTTTGACAAACCCCAGGTGGGCACAGGATCAGAGCAACAAGGTGAGACTGAGCATAAAGTTGCGATTAAACTAAAGATGGAGGCAGGGTTCAGATCTAAGAGCAAGGAAGTGAGCCCTAGCTCTGTAAGGACTGGAGCAAACTGTGTCTTAGAAGGTTGACAGGAGGCTGTTCACTTCATGAGATGACTATTTTATTTACTCCAGAATGGTAAGGTTCTGCCCCATGTACCTTCTAAGCGGCTATTCAGAAGGCAGAAAGTATACCCTTTGTCAGTCAGGATATACCCTTTGTCAGTCGATCCTGACCTATAATCTGAAGTTGAGAATAAAAATGAATCCATTTTAAAAAAATGAATTTTAAAATAATACAAAATTTTTCATATTCTGTTTTAAAATTGCATTTATAGGGGCGCTTGGGTGGCTCAGTCGGTTAAGCATCTGCCTTCAGCTCAGGTTATGATCTCAGGGTCCTGGGATCAAGTCCCTCATCAGGCTCCCTGCTCAGCAGGGAGTCTGCTTCTCCTTCTCCCTCTGCCTCTGCCCCCAACTCGTGCTTGCTCTCTTTCTCAAATAAATAAATAAAATCTTTAAAAATAAAGAACAAATAAAATTGAAGTTATGTTGAATTGTGATAAAATGTGTAACAATTACATTTTTTTTTAAAAGATTTATTTATTTATTTATTCGATAGAGATAGAGACAGCCAGCGAGAGAGGGAACACAAGCAGGGGGAGTGGGAGAGGAAGAAGCAGGCTCACAGCAGAAGAGCCTGACGTGGGGCTCGATCCCACAACGCCGGGATCACGCCCTGAGCTGAAGGCAGACGCTTAACCGCTGTGCCACCCAGGCGCCCCTAACAATTACATTTTTAAAGTCACTGTCCTTGAGAAGTATCTTTTAGTATTTATTCAGATACAATGTAAGATTTATTAAAATATAAAGTTTTTATTATTGCCTCACCCAGAGTACCTGTAAAATGCTGCCCTCATAGTGTGAAATACAGTATTATTTGAAATGAAATTAGGAACTTGTAACAGTGAATCATGAAGCAACGACTTTTTTCTAGATGTTAGATCAATGCCAGATAATCACACACATAAAAAATTAATGCATGACAGAAAATTAAGGAACTTAGACATTCTATACCACAGTTTTTCTATGTCCAAATGCTGATAAATAGTGGTTAGACTTTAAATATTCTTGGAAAGCCTTTTTGAATGGTGTTGCCAAATTTTAAAAATATATGTTTGGATATTTTTTTAGACTGTAAATCATCCATCAAGATTTGTGGCTCCTCCCCAAGTATCTTTTCACAATTTGTTGTCAAGTATGGGAAAGGAAGTTGGGATTTGAAACACTGCTCTATTAAGGGGTTGAATGGCTGGAGTTGCCAAGCAGAAGGATACAAGTTATAATGCAGTGTTCTAGAAGAATCATTATAAGATATTCCCTTAACTAGAACACATATTGATTTGCTTCTGTTTGTAACTGCTTGTATTTATTAGAGAGTTTCTGTATGACACTACAAGTTTCCCTCTTACCGAGACTGTTTTCCCTGGGGAGTAGTCCTCTGTCTTGTTAGACCTGAGCTTCTCACCTGGTTGTGGGACTTTACACGATGCATAGCAGGTGGAAGTAGCTTGAATTGAATTTTAGGAAGGAAACATGTTTAATCTGTATTGTTATTTCCTATGATGAGGTTTCAGATCAACAAGACAGACAAAGTGTTACTTCCAGACACCTTTAACATAGAGTGCCTGAGATGGGAGTCAGCTGAGGATGACTTGTCTAGTTGGGTTTCTAAGTTTCCCACTTGGCACAAAGTCTGCACTGTTTGCCGAATGTTCTGAGCTGCGCATAGAGCTACCTTGAGGCAGCAGTTCACTTATGCCCAATCTAGGTGATGTCTGACCTGGATCTGTACAAGATGACGGCTGTCCATAGGCTTTTTTCTTTTTTTTTTTCAATATGCTGTTAAAGATTCTGCAGGGGCGCCTGGGTGGCACAGTGGTTAAGCGTCTGCCTTCGGCTCAGGGCGTGATCCCGGCGTTATGGGATCGAGCCCCGCATCAGGCTCCTCTGCTATGAGCCTGCTTCTTCCTCTCCCACTCCCCCTGCTTGTGTTCCCTCTCTCGCTGGCTGTCTCTATCTCTGTCAAATAAATAAATAAAAATCTTTAAAAAAAAATTAAAAAAAAATAAAGATTCTGCAATTTTTAGTGCTTGGACAGAATCCTCATTCTTCCCTATTGCCTTTGGTTTTTTACAAATTTAAATGATTTCATTGCAAATCTTCTGCCTTCGTATATGATGAAAAATAATTAAGGAGCCTACAGTTAATAAGTCAACTGGACAGTGAAGTCAGAATATCTGTGAAAACTGTTAAATTCCCCATTTTTTATGTCAGCATGGTATCAAGCAGTACAAAAATGTATCACCACTTATATCTAACCAATATACGATGCAGTTAAACAAAATGCTAATCAGAGAAGTCTTCACTGCCATGTGTGTTGAAGTGAATACATGAAGTTTGGCCGGTAAAGAAATAGAACCAAGAGGAACAAGTAGGAACTGGACTTACTTGTGATTAAGGAAATACCTCTATTTTCCATGCATAGGTTATATTATTCACATCACACTGTGGTGTGAGTAAGGAGGAAATGAATAATGAGTAAATGAATAGTGAATAAATAAATGATGAATGAATAAAGCAGCTTAAATGCATGCACTTTTAATAAATATTGCATAGTTTGGGGCATTGGTACCTGAAACTTACATGAAATTTTTAGATCTTACTGTATATTTATGCAAATGTTTATGCTCACAGAATCTTATGGTGCTTTTGATTTCATAAAGATAGGAGACGTCGCTAGATGACATTCCTCTGGAATTCCAAGGGAGTTGTCTCAGATGTTTGAAAATGTTCTTCTAACATTACTAGAAAGACTTTGTATAAATTTCTGCCAAAGCCAGAGCATGGGTTGGAATAGTAGAACAGAATACCGGAGCAGGGAGTTTCTCAAACTTGGAAACCATCCTTGCCACTCCCACCACTCTAGAGGACTAGAAAGAAAGGCCCTAACTCTTACCCATTTTCAAAGATCCAAAAGAGGCATAGATAGTAGTTATGATGGTCAGGGTAGAGAGACTTCTGTTTTCAATGTCGTTCACCCCATTTTCTGCCTACCAAACAACCTGCAAAATGCAGCCCAGGTGTCTCTTCTGTGAAGGCTTCCTGGCCCATCCAAGTAGAGTTGTCCCTCCCTGATGGATGACACCAGAGTGTCTAGAACCCGTCATAAATATACTGTGTATTCCACTATATTGCATTTATTTGTTTTTCTTGTCTGTGTTATCCTCCCTGTCCCCTACCACCAGACTCTGAGCATCTCGAGAGGCAACCATGTTTGGTGTAATTCTTACCCAAAGATCCTAGAAAAGAGTCTTGCATATGGTGCCCAGTAAATATCAATGAATGAGTAAATGCAGGGAAGTGTGAAGGCCATCACACATTAGAAAGAAACTGTCTGAATGATTGAAACATAATGGTATTTCATGTACCTCTCTTTTCCCTGGCCCTAAACAGGTTTTGGTAATTGTAGTCTACCTATCAATCTCTAACTTATCATTGGATCATGCTTACCCTTCTCAGTGAAATAAAGTGTTTCCTTTTTTATATGAATATTTTAGTTTTTCTTTGAAAATGGCATTTCGTGTGACTGTTTTAAAACTTATATAAATGGTTTATAGAAAGTATATAGAAGGCACAAGCATTCTTTCTCTAAATTTTGGTATTATTTATCCAAAACGCTTAGCTTATGATTTTTTTTTATTATGCTATGTTAGTCACCATAGCTTATAACTGACTCCATTTTATTTTGGGAAGTATACTTCGAAGGGTGACCAAATAACAATAATTACAAATCTCATGAAAGTATATTTCCTGTTTCCTCTAAGGCTGAGTTCTGTCTGAAGTCATCCCTGTACACTGCCTCCTAAAATTGTTGAGGACATTTAGTAAGAGTTTTGGATTCCTAGCGATAACTAAATGAAGACTTACATAAATATGTCATATAATGAGACAGAACTACTATGCTGAAAGTTCTTTGTTATGGATGGAAAAACAGTTCTTACTGGCAGCCCCACGGTCTAATACAGATATCAGAAGGTTCTCTTAAGCCATGTTATTTATCAGTTAATAGTATGGGTTGTAGGGGCACCTGGGTGGTGCAGTGAGCTGAATATGGACTCTTGGTTTTTGGCTCAGGTTGTGATCTCATGGGTGGTGAGATCGAGCCCCGCGTGACACTCCGTGCTCAGCAGGGAGTCTGCTTGAGGTTCTCTCCCTCTGCCCCTCACCCCACTCTCTCTCTCTCTTTGAAATAAATATGTTTTTTTAAATAGTATCGATTATAGAGTCAGAATACCTGGAGATTCAAATCCTGGATTTGCTACTTGTGACATTGGATAAATTATAAAAGTGTGCATCAGACTTCGTGGGCTTCAATTCTGGTTTCATTTCTTAATAACCTGTGTGACCTTGGGCAAGAGATTTACTCTCGAGTCTCTCAGTTTTTGCATTTTTTTCAGTTTTCTTATTTATAAAATGAAGATATTGATAATCGTATATCTCTCAGAGGGTTGTGCATTTAGTAAGTGAGTTGATGTGCTGGTTATGTGTTGTTTAGAAAAAGGCCTGCTGTATAGGAAGCGGGATATGAGTGTTAGATTATTCCACTAGAATGCAAGGTTCACGAGGAGCTCATTGTCCACTTTTGTTCACTGCTATATCGCCAGGAACTAGAATAGTGTGTGGCATGTGGCAGGCACCTGACATATATTTATTGAATTCGTGTACATTCCTCTTCTTGTCTGTGAAATGAGAATAATGAGAGTAGCTGCCTTATAGAGTGTTTATGAGCATTAAATGACATAATGCTTGTGAAGAACATAACACTGACACTATTATCAGCATTATTATTATACATAAAGGGCCATAAGTAATATTAGAATCCAAATGTTTGTTCTTTCCCTATATCGTCTAGCTATTATTCTGCTCTCATGACTCATAACTTTGATCTTTAGAGTTTTTTTCCTTTGTTCCTCAGTCAACTCTTATTACTGTTTTTTAGACTATCAAGAAATTAACTTCCATGGACATTTTCTGTCATACGATAAAGGCAAATATTATCCTGAATCTCATTACAGGACGATGAAAATGCTGATCATTTAATGTTTCTTTTTTATCTTCTGTACTCATCCTTTGACTTCATCAACCTTTTGTGAAAGTTTCAGGTTGACCAGCTGCTAAAGTGTCTCATCTGCTATTCACTTAGTAAAGGTGCTGAGTAGACACTAAAACTACACTGGAAAACTGAAAAATCACAAAAGCCTACAATTTATTTTTACTATATTGACATGAAGCTGGAGATGGGAGAAAAGACTGTATATTTTAGATTTCATATGCAAGTCAAGGCTAATTGCCCAAGACTATTAAATACTTTTAGTAGTCTGAAGTCAGTAGAAAATGTGGACTACATGGAATTGATCTCTCATGACTTAAATGCAAAGTTATTTTGTGACGGAAAAAAAAATGTATGTATTTTAGGATTCTGAGAATTGGTTTTGAATTAAGACAACATATATCCATAAATGTTTTATTTAGCATAGAGTCATTGCTATAAGGAGGATTGGTTCATGGTGGCAAAAGTAATTGATATCAATTGTGAAGACTGCGGTAGAAACAAATCTCCATGTTATCAAAAGCAAATGTCTATCAAGAAGTCAGTTCAGTGTGCAGCATGGCTCTAAAACCTATCTTGAGCAATTCCTGTCTCTTCTAGCACCCAGCCATTTCTGGATTGGCTGGAAAATACTATATGGTGACAGAGTTCCCAGAGGAGTATTTTTCTATTTCTTTTTAGCATATCTACCTCTGAACCTTGCTACTTGTTTTTTCCCCTACTTCTCTCAGAGACTTACTTCCTTTTCTTCCCTTCCCTTTATTAGATAATTTACATTCTCTTCATCTTCACCTGCATCATCTCTAGCATAGAAAAGGGCAAGGCTGCCAAAGGCACAACTGTGTTCCTGATTGAACTAATCTGCTGTCTAGACACTATATAACTACTTCACGTAATAACTGTTTTATATATCCACCTGAGTGACCAAGTCTCTATTTCAGGAATAAACTAATTTAACATCCTTTAAAATTTTGGTGATTTTTTTGAGAAACTGTTATAAAAAGAGACATAAATGACATGTATTCTAGACCTGTTATAATTGATGGCTATGATTTGATTAAAAAAAGCAAATATAAATTTAAAATCAGTATACTGTTAAAATAAACAATATGGTTTTAAGGATGTATTTTCAAAATTTATTTTCTCTTAAATCATTTACTGGACAATTCATACTATATCTATCATCTATTTTTGTGTAAGTACACATGGTATGAGACACCCGTGATACAGTAACAGGGCATTGAACCTGAAATCAGAGCCTCTGAATTGGAGTCTTGCTCTGCCACTTTCTAATTAAGCAAGTGATGTAATATTATTGAGTCTTTGCCAGCTCATCTATAAAGAAGAACTAATGATGACGTCCTCTGGGTTGATGTAAGAGTTAAGGGGCATAATGGGTGTGATATTCAACAAACAGAATGCTATAATAGTATATGCAAGCTATATTTACTTATTTTTTCTTCAAAAAGATGATTTTCATGTTTAATGGTAGAATCTATTTTCAGGGCCACATTGTGCTTTTAGAAGGTAATTTATTGTGTATATTTGTGACTCACATTTTCCTCTGATTATCTTTGGATGAATTAGAAAGTTATAAATGATTCAAATACTGGGTTATAATGATTCTGGAGTTACACTTAGTTTTATATAATGGAACTACCTGATGGCCCATCATTTAAGAACTACATCCAAAGCCATTTGAATATATAGAATAAGGTATGGAGGAATGACAGGTGCAATCTTTTATCAGTGGTTTATTTTTTATGTAAATTTTTCAATTCCTTTGAGGATAGTAGTACTTATATCAGAATAGTATAAGAAATAATCAACTTGCTGAAAACATAAGTCAGAAATATTATTTATATAACATTTATTATACATAGGCAAGCAGTTGAGCATAGGACAGAAAGAAGTGGAATTACTAATGTTCTCAGTAAGTTCAGTGTATGCCACAAGCTATCATTCAAGACTAGGTCTCCAGCTATTATTGAACTTTGTCTCTTGAATGCCCATGTGCCAACATTCTGCTTTTTCCTTAAAGCTTTCTTCCTTGAATAAGGTGATTTTCTTCTTTCTTCTTGACTTCTCCCTACTTCTCATGCCATTCTTCTGTCACTTATCTGTATCTCTAAGATTCTAACTATAGGGAAAAATATCAGAAATCTTACCAGGACAACCGTGTTCTAAAACTACAAGACAGAAGTGATGCTCCTATAAGCATAGATGCATCTGGACTATTCTAGACTAACTTCTTCATGGTGCAGAAAGCCAGGTCATTAACACAGAGAAGGCAGGGCCCAAGCAATTCAGGCATGACCACCATTTCAGGTTTTCTGTTCCCTATCCCCCTGCAATCACTAGTAGGAACCCAAGGTATTCCCTTCCAAAGTGACTTTCAGCTACCATTGTGATGTCCCTGGATGCCAAAATAAAAGTTTCCACCCCTGGCCAATTTATCTTCCTAGGATTTCCCCCACTCAGTCCCTCTTCCTTGATACTTTCCTCTTGAGCACAACACAATACACACATGCACATGCACACACACACGTGCACTACATGAAGACGTATTCCTAAAACAGTACTGCTAATCCATGCACTAACTATGTGGGCTAGCCTCTAATATTTTAGTTCATTTTATTTTTTAGAATGCTGATCAAAACTCAATAATTGATTTTCAGGACTCACTAGAAATTTGTGACCCACAGTTTAAAAAAAATATTAGATGACTTTCAATAGTTTTTTCAGTTTGCAAAATTCTATGATTGTCTTTATTCTTACGGTGAAATTTTCATTTAATAAAAACGTTTCTGTTCTCTGAATAAAAAGCAATATGGTATGAGAAAGTGCTCTGAGAGTTCCTGGCTGTATCAGTGTTCTATTGAAATGCTGGTATTTAACAAAAGTAAATAAAGAACAGGAAACTGAACTAAGAAGGAGTTGTAGGAATAATAATGAGAAGGACTAAAGCCTAATCAGAAAAACTGAAGCAAGAAACCTGGAAAATCCTAAATCTAAGCAACCAAAAGTTGTTATGAGACGGCCTGCTTATTTGTACACAAAGTTTCCTAATTTTTAGAAAGATTTGAAAGGATTATTCACCCGAATGCATTTATTAATACCTTGTAAGTTGCAGGGTCCAATGGCCAGATTCATTAACATCTTTAAAAGGCCTTGGTCATCTGTTCCTTTCTCTTTCTCTTATCTCTCTGATTTCCTTTCCTTTCCTCTCACTCACCCCACTGCAGCTGCACGGCCCCGTTTCTGCTGGTCCAGGATGCACCTCGAACCTTCCCCTTGGAGGTTCTCTTTGCCTCAAACTCACTCTCCTCCTGCTATGCCTGAATGGTAACTTCCTCAGCCTCTTCAAACCTCTGTTGAAATGTCACCTGGTCAGTGAGGCCCACTGTAACAGACTCTTTTTTAAACGGCAGCCTGTCCCATCCCTCTTAATTTTTTCCCCATTTGCATAGATCCTAACCCTTTTAACACTGCGTAATTTACTGATTTATTGTGTCTGTCTCCCCTACTAGAATGTACGCTCCAGAAGAGCAGGGATTTTTATCTGCTCTGATTATTATTGTGTCCTAAGTGTTGACAAAGCTACCTGGCATATACGAGGAGCTCAAGTAATAGTAATTGAATGAGTGTTTGAATCTCCCAGTACATCAAACAAAGAACTTGTACATAATACTATTCAGGAAATATTTATTGTATGAAAGAATAGACCTCCCTTACATGTACTCCAGAATCGAGCGGTGACATGGTTAGGACTGGAATCATTGTACCCTACCTTCCCACCCCCCTAGATAAAGAAACTAAGTTGAGTGACTCGTGTATGCCGCAAAAAGTGGGGCAGTCTTCTGACTCGTATTAAAATGGAATTACCATGCTTCATATCCTGGGATAGGAATTTGCAGTTTCCAGAATGTGACATGTTATGTCACTTATAAACTATTTTGTTTCTAGTATGTTTGTGTTATATCCAGCTTAAGAGGATGCTATTTTTTATTTAGATGTTTAAAGCCTTCCAGTGTTTATTGTCATTCTTAGCAACATTAGGTAGCAGATTATTTACTCTAGAGAAAGAAAGCATTAAACATTCCTGAAATTAAAGCAAAGTTGATAAGCAAGAAAGTACTTTCTTAGTGTGGGTGCTTTTTCAGGCTCTTGGTTTCTTTTTTCCTCTGTTGAATTTTTTTTTTTTTAAGACAGACGGTAAAAGAGAAAGCTTTAATTCTAGGTTTCCGTGGGATCTCTTAAAAATTGGGGAGCCTTGTGTTGGGATTTGGAGAAAATTTGAGTCTTTCCTGTCCATGCTTGAGGGGCATTGACAAATTGTTTAAGTGAAACTGAGGAAAGGGAAAGTGAGAACCAAAAATTTGCCGGATCTATTCGCCATCTGCGATGCCTAACGTAGTGCTTGTAACTAATGCTCTGTGGCCCTAAGCACGCGGGGGAAGAAGAGCTAGCAGGGTCTCCTCTGGGTCGAAGTTGCCCAGGAGCCGAGGCGCGCGCTTGGAAGCCGCCAGCCCACCGCCACCGCCTCCCCCTGCGACTGCTGATTGGCGGGGACCACAGCATCAGCAGCATCTCCCGGCGAGGGGAGGGCGGCGAGACTCCAGCAGCCACTGCCTCCGGGATCCTCAGCTCCCTCCCGGCGAGACCTCGGACCTTCGCCGCCAGCAGCCGCCTCTCCGCCGGGCGCCGTCTCGATCCCCTCCTCCCGGCCCCTCCCCAACAAAGTGGAGGACCCGGCAGCCGAGACAGCCGCGTCCGGTCCGGCCCGGGTCGGCGAGGCCGGGGCCAGACCCCCCAGGGTCCCGCCGCACCGTCCCGGCCCCCGAAGCGCTGCGGTTGCCGCGCCCCAGCCGCCAAGACGCCTCGTATCTTGTACCGCGGGAAGAGTGGGTCTTCGTCCAAGATGGGCCGGCAGGGCTTGGGGGGCGCCGGGGCTGCGGGGCGCTCCATGCAGCGCTCCCAGAGCCGGAGCAGCCTCTCCGCCTCCTTCGAGGCACTGGCCGGCTACTTTCCCTGCATGAACTCCCTGGAGGAGGAGGAAGGAGGTGAGGCTGTCCGTAGTTGGCGTTCCTGTCTGTTCACCCCTCGCATCTCGGTGGGTGGAGGGTTGGCAGGGGAGGGAGCACTCCCAGTGGCAGTGTCCCTGCCCCGCTCAGCCGTCGGGCACTGCGCTGGGTCGAGAGACCCTCAGGCGCGCGGGCTGAGCTGCGAAGTTCCGTTTGTTTTTCCGAGAGCTCCACCATCGCTGACTTGGGAAACTGCTTTCCTAGTGAAGCTCGTTATCAAGTGCTTGCAAGTTGAGTAAGGATGCCGTCTAGGGGGAAGCAAGGCAGCAGCCGTCGGGGGCACCCCACTCTTTTTGTTTACTCCCGCAGTCTCAGTATTAACATTTGGCCTCGAGGACCGAAGTACTCAAAAATTGAAGGGGGAGGGACCAGCGAAACTTTGAAATAAGAATCCCCATTCCCGATTGTGTAAATTCAAGATCCAGGGAGGGGAAGGTGTGATACAATGGACAGGTCAAGGTTGACCGTCCTGAAGGCGGGTTTATACTCTGGACACTGGGGACTGTTCACAGGGCACAGTGCTGTCAACCTGACCGTTGGTTGTCTATCTCTGGTGTTAGGGGATCCCATTATAATTAAGCTGAAGAGAAAAAACGGGGAAGAGGGCTCATTGTTTTAAACGACTCACCAAGTGGTTTCAAAACCTTCATAAAGTTTTGAATAATACGACAAAGGTTTTCATGAAGAATTTTTCATAAGATTTAACAACTAACACACACACAAATATAATTTGGATATCAAAGTAAAAATTGCTAAATAATGACATCCCAACATTTGAAATACTGTTTATTATTTTATTGATATGCTAGTTGCAAACCGTGTTCAGCTTTCCAGAGTATATCCAGAGTAGGTTAGCTATCGTCATCATGTTAACTCTATTATTGTATGGTAATAGAGTTTATTCTGCTTTTGTTCTGTGACAATCAATGATCTCCCAGGATGTCGGCACTGAGCCCTGATTTAGAAGAAACTAACTACCTGCTCTGAGCCCTGATTTAGAAGAAACTAACTACCTGCTCGGACAGAGGGGTAGAAATAGATACTTTTCCCTCTATTTTTCCCAGGGGAGGGACAGGGAGCTGGAAGATGGGAGGATGAACAATGTCTAGAACATTCTTCAAAAGAATTCACTAGTTAGAGCTATCCAGGTTTCTTCTAGCTTATTGTTGCAATCTAATAGTAGGGTACTTCCCTATACAAACTCAACTTTTAATTTTCATACCAATGTTTTGCTGGTTTTGTTTGTACATTTACATTTCACTTGTGTTCTATGATTAAATGTTTAAAATCTCAGGAAGTGTAAACAAGTCAAGAAATTAGCAAATTACATTAGGTAAAAGAATGATCACAATTGTAGCTAAAACTTTCAGTATTTATTATGAGCCAGGCACTGTCCAAAGAACTTAGCTGTATTTATTCTTTTAGGCCATAACAACGTTATGAGGCAGTATTTTTATTATCCCTATTTCACAAAGAGGAAACTGAGGCAGAGAGAATTTCAGAAACTTGCCCATGGTCAATGTTGCCTGGATGGTAAGCCATAGAGTTGCATATGAACCCAGGCAGTCCACAGCACAACCTGTGCAGCCAGCTTTGGGCTCTCCTAGGTTATTGTTTGCATATACTTGGCCACAGTCACGTACCTTGCAAGTGGTGAAGCTAGAACTCAAACCCAGCTGTGCCTGAAAATACATATTTAAATAAAACAAATTATTAGAGACTCATTTCTCAATTTTTAGTATTTATACCAGGTCTTCAGTCTTGAGTTTGCTTCAGATAAACTATCATCATTCTTCCCTAAGTTATAACCTGAATTCTTGAATTTCTAAAAAACAGGGAAAGCTTATATAAAGATGAAAATTTTCAAAATTTAAAGTACATTCATTTAACCTTGGCTTACAGAGACCTATCCCAAAGGAAAATACTCTATCCACACATGGGAAGTTGGAACAGATTTCTGTCCCACAATATGGCTTATTGAGTTGCCAAGACAAAATGTTTCATAAGGAAGCCAGTGTTTTCAAAATTAAGCATAATAGTTCTCTACAGGTAACTAGAGACGAAGCACTCCCCATAAATGAGCGGTCTTTCTGCTGGGCCACGGTCGTTTATACAGCGAAGAGAAGAGATCCTGGCTTTCTTCTTGTCTTGCAGTATTCCTACCACCCTTGAAAGTCCTGAGGTGTTTTTAAGGTTTTCCAACATACCCTACAGAGTTGTAAAAGTTAGAAATCACTGTCCTGGAGCAGTGCTTCCCTGCATTTTTTTTTCCCTCGTGAGATACCCACAAGGGACACATGAAGTTCATGCGGGTAACATACCCTCATAAGCTTATTCAGGAATATGTTTTTATAGTCATAACTGTGAGGCCCATTCTAATGTATAAAGAAAAGTAAATCCATCACAACAAGTCCGTCACACTGGTTGAGAACAACTTGTCTAAAGAGATCAGTGGTCTACTAACCAGTGTAATTTGACTAATGAAAGTGATTTTAAATTAGCCTGATTTTAAAGCTCGTCTTTTTTTTTTTCTTTTTGCCCTTTTCAGACTTCATGCAATAACTAAGTCAAGTCTACTCTGCCTTCCCATATTCTCATTTCATTCTTCTGCACATCTGGACATTGCCATTCTACACAAGAAGTACCGAGAAGTTTATTGAGAAACCATATTCTTTTTATTTATCCTTTCAAAAATATTTAGTGAGGCTATTTGAGGTGTTAGAAACGGTAGTCCTTGAAATAGTTGGATATGCTCCCTATGCTTTTAGAGCTTACAGTCTAATGGAGAGAGATATTAGTAGGAACAACTATGTAATTATATGTAATTATAACTGACCAGTGTTAGGAAGGTGAAGTACAGGGTGCAATAAGAATTATAAGAAAACTTATTTGAGGAGTTAGAGAAGGGTGTCCTGAGAAAGTAAAAGTGAAACATGGATTTGGGCCTCAGTGACAGCTCTCAGTCCCTCACCTGCTGGGATCAGTGCCTCCTGCACCTGTGAAAACAATGTGCTCGGAGCCCACAGCTTGGAAGTTGCCCTAGCTAGAATATAAATCCATAATCTGGCTCTGGAGTTTGTTTCTTCATTATTTTGCTGCATTTTCTAGTGGTATGCTATGGAGTTGATGACCAGGTACAGTACATTAATAATAGTCAGCATTTATTGAGCAACTATGTGCCACATTCCTTTGGTTTCCTAATTCTTCAAGGAAGTTATTATTTTCAACATTTTATGCATGTGAACACTGAGACTCAGAGACTTTAAACAGCGTGGCCACGGATTATAAATTTCGATGGGGCTGACTTCATTGGGGATGAAAGGGGCATTCCTATAAGCAAAGTAAGTTAAGATTCTTGATTGGTCTTTGTAGCACCGTTTTTGTATGCTTGTACTTCTTTTTTAACTTTGCTTCCCTGTCCCTGGATATATTCCAAATAACAATTTTCCAATTCTCTGAGTAGCTTTTTAAAAATATTTTATTTATTTATTTATTTATTTATTTGAGAGAGAGAAAGAGAGAGCAAGTATGAGTGGGGCAGGTTGGGGACTGAAGAAGAGGGACAAGCAAACTCTGTGCTGAGCACAGAGCCTGATGCGGGGCTCGATCCCAGGACTCTGGGATCATGACCTGAGCCAAAGGCAGACGCTAAACCAACTGAGCCATCCATGCGCCCCAGCTTTTTTTTTTTGAAGTGAAAGTAATAATAATAGTCCCTTACATGTTACTGAACAGTTTATGAATTATCTTTACTTATTTTATCATTGAATCCTATGAGATAAGTACTAACTTCACTATGTAAACTACTTGGCCCCAACATTGAGTCTATGAGTCTAGCTCCCCAGTGTAGAATATTATTGTGTGTAGAATTTTTAAACATTACAGGTAATTCTAAGAAGGAAGAAATCAGGGGCGCCTGGATGGCTCAGTCGTTAAGCGTCTGCCTTCGGCCCAGGGCATGATCCCAGGGTCCTGGGATTGAGCCCTGCATCGGGCTTCCTGCTCCGCTGGGAGCCTGCTTCTTCCTCTCCCACTCCCCCTGCTTGTGTTCCCTCTCTCGATGGCTGTGTCTCTCTCTGTCAAATAAATAAATAAAATCTTAAAAAAAGAAAGAAAGAAAGAAAGAAAGAAAGAAAGAAAGAAAGAAAGAAAGAATCATTTCAAGGAAAAGTTACCATTCTTAATAGGAGAAGCGGCCCCACAACTTCCCACCCATAGATTCAATAGCAAATGGTTATAGTCTTATAATGTAAGAATATAGCACATTTTCTAACACTTGGTAGATCTGGTTTCTCAGGGGCTATTTTAATGTTGTTACCTGTGGTTCTGGGCTAGTGATTCTTGTTCAGTTAGGTACATATCATATGTGATGAATTTGATTTGCTTGATTTTTATGGCCTGCCTTCTTTGTTTAAAATATGGCTTGGCAACCATACAGAAGAGATCTTATCGACTTAATGCTATTTAACTGAATAAATTAATTCATTTAATTTCTTTTACATGCCAGTAGCTTGAAAATTAAATTACAGGAGCACCATCCAAGAAACAGGAATAGTTTTCAATCACCAGAAAAATTGAGAAAGGTTTTTTGCATGTGATAGTGAAGCTATGCGGAATTAATATAAAAGGAACTAAAGAGACTAATAGAAAAGACCTATTTAATTCACCCCCACTCTTTAAGAGGTCATGCAACCAATAAGAAGAGTATAAGAAATACTATCTTAGTCTAATCTTTGTATATGGTGAATGATACACTTAATTCTTAATAAGCAATCCCATTTGATTAAAATGGAACATAGCACTTTGCCCATGCTCCATTGGAATAAAAAATTCTCCATACACTTAAATGTAATCCTCCCAAGTACAGACATTGTGCCTAGCAAAAATGTCTATTAATAATAGTATATAGTTCTACCATTCTTTTCAAAGTGGATATCATTATAACTGACTGCTATCCATTTTATTTATGTTGTTTTAAAATTTAATATGTGATCTAGACTTTTTAAAATTCAGTGGTCATAGTTTTTGCACATCTTCACAATGCCAATATTGGGGGCAGTACATGAAGAGACAGTTTGAGTGTGAATTTGTGTCTTTTCTGAGGAGATATTATCTTTCCTAGAGTATGATTGATTATATATAATAACAAATCATTTCATAGATGAGTCTATACCATATTCAAAAATTGCACAGTATTTTTATATTAGGTTTATATTCTAGATAGATAAGGTGAAGCAAAAAATTTTGGAATTAAAAAAAATAAATGAAAAAGAGTTCCATTCAGAGTGCTTATTAAATTTACTTTTTTACCTGAGATTCAGAATTTTTTACTGGTAAGTGTCCAAACAGTATCATTAAAGTAGTTTAAAACTTTAATACAAAAGTCAAGTTTAACTCCCATTTGCTTTCATCCTTCATAAGTTCACTAAGTCCAGAGCTAGCAATGGGGATGCGTTTCCCTATGGAGACATCCTGTCCTATAAGGACTTACGAAAGAAACCCACTAGAAGGTGGTAATGGCAGCATCCCATTGCTGCCAAGGACTATGGTTTAATGTAAATACTCTCCATTGTTCTTAAGTAGGCTCTTATTGATCAGATAAGATCATTCTATACATTTGCTCTACCTCATAATGTAACAATGTTTGATGGAGAAGAGGGGTAATTACCTAATGCTGTGTATATATAATAGTATTTGAACAATTGAAGAAAAAAGCTATCATAAAAATGATAATATCAACATAAGTTTTGAAGTACCATTTCTTAAGATTTAGATTTTGCCTAATGAGACTGCAATGAAAGGACTGTTTGTTTTAGCTATTTCTGTAACAGTTGTTCCCTTACTATCCTATGAATCAGGGCCAGGCAGGTAACATACATCAGGGAGGTAGACCAGATGTAATACAAATGGGAAAAGCAAGGAGTCTGAAAAGCTGGAGAAAGCTTACCCATCCAAAAAGGAAGGATGAACACTCTGTTCTAGTTAATTGATGCCAAATTGAATATCAGCCCAGGGTTGGCAAACTTACTCTTCTTTTTTCCCCGAGAGAAAAGCTATAAATCTGGATGTTTACTTAAAATCTTTTACAGTGTTGGCAGCTAAATGAAAAAAATATAAACATTATTTGGGCCAAACAAAACATAACCTGTTGACCAAATGTGTGCCACCAGTTGGCAACTTCTGCCAAGGAACTGCTTTCTTCCTTTCCATTCTTATTGTCACCTGGATAGCTTAGGATCATGTTTGGTCCCCTTTGAAATCTTTTGAGAGTCTCCGAACCTGCTCTCTACCTTCTGGGTCTCCCCTCCAATCTGACTTCATTGCCTCTGTGTCAGTGCTCTTAAATATCCTCTTGATCTTGACACTGCTTTTCCTCCAAAAATTTCAAGAGATTCCCATCTCCTACTAGATAGTTCCTTTAGCCTGACATTCAAAGTCTTTAACAATCAGGTACTTATGTACAGCATATCTTCCCTGCCTTCTAAGGCCCTTTAGTAATCTAGCAATTCAATAAAACTAAGCCTTCTTGCTCTTTGCCTCCGAATATTTGTTCATGCTTTTCTTTCCATTCTTCTACTCTGTATATGCATCATATCTAATTACCCTTCAAAGCTCAGCTCACAGGGGTGCCTGGGTGGCGCAGTTGTTAAGCGTCTGCTTCGGCTCAGGGCGTGATCCCAGCTTTCTGGGATTGAGCCCCACGTTAGGCTCCTCCGCTGGGAGCCTGCTTCTTCCTCTCCCCCTCCCTCTGCCTGTGTTCCCTCTCTCGCTGGCTGTCTCTGTCAAATAAATAAATAAAATCTTAAAAAAAAAAAAAAGTTCAGCTCATAGATCTTGTCCATGAAGTTTTCAGAAGCTATATAAGCTTCTGTAGGCAGAGGAAAAGCTGAATGGGCATATACCTGTGTTTGAGATATTAGCTCCACCTTTTCCTACTTGTGTGAACTAAGTAAGATACTTAATTTCCTTGACCGTTAGTGTCCTCCTTTCATGTGAAATGTGCGTAATAATACTTACCTTGGAGAGTGTTGTGAATTGCATTGTCGTGGTTATTATTCCCTTATTATCCCATATCAAAGTATGTTTACCTTTTTCTTCTTTTTTTTTTTAAGATTTTCTTTATTTATTTTACAGAGATAGAGATAGCCAGCGAGAGAGGGAACACAAGCAGGGGGAGTGGGAGAGGAAGAAGCAGGTTCATAGCGGAGGAGCCTGATGTGGAGCTTGATCCCACAACACCGGGCTCACACCCTGAGCCAAAGGCAGACGCTTAACCGCTGTGCCACCCAGGCGCCCCTGTTTACCTTTTTCTGAACTCAATTTGTGCTGTCCAGTACAGGAAGCACTAGGCACTTGGCTATTTAAATTTAAATAGATTGAAACCAAATTAAATAAAGAATTATTTCCGGAGTCACGTTAGCCACACTTTGAGTGCTCAGTAGCCACACGTGACTGGTGACTGCCTTATTGGACAGTGCAGAATTACAGAACATTTCCATCAGTCACACAAAGTCATTGGACAGTACAGCTTCAGATCTTAAGAGCACTCACATAGCACTTAGAATATATTGCCTGGGATTGTCATTATTTATTTACTATCTTGCCTAATAAATTGTAAAATTATAAGGAATTATGTGATCAAAGGTTACCTATATTTATCTCCCACAGTGCCTTGCACCAACTAAGTACTTAGCAAATATGTAGTGAGTGAATAAATGAAGAAATATCTGGTTAGTTTCTGTGTTCATATCATGGAATAGAAAGAAGCTATTAGAGCTAGAAGGGACCAAATTGTTTTAATAACTGTATCCAACCTTGCAGGTGCAAGGGTGCTCAAAAGTTGTATGTTCTTTGTGCTGTACCTAGAAGTTGGGTATACTTAGCTCCATATAAACTAGGAACATATTTTTCTACTATAAATTATAAACAAAACGTGCCTGCAGTGTGTTTCATTTAGGGTGCCTCGTAATCAACAGAAACCAATTCTAGCAATTTAAGTGGAAAAGGTATTTGCTAAGGGATATTGGATAGGTCGCAGAATTTTTAGGAAGACTGGAGATCCCGTACTAGAGGTTAGGGATGTTGTCCCAAACCATCCTGCAGAACTAATCCTACTGAACTACCACTGTTGCTTGGCACAGAAAACACAGTTTGCAGTCTTGTCAACCTTTGATGTTGAATCATTACCTACTGCTACAGGGCCATTCTTGGAAATTCCACATGGTGGCTACCACCCTCATTAGAATGGGAGCCTGCGGTGTCCCACCTTCTTTGCTTCATTAGCTTCAGATCAAAGTTGGGGGCAGTAGTGTGTGATCAGCAGAACCTCAGCCATTTGTTCCTGCCCTATTTGCCAGACAGGCTGGTAATACCCAACAATTTTGGTGTCTACAATTGAAGGATAGATTACTTCTCATACATAGGAAAAGGTTTCAAATACTAGTGAGCCAAAAACATTAACAAATATCCACTTAATAATATAATTACTGGTGGAAAAATCCCATTAAACTCAGCCTAATCACCTATTTGTAATATTTTTAAAAACTAGTTTGCTATTGGGTTATTTTCGTCTTTGCTTGATAAACATAAGCAAATAGGAAAGGGGGGGAATCTATGGAAGAAGGCTAGGATAAAGACTATAGATCTCTTAATTTTAACTTTTTCTGCAGATTTGGCTACCCAAATATCCATGCACACTCTTATTTTGCATATAGAACATGTTCAATCCTTCTCTAGAAAGACAACTTTAAAATGTCATTCATTTACTGCATGCAAATTGAAATCTAGGATGTTTGAGTAATGTGTAGTTCTCTTCCTTATAGCCAGATGGGGATTTTCATGTCATGTATATACATATATATACACCGGCAAACCTACAGGTAAGTTATCTGCTTAAAATACATTCAATTTAAATGGTAGAGTAGCAAAAGGATAATGAAAATCAAAATTCTCATTTAGAAATGAGAAAATAGGGGGATACCTGGGTGGCTCAGTCAGTTAAGCATCTGCCTTTGGCTCAGGTCATGATCTCAGGGTCCTGGGATCTGAACTCAGTGGGAATTCTGCTTCCCCTTCTCCCTCTGCCCCTCCCCCGCTCTCTCTCTCTGTCTCTCTCAAATAAAGTCTTTTTTTTTTTTAAAAAGAATTGTGTTTAAAAAAAAGAAGAAAGGAGAATAGGAATTGATAAACAATGAATTATCCACAAGAATTATCAAATCCCACCTGGAAGGAATTGCAAAGATTGACAGAATACATTCCTTGGTTTGCTCACCTGGCAACCTCCGTTCTGTTTTTTTGGAAAGTATGTCTTTGCCTTTATTCTTCATTGGCCATGAAGACTTGTTTTGGAGAGGAGGCTATATAGTATTAATAGCCTGTTTCTGCTAGTGCATATTAGGCAACTCAGTAGTTACCTAAATAGTTGAACAGACTTTTCTAAGTGGGCTTAGTCCTTCAAAAATTCAATAGCCATACAGTCTATTCAATTCCAGTTAGTTCCAAGTATGAGTAACTCCAACCAAACACCTCATTTGACAAAGACTTTAAGCCTCAAGATTCTGTTCTTTTAGTTTGTAACTTCTATGCCCTGCCCACTTCTTTTGCTCTCAGCTTACTGGCATCCACTTTGATATCATCTGAAAACAACGGGTTTGTGTGGGAAGGAAACCCCTTAATCCGTTTTGGTCAGCAGTCTCCTTTCTCTTCTTTTGAATGTCAAGGCCCCACTTATTTATTCCTGGAAGTTTCTTCCTGCAAGTTTAGGATAATTGCACATTATTGCAGTCATTTTTCAAACAAGGATTTATATGGCATTGTACAGTTTTCAAAACTGTTTCACATAGATTATAGTATCAGATCTTTATTCATTATTACTTGGGCCTACTTCTGGACTCTCTGTTCTGTTTTGTTCATCTTTTTCTCTGTTCTTTAACCAATACAATATTGTCTTAATTACTGTAGCTTAAAGTAAGTCTTGTAACTCGATAGTGTCAGCCGTCCAACTTCAATCTTTGCCTTCAATTTTGTGTTGACTATTCTGGATCTTTTGCCTCTCCATAATAAATTTTAGAATCAGTTTGTCAATATCTACAAAATAATTGCTGGGATTTTGGCTGGGATTGCACTGAACTATAGATCAAGTTGAGAAGCACTAACATCTCAACAGTATTAAGTTTTCATATTCATGAACATGCAATATCTCTCCTTTTAATTCTTTGATTTCATTCATCAGAGTTTTGTAGTTTTCCTCATACCTAAAATTATTCCAATTTTTGTGTGCTAATAAAAATGATATTGTTGTGTTTTTTTTTAAGTTTCAAATTCCATTTGTTCTTTGCTGGGATATAGAAAAGAAATTGATTTTTGTGTATTAACCTTGTATCCTACAACCTTGCTATAATCATTTATTATTTCCAGGAGTTTTTATGTCTATTTTTTTGGATTTTTCCACATAAACAGTCATACCATCTGTGAGCAAAAAAAGTTTTATTTCTTCCTTCTCAACCCGTATAATTTTTATTTCCTTTTTTTGTCTTAGTGCATAGCTAGAATTTCCAGTAAGCTGTGGAAAGAAGTTATGAGAAGGAACATTACTTGCTTTGTATTGAATCTTGGTAGGAAAGCTCTGAGTTTCTCACTATTAAATTTAATGTTGGTTCTAAGTTTTTTATAGATCTTTTTTATCAAGTTGGGAAAGCTCTTCTCTATTCCTAGTTTACTGAGTTTTTATCATGAATAGGTATTGGGTTTTTCAAATGCTTTTTCTGGATCTATCGATATGATCATGTGATTTTTCTTTTCTAACTTGTTGATGTGATGTATCACATTAATTAATTTGTGAATATTAAACCAGCATTGCATAACTGGGATAAAGCCCACTTCATCGTGGTGTATAATTCTTTTTATACATTGTTGGGTTTGAATTGCTAATATTTTGTTGAGGATTTTGCATCTGTTTTCATGGGAGATACTGGTCTGTAATTTTCTGTTCTTGTAATAGTCCCTTTGTTTTACAGATGAGGATCAAGACACAAAACAGTCAAGGTCTTTTTTCAATCTCGCATGCTGACAAATCCATATTTTTCACTATGTATTTAATACTGTTTGATACCATGGCATCATTTGATGGAATCTCTACTTTTTGGTATGGATAAATCCAAAGTAACATTCTGAGAGCTAGAAATGCATATATATCATATATATATATTTATATATATATTTATATATATTAAGGAATAGCTATTTCTGGCGCATTTGTTTGAATTTTATCATAAATATATTTTTTCATCATTATGGTAATTTCTTGAAGTTTTCAATTTTAATTCCAGTATAGTTAGCATACAGTGTTATATTCATTTCAAGTGTACAATATAGTGATTCAGCAGTTCTATACATTACTCAGTGCTCATCCTAAGTGTACTCTTTAATCCCCTACCCACCTCCCCTCTGGTAGCCATCGGTTTGTTCTCCATAGTTAAAAGGCTGTTTCTTTTTTGCCATCACATTCTTGAAGTAAGAATTTAGTAGTAAAATTAACATTTTTCCATTCATGATAAAAAGAAAGCATGAATGATCTAAATGTTTTTTTTTTAAGATTTTATTTATTTATTTGACAGAGAGAGACACAGCCAGAGAGAGAGGGAACACAAGCAGGGGGAGTGGGAGAGGAAGAAGCAGGCTCCCAGCGGAGTAGGGAGCCCGATGCGGGGCTCCATCCCAGCACTCTGGGATCAGGCCCTGAGCCGAAGGCAGACGCTTAATGACCGTGCCACCCAGGCACCCCAGATTGACCGATTTTTAGTTGACTATCTTTCCTGTCTCTCCCCTGCTTCTCTCTCTCTCTCTCTCTCTCTCTCTCTCTCTCTCACACACACACACACACACACAGAGTATGTATTTTTGCTGAACATTTGGGAGTAAGATAAGTTGCAGCATGCCTCTCTTAATTAAAAAAAACTACATAAACACTAAAATTAATGAAAAATGTCTATCATCTAACATTTCCCTCATATACAATTTTTTCAATTACCCCAGAATTGTTTCTGATGGCTAACATTTTCTTATATTTTTTCCTCAATCCAGGATCTAGCCAAGGCTCATTCATTGCATCTGGTTGTTATGTGTAATCTAAAATGGTACTTCCACCTTTTTTTTTTTCTCATGATACTTACTTTTGAAGAGTCCAGACAAAGTTGTCTTATAGAATATCTAACAATCTGGACTTGTGTGATTGTTTTCTCTATTTCCTGTGTTTCATGTAAACTGGACATTAGGTCTAGAGACATGGTTAATTTTCAGTTTAAACATACAGGTAATGTAAACGTCATCCATCCATCCGTAGAAACGATATCACGTTTTCTCATTCTTAGGCATGAGTTTGATCACTTGGTTTAGAGGTGTGCCTACCAGTTTACAGAGGAGATGTATCTTTCCCTTTATGATTACTAAGTAAGTTCTGAGGTAATACTTTGGTACCATGTGAATATATTGTTTCCCAAAAACCTGTAATCAGATGATTTTTAACATCCAGGGCTGATCCTTGCCTGAATCATTACATTGGGAATAGTGATTTTAATTTTAATTTTTATCTGAAACATTATTGAGCTTATTTGAATAAACTGTTTAAAAATGTGTATATTAACTCTGTCCCTTAACATTATACCATACAGTATAAATTAATTTACTATTGATAATTTATTTTCACATATTCATTATTATTTACTTATGACAGGATATATTTTCTATTTTTCTATTGATGAGTGTTTTCAACTTATGTGTTGTTTTTCAATAAAAATAAGTGATTTCATTAATGGGTATATTTATACTATGATGAATTATATCGCATATAAATTTCACATCCAAAGAGCAGACTAAAAGGAGTTATAAATATAAAAGAATGTCAGGAATTAGAGACATAAAAAATCTGTCTCCAAGAGGCATCTAAGGAGATATGATAATGACAAAATGTGATGTGACCTCATGGTTCAGAAAAAAAAAAAAATTCAGTTTAAAAACCAAGGAGATCCAAATAAAGCATAGACTTTAGTCAATAGTCATGTATCAATATTATTTCATTAATTGTGACAAATTTACCATAGCCGTGTAAGATATTAATAATAGGGAAAAATAGGTGTGGAGTATGCTGGAATTTTCTGTAATGTCATAACAATTTTCCTGTAAATCTAAAGCTATTCTAAAATTAAAAGTTTATTAAAAGTTATTTTAATATTTTTAGAACATGAATCTGAAGTTTAAGAACAATTAAAATTTCTTCAAGCATCATACTAATTTGACAAAAACAATGAAAGCAGTTATACAATAAAATATCAAATGCAGAGTTTTTATTAACAGAACTGTATTCAAAATGGTCAATATTTAAATGGTTCTTGTGGATACAGGATTTGGAAAGAAGTCACCATAACATTGTTTGCCATTTCATTTTGAGCTTCATCTTGGGGCTTAAGAAAGTTTCCAAATCAGTAGCAGAGAGGACCTTTTGCTTGTTGTTGTTAAGTCACTCAAACGGTTTTCAGATATTATTAGGGGAAACTGACCCTTCGGTTGTTTATGGTTGTTTATTTAATCAAGTGGCTTTCTTTGAATACAGAGGGTGCCAAGTAAATGAGTCATCAGACTAAGCAGAGCAGAATAACAAGGACTCCCCCTGTGTTCTGCTTTCTGCCAGTGATGCTTGGTAATTCAAGAACTTGATTTTTACCTGCAGGTGCCTTCTTCAAATACACTATGGTTTAAAATACCTAATACCAGAGTGGTTTTAAGGGCTCTACAACAACATAATCTGGCCCTTAGTTCTATAGTTTGCCACCCGAGTATTTTTAAACATCTGTATATACTCACACAGGCACATATATTTTACATATATATGTATATGTATGTAGTACATATACCTTTTTAAATATATATTATTTATTTATTTATTTATTTATTTATTTATTTATTTATTTATCATGGCTATTGAGTCCTTCAGTTGGGCCACTCCTATGGCCCCAATAGCTTATTTTTTATAGCTCTTGCCATTTAAAAGAACATGTATCTAAAAACTTATCTATTGCTGCTTAACAATTTTCACAAATTTAGCAGCATAAAGGACTCATTTATTAGTTTGTAGCTCTGTAAGCCACAGGTCTGGGATGGTGTGGTGTGGCTGGCTTTTCTGCTGAGGGTATTGCATGGCTGAAGTCAGGTGTTGGCTGGGCTCAGTTCTTGTCTGGAAGCTGTAGGGGAAAACTGCTTCCAGCGACATTCAAGTTGTTGGCAGATTCCAGTTCCTTGCAGTTGTAGGCCTGAGGCCCCTGTGTTCATGCTGCTTCTCAGCCGGGCATCTCTCTCAGCTGCTAAAGGCTGCTTGCAGGTCCTTTTCACATGGTCCCCTCCATCTTCAACCAGCAAAGGTACACTGAATCTCTCATGGGTTTCAGATCTTCCTCAATGACTCTTCTAGAATTAGCCAGAGGAAGCACTCTGCTTTTAAAAGGCTCATGTGGGTATGTCAGGCCCACTCAGATAATCTCCCTATCTTTAGGTCAACTGATTAGTAACCTTAATTACATCTGCCAAATCCCTTTTGCAGGTAAAGTAACACAATCATGGGGCCATCTTAGAATTCTGCCTACTGCACTTACCTTATGTAGACACCCATATCCACTGTTCTCCAGATTCAGTTTTTGGTTTGGGTGACATGACAAAGTGAACCACAATTATATTTAGACGAAATTATTTTTATTGTGGATGGCATGCAAAGGATTTGTATAACTGAAAAATACATTTTTTTAAATAAGTCTATGTGTGCATTCAATAAAAGTACATATAAAAAACATGAAGATGTATTATAAACACGCAACCTGTTACTTACAGTTCTCTGATTGCATCAGATGACAATGAGTCGCTTTATCTCCTCCATGTCTGCCATTAATCATGATCTTGGTCATACACTAATGACACGAACTCATAGACTTTATAGCTAAAAGACAGCAGAGATCATCTGTCACTGCACCCCCATTCCCTGCCTGTTTCATAAATGAGGAGCCAGAAACTCAGGATATGACTCAGGGAGGGCCACAGAGTCAGTGGTAGAGAATGGCGTGGAAGATATGTTTCTGATTCCCTAACTGGTAGTAATAATAATGACATTACTATTAATTAGTGATTTTCTATGTGTCAGGCACTATCCCAAGCACTTTAAATATATTTTCTTATCCTCAAAAAAATTCTATGAGGTAGGCATTACTGTCTTTGCGATTCCACAGTCTGAAAAAACTGAGTCACAGAGGGGCTAAGTAACGGGTTCAGTGTCACCAGCTTGTGTATGGTGAAGTGGGGATTCAAAGAGAAACAGTCTGACACCAGGGCCTGAGCCCCTCTCTGTGCTCTGCCCTTTCCACCCCACCAGCCCCTCCTCACGGGGCCTTCCACAGGCAGTTACAGAGTTACCACATGGGCTACCCATTGGCTATATTCTGACAACAAATCAGTGAGTAGTGGAGAATTTGGAGTCAGGGAACTGTATAAACTTCAGTTGTGCTACTTTCTGGGTAAGCTGCCAGGGCCCATGGATTCTGTGTCTGTAAAATGGGGCTTGTTAGAGTTCTGAAGAGAATGCAGGTAGAAAGGTCTGTAAACACAAGGATGCCACGTTCATTGTACTGTTATTCTTTGACAAATGGTAGCTGGTTCTCATCACCCTTTAACAGCAGGTTTTCAAGTCACTCTTGCTGCGGTGGAGTCAGACCTTTTGTCCTGACACCTTTAGGAATCTTGTTTCCTTTGAAAGTCCCATGTCTCCTGTATATATCCTCATTCCACGTCTTCCAGCTTCGTTGCCGTGGTGCGGCTCCCTCGGAGGTGATTTTTCACACGGGCTTCTTCATGGGAAGAGAACAGTACAGCTGCATGGACAGACCAGGACCTAGCCCTTGGCCAGCTCCTGCACAACAGCCTAGCACCTTCCATGATTCCAGTGCACACCTGAACAGAATTGTATGACTTTTGGATGTGGCCATTTGGAGATCACCATCAAATAATCATGAATATTAAATTTTTGAGTACCAAGGATCTCTTCTTCACCCCCATTCTTTTTCTAAAAACATTTTCTCTTTTTTGGGTGTATATGTGTATTTTCTGCTCTACTATTTGAAAGTAAGTTGCAGACAATATAATGTTTCAGGTCTAAGTACTTCAGCATGTTATCTCTAATGATAAGGAAATTTTTTATAGTACATGTCACTATCTACCTAGGAAAATTGACAATTTTCTTATTCTAATATCCAGTCCATGTTCAAATTTTCCTTTGTCCTAAAACTGTTTTTAGAGTGTTTTGCTTTTAGGCTTTCTTGTTTTGTTTTTTACCCCAAAAAGAAACCAAAGTATACGCGTAGCATTTAATGGTTACATCTCTGTGGTACTTTAAAATCTGGACCAATTCCCCTACCTTGTTAGCTTATGTGTTTGTTTTCATGATGTTAACTTTTTAAAGAAACTAAGCAAATTCCCTTGAACAAAACCCCATATTCTGCGTTTGTCTGATTTTTTTTTTAATTGTGTCATTTATCTTTACTATGTCCTCTGTGTTTTAGAAAAGAAAAAGTTGGTTTCAAAGACCTAATTAGAAATAGTTTGTGTATTTTTGTCTGGACTAACTTGATAGGTGGTACTGTGTATCTTATATCAGAAGGTACCTATGATGGCCCCGCTATTAGTGCTACTAAGTTTGATCACTTGATTAAGATGGTGATAGCTGGCTGGTCTCCCAGAGTTAAAGTCCATGTTTACCTTTAACAAGTAGAGCTAAATTATGGAATGATTTATTTATTTATTTATTTATTGGCTCATGTGAATATCCTTTGATCTAATGCTGTTAGTGTCCATTGATGTGCATTATCTGAATCATTTATTCCACTGGAGGTTGCAAATTGGTCATTTTAAATTTTTATCATTCCTTTTACATTTATTGAATGTATTAATTATGTATTAAATATAACTAATATTTCTCTGTAAAGAAGGGCCTTTCCTCATCCATAAGGGATACTTTAGATTCTCTTATAGTTCATATCAGTACAACATGTTTACTATTAATTTTCTAAAATATCAGCCTTAGATTATGGAGCTGAGCTGTAGAGAAGTCATAACTTATATTTGATATAAACTTTTTAGAGCATTTTGATGTACATCGAGATTGGAAGTAGAGAATAGATGAAATTTAAAGCAGTGTTTCAAAATGGTGAGCAAATATTATAAAAGGTGCGGCGGGAGGAATTTCAAGAAGTCAAGGTCAATATCAGCATATGTTTATTGATCTAAAATGAAATTATTAATACCAGGCATTAAAAGAGCTTACCATTTCTCAAAAAGCTAATAGTATGCATGGTCAATGTAGATAAATATTTAGGCCTGACAAGAAGTAAATTAAGACAAATAGTTTGGACTGTCACCTGTTGTTCTAGCTTTAGGGGTCCCTATGCTCTACATTCTGACACACGAGGCCCTTTGTGTTCTGGCTCAGGTTCTGGTCTGATGCTCCCTCACCATTACTCTTCTCTGGTTATTTGCATCATCTTTCAACTGCACATGGGTTTTCCTGCCCTCATGCCTTTTTCCAGGCCCTTCCCTTGGCCCAAAACACTTCCTTCTTGCCTCTTAGGTCCCAGTGTGCCCATTTCTCAAGCCCAGCTAAAATCCTACTCCCTCTGTCAAGCTCCTTCCTCCCTAACCTCACCAAATCACTCGCACTTCTTACACTCTGTCACATCTGTGGTCTCTGACTCAGTGGCCTGTTTGGTCTTCTCATTGGCTTCTGTAAGTAGATCTCATATTCAAGCTATACAAAGTCCTTAAGGACACGACTACCCATGATCCCAAATTAGAAGGCTCTTTTCACGTGGTGTTGCTGGGTTTTTGCATTCCCTTTGAGAGTCTCTCTGAAAGTTACCGACAGATGTGAAACTATGTCAGACAGGTTATCTCCCTTGTATGGCTTTCTTTGCCTTCTAGTATTGATCACCCTACAAAATCAGGTCTTTGTGTGTGAGAGTTAAGGCTAGAATTGAGGTTTACTCATCCCCCATTCTTTGGAAATAAAGTCAAGGGCTGATCATTTCACTATGATCAAAAGAAAGGAAAAAGAGAAGGATTGGGATAAATTAACATTGTATTTAAATATTACAATGAAAACAAAGCTTATTTTGTTTTCCTTAGTTTGAACCATTTTGTTCCTTTTGTAACCAACTTGAACACTGCTTTAAATGGAAATAAAACAATGGTATTTTGTGCTTCTTGAAGATTTTTTTAGACTATTTTCATCCCACTCAACAAGACATTGTTTGAAATACCTTTCCTCTGTGTCTCCTTAACAAGAGCCCTTCGTCTTTATGCCGTTCTGTCCATCTGAGGACCTTCAGCACGTTGGCTGAGTGCTTCTCGCTACCAGATGGCGATGACAGAAGCTCTCAGGCCTCTTGTTTTCTGTCTGTGCAGAAGCAGGAGGTAAAAAGCTACGGAGCACCGTCCAGAGAAGCACGGAAACGGGCCTGGCTGTGGAAATGAGGAACTGGATGACTCGCCAGGCAAGCCGAGAATCTACGGACGGCAGCATGAACAGCTATAGCTCAGAAGGAAAGTGAGTGAGGCCGGCCACGAGCTGGTGTCTCTCCATGCCTTGCCGGGACCATCTTCTCTCTCTCTCTCTCTGTGCTTTCCCAGAAGCTAACTCACACTTCCGAGAGCGCCATTTTCATTTCCACTGGCTAATTTGCTGTGAAGAGAACTTCTGCTCACCTACCACGGAGATAATGGCACATATCTGGCTTTTTATGTCAAGGGAAATAAGTTTGGGGATAAAGTGTTTTGCTTTAATAGCAAGACGCTAAAATGTGAGCGTCACAATACATGCACGTAAAAGTTTGCCCTGGCTTGAAATAATACATAGAAGCACAGAAAGAACAAGCATTGGTGCCGCACCACGTGAACACTGCTAATCTCTATAGTCTTTGCTCTGAAGAGTTAATTACTAAAAATTCTATAATACTTGACACATATTTCATTCCATGAAGTAACAGGCAGTTCAGAGAGAGGCGATGCCACAGAGTAAGTTGGTGAGCCCTGTATGTAGTCAGCATGTAGCTTTTCCTTGAATCGGCTGTGGCTAGGGTATTTTTAAAGCATTTGTCCTGATTTTATAGCCCTGTCACCAACACACTGACAATAATCAGCAACTACAGATCCATAGATGGTGCATAAAGGAGGTGAATAGAGGAAAGTGGGGTTTACTGACCTCACTGTCATCAACATGGAAGCTTCAGACGTTTAGACAACATACATGTGGCCAGATGTGAGGCAGAGTATTGGTGATGTGCCACAGGGAACATTTGTCTAGAACAATCATATAAGTACAGGAGATGTATATGGTTTCCATATATTTATCAATAAGGTTATATGGGATACTAATTAAAATACTTGAATTAACCATATATTTGGGGATTTACGTTGGGGGAAGAAACAGATTTGATGTTAATCAAGGAAGTCTTAAAAGAGATGGAGAAGCAATTGAAAAATGAGCTTTCATCATTGCAGAGTGCTGTGTTAGACACTGTTAGGGATTCAAAAATGTCCTAACTGTGGCCCCCGGCACCCCAGATATGTATATCTTATGGGAAAAATGGGTTGAGTACTTGTAAATTCATTCAACAAATATGTCCACGCCTTCCAATGTTCTAGGCACTATGCTGAGTTAGGGATGTAAGTCATACAAGGGGCCAAAATCAGTTAGTGGTTAACACCATGGGCTTTAAAATCACATAGGCCTAAGTTCTCATCTGTTTTCCGGTACTGTGGAAACTTGGGCAAATTGTTTAACTTTTCTCAGTTTCATTTTAATGAATTGATTTTGCTTAACAAGTATTTATTAAGTGCTTAATTCCTGGCATGGTTCTAGGGGCTAGAGATGTATCGGTGAACAAAATAGAAACAAAAAACCTTACCCGCACCAAACTTACAGTTTAGTAAATAAGATGGACAATAAGTAAGAAAAGTTGTTAATATGTATATATAAGGAAAATTCATAAAATATATAGTAGATTAGGTAGTGTAAGTGCTAAAGAGAAAAAGAAAGAAAGGGAGAGAGATGAGAGAGGGTAAGGGTGGATTTCATGTAGGGTAGACGGGGAAAAAGATGTATTTGGGTAAAGATTTGAAGAATGGACATTCGAGGGAAGAACATTCCAGGCTGAAGCCATGCTGAAGGCAGTTTGCCTGGCATCAGCAGTGGGGAGGGCAGCACTGTGCACAAAGGGCAGGAGTAGGAATTCAGATGGGGGCGAGGGGAGACAGCTCCTATCATCTTTATAATAGCATTGTGAAGACTTTGCTTTTACTCTGAGAGGGACAAGAAACCAATGGAGGATTTGAGCAGAGTCCTGATATTACCTGACTTGAATTTTAACAGACCATTCTGATTGCTGTGGGGGTGGACAGTAAATCTGGCCACAGAGGGGTCATTCAGAGGGCTGTTCAGTAATACTGCAGATAGAAGATAAAGGCTCAGGGGCGCCTGGGTGGCACAGCGGTTGGGCGTCTGCCTTCGGCTCAGGGCGTGATCCCGGCGTTCTGGGATCGAGGCCCACATCAGGCTCCTCTGCTATGAGCCTGCTTCTTCCTCTCCCACTCCCCCTGCTTGTGTTCCCTCTCTCGCTGGCTGTCTCTCTCTCTGTCGAATAAATAAATAAAATTAAAAAAAAAAAAGCAGATAAAGGCTCAGACCCCAGTGGTAGCATTAGCGAGGTCAGATTCTGGATGCATTTTGACAGTAGAGCCAATAAGATTTATTGATAATCCGATGTGAGTAATGAGAAAAGGGGGGTGTATTCATTTGCTAGGGCTGCCCTAACAAAATACTGAAGATTGGGTAGCTTAAGCAACAGAAATTTATTTTCTCATAGTTCTGGAGGCTCGAAGTCCAAGATCAAGGTGTTACCAGGTTTGGTTTCTCCTGAGGGTTATCTCCTTGGCTGCAGATGGCCTCCTGCTCAGTGTGTGCTCACATGGTATTTCTTCTGTGCATGCATACCCCTGATGTCTCTTGTTCTTCTTATAAGGATACCAGTCACATTAGATTAGGGCCCCACCCTTATGATCTCATTTAACCATAATCACCTCTTTAAAGACCCTATCTCCAGTGCAGTCATTTGGGGGATAGAGCTTCAACATATGCATTGGTGGAGGGACAAGATTCAGTCCTTAATAAAGGGGAAAGACTACCCCAAGGCTGGACAATTGAAAGAATGAAGTTGCTATTTAATAAGATGAAATCCCCTGAGAGGAACAGACTTTGGCTTTCTGCTTGTTCTGAGGTTGGGAGTCAGTCTGGGACAAATTGAATATCAGTTGCACAGTAGATATCCGAGGAGACATGTAGACAAGGCAGACTGCATACAGGTCTGTGGTCCAAGCTGGAGATGGCAATCTAGGCCATATCAGCATAGATGGCATTTAAAACCGTGAAACTGCATGAGATTACCAGGGAGATTGGGGCATGCAGAAAAAATAAGAAGTCAAAGGATTGAGTTTCCAATGTTTAGTGGTAGAACCCGTGACAGAGACTGAGGTAGAGTGGCCAAAGAGGACAACTAGGGAAGCAGAGGGTCTGGGAAGCAAAGTGGACAAAGTGTTTCAAGGAAGAGGGAGGGCCTGACTGTGTCCACTGATGCTACCGTGTTAAATGCAACAAGTGCTGAGTATGAGCAGTTGGGTTTCCCACGTGACCCTTAGTTAACCTTGGTCAGAGAAATTTGGGTAGAGTGGAGAAAAATCAAGCAAGCAAGAGAGCAAGGAAAAACTGAATAGAGTTTCAAGGGAAAACAAGGAAAAAGAGATTGAAGATAATACATAGAGTAAATTCTCTCAAGGAGCTTTGAGTAGAGAAATGGGGTGGGAGCTGGAGAAGGAAGTGGAGTTAGGAAAGGGATTTTTTTTTTAAGGGGATTTTTTTTTTTTAAGGTGGAAGAGTAAGCGTGTTTGTGTACTGATGGGAATGATCTAGAAAGTTTCTTCATCTATAAAACAGGATAATGGAATCTATCTCCTAGTGCAGCCGAGAGGATTAAATCCGATTATGCCTGTCATGGAGTAAGTGCTCACTAGGTACCGAGTGCTACCGTAGAAATCACAGCGCGTGCCCTCCAGACAAGGAGAAAGACACGTACACCAGCAGCCTGCAAGACGGTGGGGCAGGTGCCTCTGGTGACCTACATGGGCTGCTGGAGAATAAGAAAGGATGAGCCATGGGAGATGGAGCGGAGTGCTGGGATCCAATTAATATAAGTGGCAAAATCACGGTACCCACTGCTCCTGCCCCGAATGGGGGCAAGAGGGAAACCCGAGCTGCCTGAAAGTAAACGGGTTGAGGGTTTAATCCTATGTGTTGTTTTGCTTTTAGCCTGATTTTCCCCGGTGTCCGCCTGGCCTCTGATAGCCAGTTCAGTGATTTCCTGGATGGCCTTGGCCCTGCCCAGCTAGTGGGGCGCCAGACTCTGGCTACACCTGCAATGGGTAAGAATTTCAGTCCTGTGATTTCATTGTTTCTCCTTTAGATTATTGAAAATTACATTCTCTAGTTTCATGGACTCTTTAACAGTATTGTCAAAGGAATAAGTATTTTTATTTTACCAACAAAAAAATTTTAACCGATTTTTTTCCAGGTTAGTTGATACACCTTTTAAAGTAAGAGATCATTGATAGAATTTTAAGTGTATTTGAATTTAGGAAAATATATGGGAAATGATGAAATGGTATAAAACCAAGATCTTTGGCACAAGCCTGTTTCTTACTGCGTTTGTACACTGAGGTCTGTCTGTTTCTTTCTCACACACCATTAGGTGACATTCAGGTAGGAATGATGGATAAAAAGGGACAGTTGGAGGTGGAAATCATTCGGGCTCGTGGCCTTGTTGTAAAACCAGGTTCCAAGACACTGCCAGGTAATAACAGAAGAGATTCTTCTATTATTTCTAATGCGTACTTTTCAATTCAGAGACTTTGTTTTTGTTTAGATGCAGCAAACTTCATTTTTAGGTAATTAAGGATGCTAATATATGAAGCTGTTATCTGTAGTAGTTTGTGTGTTTTTCCTAAGTGAGCGTGCAGTGAGGGTGGTCTGGTAGGGATCATTTAGGTTATAATAATTGAAGTTAACCTTATGAAGTTAAGTACACATGTTGTAGGAACCCTTGCAAAATAAACATGTACATAAGAATTTCTTTTCCTTATTAGCTGATATTTTGTGTTCTTTACTTTACCTGGAGCTTCAAAATTCTCCTTGGGAATTCTTAAAGCTCTGCATGAGAATAAAAATAGATACAGGTTTCCAAAGCAGCATAAGCCTTTGTATACAGGACATTCTAATTAGACTGACTCTTACTTCCTGTAGCTTACAAAGAAAGAGAGGCAGCTTTATCAATTTGTATTGCGATGTCACACGTTTCATACTGAAATGTCGTAATCTAAGGTGCCTGGAGCCGTGGAAAATGACACGGGCTCCAGATCCCCTGTGCAGAAATTACTGAACATGAGATCCGGTATGTGAAACAATTCGTGAGGATTCTGAAATTCGTGTTCTCACCTCAGCACCTCCACGGACTGAAGTGTAATTTTGAATTTCCTAGCTTCCCTGTCCTTGTGGAAATTCTAAATGATAACGTGTACAACCTCCCAGGGTGATTAAGTCGGTTGTGTTTACAAAGGCCTTGGAGCTAGTTAACCCACTGTACTGTAAAGAATACCATCATTTGTGCATGCATGGAAATGCTTTTATCAAGAGTCAGATACATTTCAACCCATGCATTTCATAATTTGTTGCCTCTTCCCAGCTTATGTGAACGTATGACATCAAAGCCCACCCCTGCCTTGTACCCACACCACCATCAAAAAATAAACTCTTTTGGGGCTCCTGGGTGGCACAGCGGTTAAGCGTCTGCCTTCGGCTCAGGGCGTGATCCCGGCGTTATGGGATCGAGCCCCACATCAGGCTCTTCTGCTATGAGCCTGCTTCTTCCTCTCCCACTCCCCCTGCTTGTGTTCCCTCTCTCGCTGGCTGTCTCTATCTCTGTCAAATAAATAAATAAAATCTTTAAAAAAAAAAAAACTCTTTTGAGTAATAAGTGATTGTTATTTATAAAATTTATACTTATTATTTACATTATATAATTATATTATGTAAGTATTTATATATTATAGAAATTAGATAATTTATATTATAATTGATTTATGAGATGATATCGTCTCAAGCATGTTTACTTAGATTTAAGTGCCGACAAATAAAAGACTGAGTAAGACCTCTCTCTTGAATATTGTTAGGGGCTGGAAGCATTTCACCTTATTTAATGCCATGTTTAAATCTATATAACCATTTGATCGCGAAACAGTAATGAACTCAGAGTAGCCTCTGAGTTAATGTTGCGTAAACTGCCTGAATGGCTGATAGGTACCTATTATTTATCTAATGATTTTTGGCATCGTGTGGAAAGATGAGCGACTTTTCTTTGCTAGCTCTTCTGGCCTAGAACTAAGCAGTTGCAGGCGTCACCTGTGGGTTGTGTATTCCACAACCGTGGCTCGTCACCTAACCTTCCTGTGTGTGTTCTTTCCCAAGCACCATATGTAAAGGTGTATCTATTGGATAACGGAGTCTGCATAGCCAAAAAGAAAACAAAGGTGGCAAGAAAAACACTGGAACCCCTTTACCAACAGCTGTTATCTTTCGAAGAAAGTCCCCAAGGGAAGGTTTTACAGGTATTTACTGAATGGTTTCTCCCTCACATAGAAAGTATTTTCGTGGACTCAGACTTGGACCCACATGTCTTACACATTCTCTTCCGTTGCTCACTGCTGAAATTCTTGGGAAATGTCCAAGCAGTGGCAAGTGCTATCAAGCCGTAGACACTGTTGTTTCCTTTCTAGTGAACTAGAGACTTGCCAACCCCCGTCATACACAAACTCCAGTCCCCCTGGACTGCTTAGGATCTGAACCCCCCAGTACACTTTTGCTCATGTGCCTTTGGCTTCTAGTAGTTAAAGGCCACTATCCCAGCAATTAAAATACAACTATTTAACTTGACGTTTGATGATAGCACATTAACCGAATGTGTTTTAGTTTACAAGGTTCCATGTACATAACTATACTGACCTTACTCTCCCTTTTATTTTGCCAACAGATCATTGTCTGGGGAGATTATGGCCGCATGGATCACAAATCCTTTATGGGAGTGGCCCAGATACTTTTAGATGAACTGGAGCTATCCAATATGGTGATTGGATGGTTCAAACTTTTCCCCCCTTCCTCCCTAGTAGATCCAACCTTGGCCCCTCTAACAAGAAGAGCTTCCCAATCCTCTCTGGAAAGTTCAACCGGACCTTCTTACTCTCGTTCATAGCAGCTGTAGAACTGTTGTCATAGCAACCAGCGTTACAAAAAAAAAAAAATCCACAGGTCGCGAACCCTGGTAACACTGCATGCTTAATGTTGTGTCTTCTGAGCCTGTTTCTAGGGATACAAAGCGATCCTGTGTTCTCAGAGGAAGTTGCACACATTGTGCCCTAAAGATGGCCCTCAGGTGAAAGAGCAGAGTTATGAAGAACTATCAGGTTTGGAGTTCAATAACACTCAAGTTTTGGTCCAATCTGAAGCCATGGATTAATCTCAAAGAATCAGTCAGTTTCATGCAACAAAAGCCCTTTTCAATGGCACCTTTCTATTTTTATCGTTCCTTTTTCTTCATTTCTCTGACCCCAAAGCCCCGTTATGCCACAGAAATGGAGCTATACAGTCATTAAGCCATGTTACAAGTCAAGGAGTGAAGTCCTAGGAAGCATCAGGTGAAAAGCAGGAGACCAAAGACTTGGTCCGGGACAGACGTCAGCCCTCCTCTGCATGGTGACCAGGGGCAGCCCGTCCAGCGTGAGCAGCGGCCGACTTCAGAGCTCCAGCAGGCACGCCATTCACTAACGCCACGATGTGTTGGACTCTGAAAAACAAAATTCTGTGACTACACTGTACTGAATGAAATTAAAGAAACTTTTTTTGCATGGACAAAGATTAGCTGAATACTTAAATTATTTTCTTGGGGCTGCAACTTGCAAAAAAAAAAAAAGAATAAAAATCAGCCATTTTCAACAATTTATATTATTTTTAAAAATAAATTTCACTATTGCATGGTTTTAAAAAGGGGAGAGAATGCAACAGGGTGATACAAAGACACACCATGTTATTCTTTAATCATAGTCTGTGTTTTGGCAGACATTACAAATGAGAATACTTTCTGGAAGATACTTAAAATTCTCTTTATGTGACAAATAAGCATACTATATTCAATTTATTTCCATGTTAAATATACAAATCTTATGAAGTTCAATATGTACAAATTGTTCACATCTTTCTTCCTCTTCTCTGTCTCACTTTTCCTCTTTTCTCTTTTAATCTTTATTTTCTTTCTCCCTACCAGAGTGAACATTATTCTAAAAGATTACAAGTTTTTGACCTGATAATCCTCATACCCCATGTTTGATTCAGAGCTGTAGATGCTTCTGAATTTATGAATTTCTCAAGGGGGTAAAAAAACTAAGAGCTTTCTTTAAATCAAGCATGTTGAAAAGGATTTGCAACATGACTTGGGAGTGCATTAAAGTAAGTCAGCATGTATTTGATAAAGAAGATATTTGAACTTTTGCAGTGTATTGTACAGTGCATGGTACTTTTTCTTTTCACTTGCAAAGTTCAGTTTACAGGAAAACCCTAAAATCATGTGGCCATTGTAATGTCTAATAAATTTGTTTTTAGCACCAGCATTATTCATACAGGGGTTAAAGTATTATTTCTAGAAGGTCTTAGGTTTTGTTTTTTAATTAATTAAAGCAATTTCTTTAGCCAATTTCCATTTACTATGTGAATAGAAAAACACTGCGAAAAATTTGGAGCCTGAAACACAGGGCTGTTTATTAATTCATTTTTCTGTAGTAAAATACAATTTTTCACAAATTATATTTCTAAAGAAATATAGTAAACATAAATATGCAACAAATAAATTTAAAGCTCCAATTTTTAGGTGACTCAAAGAAAGTCAGCCCGCCTATTAATAGTTCTTTGATGCCATCACCAAAGTCTATACCCCAAATCCCCTAAGGTCAAACCCCTGCCTTCGGTTTTACAGATAGTTATTACCATTGGGTGGTGCTGCAAGGTCAAGTTTCTCTTAAGTTCCACTACTGAGAGGAAAAGTCACTGGTTAATGTAATAAAGCCACCCATACTTTTCCGTTTCTTTATGTACACTTTGATAACACATTTTACAGGTTGATTTTAATTTCTTGCAGTAACTTTTGAAATCCACATACATACCGTTTAAGGCCATGCACAAAAATTGCTTTCTTCTTTTTTTTTTTCTCCTTTTTAAATTTCATGCTGGCCATTAAAAACTATCATGCTTGATATGGTGCAAAAGTTAAAATGAGTATCACTAAAAATGCCTTCTTTTTCTGTGGTGCGATATGTGGAGACTGTGTCTTGACCTTCTGAGATCTCCGATGGACCCAGGTAAAGTTGTCAAAAGAACGAATAAAGCTTTATGGAAATAACTTAGACACTTGTGTACCAGCAGCAATTGATTTAATAGACCTATAGTGTCTATACTCTCCCTTAGAATAAACGTTTACCATTTTCCTGATACTAAGATTGCAGTCACATAATCTTTTGTGCATATTCCTATATAAATTATTTCTAATTTTAATAAGAAGGACATGACTGTATGGAATATTTGTACATACTTGTCATTACGCAGTATTTATTTAAAAAGTTGGTGTATTTTTTTTTAATTTTCACATGTCCGCACCTCAACTTGTGGTTTAGTCGTGTAAATAGCACTATTCCAGTGACCATTGCTGCCCTGTACATAGTATGTTTTAAAAGTAAAGGGAATTCCAGTTGGAAAAAAAAAAAAAGGGCAGATTAGTCCTGTAATGAACACCAACTAATGTAAATCAAATTCATTCTGGTGATGGTATTTAACACTTTAAATAAAACATTTTCTTTACAGATGTTGTATGCACGGCTTTCTCTGACTTTTCTCCCCATCCCCACACCTGCTGCAGCTTTCCCTGAACTCACGCATCGTTTCAAAACAACAAAATCATCTTTTCTTACTTCTCCATGACAGAGGCAGACTGCTGGTCTTAGCAAATAGCCCTCAGTAGAGTGTGTTTTCAAAGTGCCACAGGATCGCTGCTCACAGCATTAAAAGCTGCCGCTTTTCAAAAAGGTGGTTATTCTGTGCAGGGCGGGGGGCGTGTGTTCGTCCGGTTTGAGGTGCTTTCTGTTAATGACTCAGCAGCTCCCAGAGTCTGTGAGTGAACTGAGTGCTGTTTCTGAGTCAGCGTCACCTCCACAGATGGCGGTCCTGGAGAACTCCACGCAGACTGTGCCATTTCCTGGGCGAAGGTGACAAGAGTGACGGTGGGTTTTGGGCTGGTGTGTCACTGCAGCTCTGTGGGGGGTGGAGGGTGCATTTTCAGCTGGAGAGACACCTGTGCTAACGTGATGTGTAACGACCTGTCCCTGTGGCTCTGGATGGAGGGTTTCTCCAGCTCCTTCTAGAGCAGTTCCTCAAACTGGAGGGAAAAACCCCAGCAGAGTTCTGATACAAGTCCTGCCTGGCTCTAAATTTAAAAGGGAGCTTAGTTATTACAAATCCAAACCTAGTCCTCTCTCCATTCTGGGAAATAGCCATTTCTTCCATTTCAGCTCAGTCCTCCATGCCTGTCCCAGATGACTTTTCGTTATTCAATATACACCTCCCACTCCAATGAGCTGTTTGTTTCTTTGCTGCTCCCGCACTCCTATGATAACCATCCCCTTGCCTTTCTCATATCCCCTCTCCCGAAAAGCCCTTCTATGTCCTCAGAAATGATCGGCGCTGGGCCCTCCCTCCAACTCCCTGCTCAGGACGGAGCTCCTCTCCCACAGTTCACGACTAATCCCGAACAACAGGAACTGTTGTGGGTGCCAACGCCTTCCCTTTCCCGGAACTCCCGATCGAGTTCTTCCTGCCACAAGCAGCAGTCGGGGCTGACAGAGGAATGGTCAAGAAGTCACCAAAGCTGTCTGCCTGAACTGCCTGAACTGACTGACTCCCAAGAGTGAAAGTGACTAACTTGTACATCACACACCACTTTGGGGTTGTTTTTGTTTTCTTTTACATTATACTCTAATGACTGCTTCCTGACTCTGCCACTTACTTACTGTTCAGCTTTGACAATGTCACTTATATTCCGTGAGTTTCACCAGCCACAACTGCAAAGTGGGAATAGTAAAGCTATCCAGTTCTTTGGGTTGGCATAGGGATTAAATAAGATAATGTATATAGAACACACAGCACCGTGAATGGTATAAAGTCAGTGCTAACTAGTATGAGCATAAATAATTGATTAGAAGTTCTTAAAAACCGTTTCGTTCTTTGCTGGCCCATCTCATTGAAGGTACAATCCTCCTAAGGAGATAAAATTATTTTCTCTGGACATTCGGGGCCAAGCTGGATTGGGAGGGAGCCCCACTGAGGTCTCTGCAGACCATGTCTGTTCTTCTTTGAAGAAGAATGTGCCCCCAATGGGTTCAGCCATCTACCGTCAGGGGTGCATGAAAGAAAGACCCCAGCAAGAAATCTCGACAAGGCAACACAGGGCCTCCTCAGAAGGGAGCAGCTAGGCACACAGAGACGGGCAGTCATCCAAACGATAGGACCTTAAAAATACTCTGGGAAGGTTCACTGCACATGCTCTGGCTCTCTGTCCTGGAAAGTCAGTGATGGGAAAGGAAGTCCCAGCTCCTGGAAGATAACATGACATGGGAGCGGGGTGACTTCAGAATCCTCATAGATCCCTGAGTTCCTTATCACGCACCTTCTCTGATTGTTTCCTAAGCAAGACATAGGTCAGACTCTTCTCTGCTTCTCACCTCCAGAGTCTGGGCTCCCCTCTTGTCATAGGTCTGGTTGGTGGGCTGTTGGGGACAACAGACTTTTTGGGTGTCCACCCAAAGACAATGAGCACCCTTACAGACTACACGGGGGCCTGGTGACATACTGGGTTACCTAAACCCTGACCCTGATGACGTGGGCTCTATCTGGGAGTGATGAACAGCATGGCAGCAAGAAACTGTGCGTTAGACAAGCCTAAGCCTTTTTAAACAAATTTTAAGCTCTTGCTGGAGAAATTTTAGAAATTGTAAGAAAGTGTATGTGTTGCCCAATTATTCTTGACTTATTAGATCCAAGAACTTTGTGTGCTGACAGACAAAAAAACAAAAAAAACAAAAAAAAACCAACCCAGTGCTTTGGTGGTAAGGGGGAACAGGATGGGGGGTTGACTCATCCTGAATATTCTGAGTTCTGTCTAGCGCTGAGTACTCAAAGTTGACAATCTAATCAACCTTTAGGTACAAACTTGGTGCCTGAAGACTTAGAGAAATAATCTCAAACTCACAAAATCAAAAATCTAGTTCTTCAGCCTTTCTCAGAAGAAGTGATAGGGTATAACGAAGTCTCAAGTCTTAAAATTACCTAAGAGACAGGCTCTCCAAATATCCAGGAATCATTTCTCTTCCAAATGGATGGTTCCTCAATCTCCAGACACTACTAGGCATATCTTTTATATCTTTTCTATTGTCATAATAAATCACATTTTGGTTCTCAGGTGTAAATACTGTGACTCTTCATTCAAAGCTGGACCTCAAACCCTATCACTCATTTTTCATGGTACCAAAGAGGAAATGGGGGGTGGGAGGAGAAAGAGGGAAAGAAGAGCATGGGAAAGGAGGGGACCAGGAAAGAAAAGTCCCCCAAACAACTTAGCCCTTAATGAGATTTGGTCTGTTTTCCCTGTCCAGAACATGGTCCATTTTCTCACACCTAGCTGGAGTGAGGCAGGTGAGCGGGTGAATGAGAACGAGAACCAGGGACAAAATGAAAACAGAAATAAACAGTTGGAGGCTTCTTTTAATGGTAGACTTATATCCAAGGTCTTGCTGGAGAGCTGAGTGTGCCTTGAATGTGAAGAAGGGTCATGGCTTTTAAGAGGACACTCAAAGAGGAGAGCGCCACACCACTGGGCTGGAGTTAAGTTTGAAGGACACAAACCGCGTGCACGGAGAGCAGGACCACAGAGGCACAGGGGTGGAAAGGTCTTCCTCTTAGAACTCAAGAAGCAGCAGTGGGGATACCTTGAGGCTGCTACAGTATTTCTCCTTTAATAGGGAAGTATCCGAGTACTCGTCTGCCCAGCCAGATATCTCTTCCTTTCTTTTCTTTAAGATTTTCTTTATTTATTTGAGATAGAGAGCAAGCTTGTGCGCATGCTTGAGAGAGAGCAAGCATGAGGGTTGGGGGGAGGCAGAGGGAGAGGGAGAGTCAGGCTCCCCACTGAGCAGGGAGCCCGAGGTGGGGCTGGATCCCAGGACCCTGGGATCATGACCTGAGCCGAAGGCAAATGCTTAACCAATGGAGCCATGCAGGTGCCCCCAGATGTCTTGTTCTAATCTACTGGGCTGGGCAGTTTATCCACAGCATTGCAAACACAGCAGTTTGCACTTATCAAACAGGTTCTCAGGACATGGAACAAGGTGGGACTCAGGGGTCCTAGAACGTGAGGGTGGGCAGCAGCAGGCAGCAGTCTGGTGGGAGACTGCATTGCAAGAATTTTTCAGGTCTTGGCATCCCAGTGCTCAAACTCTACTGGTTGCCACTTGCTCTTGTCTCCCCTGTAGAGTTGGTCTTTTTTTTTTTTTTTTAAGATTTTATTTATTTATTTGACAGAGATAGAGACAGCCAGCGAGAAAGGGAACACAAGCAGGGAGACTGGGAGAGGAAGAAGCAGGCTCATAGCGGAGGAGCCTGATGTGGGGCTCGATCCCATAATGCTGGGATCACACCCTGATCCGAAGGCAGACGCCCAACCGCTGTGCCACCCAGGCGCCCCAGAGTTGGTCTTCTTAATAGAGAAAACCCTGAAGAATATATAGCAAGATAGCATATTCTATTTTATTTCTTTTTTAAATATGGTTTTATATCTATATATTTTTTTAAATTCTGTTATGTCATGGTAAGACATCATTACAGACTCCGAAAGGGCCTCCCTGAATATGACCAGAGTGTATGCTTCTGTATCTAAAATATGTCTGTTGTTAGAAAAGATACATGCTAAATGGGAACCCAGGGGAAGAATTGGTTAATTTTCTTCAGAAAGGTTGCCTGAAGGAGGTGAGCTTCTCTGTTTACTGTTGACTTGCTCTGAGTCAGCTTACTCATCTGCCACAGAGGCACATAATGGCCACTTCAAAGAGTTGTGGGGGTTGAAATGACAAATGAAAGGACCACTTCCAACACAACCTAGTATACAATAAGTGCTCAAACAAAGTTATTTCTTCTATTAACCAGGAACTGTGTTCAGCATAGGTAAGAGAGTCTACAACGAAAGTAGCTTGTTTTTTCTTCAAGGTTACTTCCTGGTTAGAAGATGGCAGCTGTAGCTCCCGCCATCACAGCGACAGTACTGGGAGAGAGAAAAAGAGGAAGAGGGAATAGCGAAGGGCACTAGTCAGGTGGGGAAATAGCTTGAATGCTTTCCAGGAAGTTCTGCCCAAGACTTCCAGGCTTAGGAGGGAAAGTTTCAATATTTGACCATTAAGTATTGCGTTAGCTGTAGGATTTTTGTAGATGTGCTATCATACTGAGAAAGTCACTTTTTTATTCTCAATTTGCTGAGAGGTTTTGTCAGAAAGGGCTGTTAAATTTTGTCAAAGCCTTTTTTCTTTCTATTGAGATGCTTATATGGGTTTTCACCCACACGCTGTACTATATGAATTACATTGATTTTTCCAATGTTAAGCCATTTAACAATTTGGAGAGAAACTCAATTTGATCATGAGGTATTATCTTTTTTATATATTGCTGGATTACATTTAATAATGTTTTGTTAAGGATTCTTGACTCTGTATTCCGATATTGGCCTTCCATTTTCTTTCATGGTAATATTTGTCAGGCCTCATGAAAAAACTACTCGGCAAGTGGTTGCTTCTCTATCAAACTTACTCCAAGTTTGATTTGCTCTTTTTCTCGTTTCTTAAGGTAGAAGCTTGGATCATGGACTTTAAACCTTTCTTCTTTTCTAGTACCCTTACGGTTGTACATATGCTTTTACACGCTGCAGTAGCTGCATCCCTCAGAAACGGACTAGAATGTTCACTGTCATTGAGGTAAAATGCTTTATCATGCTGTGCGATTGCTATTTCCATCCAGAGTGCACTAATTCCAAATATTTGGGCATTTTCTAGGTATCTTGTTATCAATGCCTAACTTAATTCTAATTCGGCCAGAAAACAAATTCTGCAAGATTTTGATCTTTTGATATCTTTGGGGACATATTTTATTGTCCAGCATATTGCTTATCTTGGCCAACATTTCCAGCGCACTTGAACGTACTTTCTGAGGTTGCTGGGTGTGGTGTTAGCGTTCTGTAAATGTTAATTAGGTCAAGTTAGTTGATATTATTGCTAAATTCTTTAGTATCTCCATCAGTCACTGAGAGAGAGGCAACTGTCTGGAGGTGAGTTGATTTCCCCCTTCCATTCTTTGAGTTTTTTTCCCTTATGTATTCTGAAACTCTGTTGTGAATTGCATAATGTATATGACTGTTATGTCTTCCCGATGAATTAATTGTTACAGAGTACCCTTTTATCACTGATCACATCCCTCATCTGGAATTTTTAGCAGCCTTCTGACGCTAGCTGCGTCTGTCCTTCTACTCTTGACCTGTACATGCTGATTTATCTCATTGCGTCTGTGTCTCCTTCAGGGCAGTTCATGGTTTGCTTCTGCTTTGTAATCTATTCTGATGGCTTCTTCCTTTTGCTTGGAACATTTAATTCATTGACATTTAGTCCCACTATTAATACTCCTGGGTTTAAGTGTGCCATCTTGGTATTTCTTGCCAACTTATTCTATCTGCTTTTATCTTTTCCTATCTTTTGGATTAATGTATTTTTTAATATTCGATTTTAATTCCTCTATTTGCTTTGTATTGATTTTTTTAATGGCTGCTTCTAGATAGATGACAAATGAATTCTAAACTTATTACTGTCCACTTAAAGTTAATATTTTACTGGTTCACATAAAATATAAGAACCTTACAACAGCAAAATTCTATTTACCTTGTTTATCCTTTTTGCTCTTGTTATCATTTGTCTCTCTATCATTTATCTTTTTTTTTTTAATATTTTTTATTTATTTATTTGACAGAGTTAGAGACAGCTAGCAAGAGAGGGAACACAAGCAGGGGGAGTGGGAGAGGAAGAAGCAGGCTCATAGCAGAGGAGCCTGATGTGGGGGCTCGATCCCGTAACGCCGGGATCACGCCCTGAGCCGAAGGCAGACGCTTAACCGCTGTGCCACCCAGGCGCCCCTATCATTTATCTTTCAAACAAAGTGAGAGTAGGAAAAAGATATTCTTTTATATTTTTCGATAATATTTCTTATTTCTGCTTTTCTCGTTCTGTTGTAGATTCAACTTTCCACCTAGTGTTTTCCTTTTTAGCTTGGAGGATTTCCCTTAGCATTTCTTATAACATAGGTCTGCTGTCAACAAATTCTCTAAGCTTTTGTAATTCTGAAAATAGCTTTGTTTCACTTTAATTTTTGAAGTATATTTTTACTGGATAAAAATTTCTGTGTTCCGCTTCTTTCCTTCTGTTGCAGAACTTTAATTTTGTCGTCTCATTCTTGTCTGGCCTCCATTCTTTATGATGAAAAGTCCATCATAATTCATGCTTTTTCCCTCTTTTTGTCACCTCTTTTAAAAAGCAATATGACTTTTAAGATTTTTCTCTTCACATGCGGTGTTTAGTAATTTGACTACATTTTAGGTAGGTGTGCTTCTCTTTATATTCTCTTTATATTGAAATTACCATTAAGTTTACTGGTGGATTCTTTGGACCCTGTCAGGCTTGTTTCTTTTTTCGTTAGGGCAGGTCTATTTCTGTTTTGCACTTAGTCCTAGAGAAGGGCTCTCACTCCGAAGGCACGGCCTTTCTGAAGTCACAACTGAAAGTGTAAAGTACTCGGGAAGTGCCTCTACTCTGACTGGCCCGGAACTCCAACATCTTCCAACATTAGAACAGCAAGAATGAGAATTATCCCTGCAACTCAAAATAATGGAGGATCAGAAGCGGGATTAAACAGAGGAAGCTAATGCATAGGAGGGTTTTAAAAAGTAGCCCTTTAAGACTGTCACTGCATCACAATCATGGGGTAGTGGTAACGCTCTGCCAGCATGGGGAGCACCTGGAGCCTCAGTCGGTTAAGCATCTGACTCTTAACACCTGCTCGGGTCTTGATCTCAACGTGTGAGTTCAAGCCCAGTATTGGGCTCTGCACCCCACATCAGGCTCCACCTGGTGAACCTACTTAAAAAAATAAAAATAAAAATAAAGCTCTGCCAGGAAGTTTTGATAAATCTTGAATTCAGAACCATCCTTCAGCTCCAGATGGCCCGAGGTCCTATCCTATTTTAGTTTCCCTCTTCTTAGATGTTCAAGGGATTCACCTAATCTTTTTACACGATATTGGCATTAAACCCACCCCTTTACTTAAGCTACCTTGAGTGGGTCTCTCTTTATTTAATCAAAGGGACAAGCCAAAACTGTAACATACCTATCATTCAGAATATTTGGTAAGCTATGACGCCAATCCTTTCATCAAATCTGAGCATTCTGTCACTGTAGGAATAGAAGAAATATATTAGGATGAGTAACCCAAAGCCCAGAAATATTTTCTGACCATACTGGAAATGTCCTCATTTCTCTTGACTTCAGTCATAACAGATGATATAAAACAGTGGTTCTCAAACTTGAGTGTGCATCCGAATCCCCAAGAAGGACTTGTTAACATATAAGTGATTAGGCCCCATCGCTACTGTTTTTGATTTGGTAGGTCTAAGAAAGGACTTAAGAATGTGCATTTCTAACAAGTGTCCAGGTGCTGTTGGTCAGGGGACCACACTGTAAGAACCACTGATATGGAGAGTTCTCAGAGCAAGTTCATGTCTATGTTTGTCTGTTTGTTTCCCTCCTGTAGAGAGTCACCAGCCCCGTCACTCATTACTTTACAACATGATGTCATCCACAATCCCAGGGGGTGATGGGTAGGGGTGGAAGGTGATATCCAAGAGCAAGGAGAGGGTTATAAAGGAGTCATTTCATTAATAATGATTTCTCCCCCCTGGGAGAAATGACAGCAGGGAGATTTAAGTGTTTCCAGTTACATTTCCAGTACTTTCTATGCCATGAATAAAGAGCCATAAGTATACAATTGAAGTCTGGCAGGATTTCTTCAATATACTATATGGGAAAAGCTAATGACGCTGAACTACAGATGTTTCTAATATTTAGGTCATTATTATCACCAGCAGTATATCTCTAATTCACATAAAATGAAATTTCATAACCCAGTGATAGCCCATTTTTTATTAGTTACAATACTAAAAACAACAATAACACTCATTATTGCCTAGGCTTGCTATAGCTCTCTGTTTTGTCAAAATGTGAACTTCCCAAATGAATTCTCTCTCTTTTTTTTTTTTTTCATCTGATAGTACCTTTATTTCACCCTCATATTTGGAGGATTGCTTGGCTACGTACATGTCTCTTTTTTTTTTTAAGCTTTTATTTATTTGACAGAGAGAGAGGCAGCAATAGAGGGAACACAAGCAGGGGGAGAGAGAGAGGGAGAAGCAGGCTTCCCGCTGAGCAGGGAGCCCGATGCAGGGCTCGATCCCAGAATGCTGGGATCATGACCTGAGCCAAAGGCAGACGCTTAATGACTGAGCCACCCAGGTGTCCCCCAAATGAATTCTCTTAGTCACACAAATTTTCTGTGACTTGAGGTCATGTCTTGGTGCTTCTTCACTTAAAAAGAGTTTATAAAAGAAACAACAAAAGTTAAGAGCTGTGCTCTGTGGAGAAGCCACAGATATTCAGGATATGGTGACCTCAGGAGAAAAGCTTACTGTCCAGTAAGGGAGATGAGACTTCTGCTTATATTACTGTGACAGCAAGAAGTAGAAAAGAGCAAGAGCCCCAGGGGTGAGAGAAGAGCCATTGTTGGCTGGCGTGATCAGAGAAGGTTCTGTGAAGAAAGTGGCATCTCAGCAGAATTTTGAAAGTGAACTTGGGTTTTGACAGTCCTATGTGGGAAGAAAAGCAAAGACAGGGAATTAACTCTAAGAACACCAGAGGCAAACCAGCTCAGAGTATATCCCACCTATAGTGAGCTAAGTCGCCTAGGGCTCATGTACAATCCATGCAAAGGAGTCATGGAGGGGGTTAGAGGTGAGAGAAAATAAGGTCTCAAATGCCAGATCAAGGATTGAGAGTTTATTCAGCAGATGGTGGGGACACACGGACATTTATAAGCAAAGGAATCATAAGATCTAGATATTTACCTTCAGCACATCCCTGAATGGCCAATGACTAAGAAAGGATAGTTGATCATAAAGTGAAGGGAGTAGAAGCAGAGAGATGACTCCTAAGGCGTAATAATCCAGGAATGAAGGGACCACGACTAGACCAGGAGGCCTCCAGGGGAAAAATAAAGCAGGGACAAAATCAGGTAACTCATTATATCAAGTTGGGGTCTTCAGAAGAGCGTTGGTGCCGCTAAACCAAACAGACAAGTCAGGGAGAGAGGGCTATTTCTGGGTGGGGGAGGGAAAGGAAGACTCAGCTGTAGATACGTTGGGCTTACACTTCCTTAAGCCAGATAGAAATCTAGAAGGCTGGAGAAGTAGCGCTGGAGTTGGAGGAAGAAGTCAGACTGAGCTCGGCCAGCGGCGCTACCATAACGAGCAGCGGCGCTTGTTGGGAACCCACGCTCCGCGGCCCCTTTAATTTAGGAAGCGGACTCTGTTCATCCTCGTTACTCAGGGAATCGGCTGCTTTGGAGGCTCCATGTCAACATATTCTCAGTGGTCCCAGAGCCTGGGAAGGGCAAACCAAGGGCTGGTTCATAAAACTGCTGCCCCGAAGGGACACGTGACACTTGTTCTCACATTTCATTGACAGAACTAAGTCACACGATTGATCATTCCTCAGACCAAGTGAAAACAGAAAAAAAAAAACCACATCCTACATGTGCCTCTGGCCAAAGAATCACAGGGGAGGAAGGCACAGCCCCTCCTGAGAGCCAGGAGCCCCCCCGCCCCCGGCCAAGGGGGCAGAGGCTAGAGCTGCCTCCCAGAGAGGAGACANGGGGAGTGACCCTACCTGGCCAGTGAGCAGAATGAGTAGCTGGGTGGAGGCAGGTGGGTGATCTGGAAGCTGCGAACACTGTGCCGTCCTTGTGAGGTCACTGCCTGGCCCTGGTGCTCTGGCTGCCCTCCTATGCCCAGAAAGGAAGGGGCTGTTACCCCCTCCCAGCCATGTTCCCTCTTCTTTTCCCTCCTGTGGATTCTCCTATCATCCATCTGACTTTCCTCTTAAGGCCAGTTGAAGACAGTCCCTTGCAGTTTCCTGAGTTAGGTTAGTGATGGGACATGCTGCTGCCCCTGGCCCCACCTCTCCTGTCCCCACCCCTGTGGAAGGCAATTGCTGGTTTTCTTCCCCAATTCTTTTCCAAGTAGGTTTTGTTTACTCTGCTGCCCCGGTCCCTGAGCCAGATGTGGGATGCCTGCCCTCGCAAACCCCGAGGGTCCAGCCTTCCACCTCTGTTGAGTTTTTCGTCTCTGGTGCTGTGCCTAGGGGTGCCTGGGCTGGCGGGACACTGCTCCTGTCCAGCTTTCTATAAATGTCTTACTCAAGTTCAAACCTCCAGCTTGTGATTCAGCTGTCTCTTTTAAGAGCTGGCCTGGGCTGGCGGGACACTGCCCCTGTCCAGCTTTCTATAAATGTCTCAAGTTCAAACCTCCAGCTTGTGATTCAGCTCTCTCTTTTAAGCAAGGAAGCAAGTATTAGGCTTTGGGGGGAGGGGATGTCTGGAATGTGAAACAACTTCTTGTCTTTTTTTCCCCCTCCCATTGTTGTCAATAGCTTTTAACGGCCAAACCCCAGATTTGTACTTTTTTTCCCTCTAACTGCTAAAACCATTCTCTTCCCCTGGTTTTTCTCTAACACATGGAAAAGAAATAAATGCTGTCCCTTTAAAAAAAAAAAAAAAAGAACTGCCCTTTGTGAACTGCTGCCTTGGCTCCCATGAGTATCTTCCCGGTGACAAATGATGAAGACGGAGCAAAGCTTTAAGGAGAGAACCTCAGGGAGCCTTCTTATTTATAGGGCAGTAGGAAGAACATATATTTAGGGAGCAAAATAAAAACATATAGAAAAGAAAAGGGCTCAGTTTAGTCAGGAAGTTTCCTTGCTGCCAGATCTGGAGATAAGTCAAAGAAGCTGAGGCTGAGGAAAGGCCATGGGGTGTGACCTTGAAGGAGACGTGGCTGACCTTCAAGAGAGCTGCTTCAGGGAGGCCGTGCGGCCAGACCAAAGGAGTGATCAAAAGTGAAGGTAGAACATGGGACTGTGAAAAAAAGAAGGGAAATAAGATGGCTGCTTGAGGCAGCAGCCAAATCAAAGCTGATTTGCTAAACCAAGTCTGACAGTTTTTCATTCATTCATTTAGCAAATCTTTATTGAGCGTTTACTCTTGCCAAGCACTGCTTTAAGAGCCGGCGAGAGACAGAGCAAGATAAGTTTTCTGTTCCCATGGAGCTTATCTTCGAGTGGAGGCAGACATACAATAAATAAGCGAGCAAAAGAAGTGAATGAGTGAAAAAGATAATTTCCAAGTATATTTAGTTCTGACAAAACTAAATAAATTATATTTAGTTCTGATAAAACTAAATAAATTACATTCAGTTCTTCCTTTAAAGGAAGTCATCAGGTAGGTGGAGCGTGTGGGCTGAAGGGTATGTGCTCCACTACTAGGGATCGGGTGACATACATGCTGACGCCTGTAGGGCAAGAAACACTGGTCAAGCAAGGATTTGGAGCTGGAGGTTTTCATGGTAGGCAGAAGCTCCGATGGAAAGTTCTAGAAAACAGATCAGATGGACAACTAAAAATGGCTGTCTGTGTGAATATCTAGAAAAATAAAGGTTCTAGAAGGCATTTCTCAAAGCACAGGGTTCATTAGTTTAGAAGCATGTGCCTTCTCTTTCAGGTACCTTCTCTGCCACAGAACCTCCCCTGTTGCTTGGAAAGATGGCGGCAGGGTACAGGTCCGCAGACGTGATTCTTTCCTTGGGGGTTTTATATTGTGCAGACTTTCTTTGTAAGGTTTCGGAACCAGCCCTCACTGGCTTATGGCGAAGTGCCTCTTACACTTCATTCTTCTTGGTTTCAGGCTTGCAGGATGTAGTCAAACATTGTGTTTGGTAATGCAGGACCTTTCTCACACATCACAGTGGGCACAGGGCACATTTTCCTGGGACCCCTCTTCTACCCGTGTGGGTTTTGAAAAGAGAAACTCACTCAAATCCCTGCAGAGCTCTGTGACCGGCCCCTGTGGCCTCAGAAGATGAGAGCAGTCACCATGCCATTACAGTCGGAATGACACTGCCACTGGGAATAAATGTACACCTTAAAAAAAAAAAAGATTTTATTTGTTTATTTGAGAGTGAGAGAGAGAAAAACAAAAAACAAGAAACCAGAGAGCACAGCAGGGCAGAGGTAGGGGGAGAAGGGGACTCCCTGCTGAGTAGGCAGCCGGATGGGGTGATCGATCCCAGGACCCCAGGATCATGACTGGAGCTGAAGGCAGATGCTTACCTGACTGAGCCACCCAGGCGCCCCTAAACGCACACATGTTAAATTGGGGTATGCCGGTGCAGTCTGCTGAAGGATTAATTTGTGTTAATTTATTTCTATTTTTTCATATTGTTTGTCTATTGTTTCCACTGCCCTCCCTGCTAGAACATAAGCTCCATGAAGGTAGGAGTATCTGTCTGTTTTGCGCACTGGTGGATCCCCAGTTGCTAGAACACTGCCCCACACGGAGGAGGAGCTCAGTAAATAGTGAGTGAATTAATGTTGTCGTTGTTGTTTTTCTCCCTTTTGTGGGACCCTGGCAGGAAGGCAGGCTTTCCTTCAGGCTAGAACGCAAAAGGTAGCCCAGTTCCTGTGTGAGCTGTGAATGCCAGGCTCAGGACTCATTAAAGACTGTTCTGTTGGGGGTCGAAAGCCCTAGCCTGACATCCCGAGAAATGCTTGTGCTCAGAGAAGCAGACAGGAGACCAAGGAGGACAGGGGTGTGGAGAGGCCCCTTCCCTGAGTCCTCTGAGCACCAGAGGTAGAGGGCTGTCTCTTGTAAGACGCCAAGGAGGAAGAGTCCCTACCTATTCTGAGACAAGAGGGTTAGAATACATTATTCTGATTTCCATAAATCTAAAAGTTCCAAAAAGTATCTTAAAGGCCAGAATGGGATGACAAGGTCGGGAATGCGACTGCAGCCAACATGCCCTTTGTGGTGCCAAACGTAAGTGCTTTATGGTCATTTTGTCACCAAGGTCTGCAAAGCATCCTAGCAGGGAAGAGCATCCCCATTTTACAGAGGGGCTGAGTGCGGTTCAGAGGATGGTTTAACTGCAGCTGGTGGTGACTAGTGTGGCCTGGAGATGACTGGCTAGGGCCACAAGGATCACGGAACCCTGGGTGGTGGGGGGTGGGGAACATGATCACTGGAGCTGTGGAGACTCATCCCCGGGGGGCAGACAGGGTGCCAGCAATAACAAGTGGGATCTGCGGAGGGCCTGGCTTGGAGAGACAAAGGAGGGGGCCGGTGAACTTGTCCCAGGCTGTGGAGCGCCCTGGTATTTCACATGGCAGCTTGGTTTTTTTAATACGCCAGCAATTCGGGGAAATCTTGAGCCAGGAAGGTTGGGAGGGCAAATTCGGCTTCCAGTACCTGTGTCAGGGGAGAAAAACTGGCTCACAGCATAGCTCTGCCCTAGGCCAGGAAGGTGTGGGTGCGAGAACCCGGGGCACTGCCATGGCCAAGTTCATTTACTCCCCACATTCGACCCCAAATTTCCAATGAGAAAGAAAGGAAAACAGAAGACAGTGAAAAAAAGGCCCAACGCCTTTTCACTAAATCTAATTTAAAACAATAAAAAATCCTGTATGGTCATTTTGGAAAGAGACCCTTTCCCTGCAGGGCTGGGTGGTGCCAAGGACACAATGCAGGGGTGAGGAAAACTCCTTTTCCCGCAGGCCCTCCAAGCAGCCTCCTCCTGGCCCTGGGAGACCGGGAAGGTTTAGGATTTTCCACCTTGCCGCTCCAGCAGGCTGGGAGCCCCACCAGGAGCCGGCTCTGCAGGGGCCCCTGTCCCGCCCCGCCCCCACCGATGCCGCAGGCACGCTCCTCCTCCCAAGGTCCTCAGGACCCCGGGTCCCCAGAAACGCGCCAGGCAAATTCAGGAGGGGTCTGACTCGGGCTGAGGGCTGGGGTCCATTCTTCTGTCTTCAGCGCCCTTTCTTTGTCCCTCTCAGTCCTGGCTCGAAGGGTCAGCCACTTCAGGGCCATTCACATCAGTCCCGGGCTTGGGCAGAAAACTTGCGGCTGTTTATTGACTGACACTAGGACTGGGGCTGGGAGGATGGGTCGGGCGCAGCCCCAGGCGGAGACCGCCCAGGGTGTTCTGCAGCTTCCGCCCTGTGAGCGCGGGGTGCGCTCACCGAGCTAATGCCCTGTGACAGTGGATTCTGGGCCTGCGCCTCACGCTTGGCTGGTCGCTCCCGCAGAGAGGGGACTCAACAGGGAAGTCGCTCCCAGGGAATTTATTTCCACTGGTTTGAAAAGCTACGGGGCCCTGGGAGCATCTGAAGACCAATGATTGAGGGAGATCAACATCGTGTTTGCAGCTTTTCAATTCCGTCCCAGACAACCTGAACTAATATGTGAAAACAGAGAAAATTGGTTCCAAGGGAGTCAATACTTAGGGGCAGATGAACCTGGTGGCCCCTCCTTCCTCTTTTCATCTCTCGGAATCCTCGGCGCCGGCACAGTGCTGTCTCTAGGAAACATCCTCCGACCTTTATTAACTATGAAGATTTCCCTCTTCTCTCAGTCCCAGTTCTACCTATTATCACACTTTCATTCAACTAACATTTAACAATCCCCTACTTTGTTCCAGGCAAACGAAAATGACAATGGTGCAGTCTTATCCTCTTGGGGACTTGGAGGGAGACAGGCATTCATTAAAACCCTCATGGTGCATTAATGTGCACTGCTTTGGAGAGCTTACCCGGCTCATCTGCATATGCATGATGGATATGTTAATTACATAAATGTACACATAGATGTGTGTGTGTGTATATGAACTGGTTTTCCCATCGGACTATAAGCATTTTGAGCACAGGGCTGTATCTTATAATTCACAGGGTGCAGGGGATAATGTATAGTAATGTATAATAATTCTTTTTGAAATGGGAAGAAAATGATTTTGAGGTGGTAGAGTGGCAGTGAGAGCATCTTTTGAAAGAAAAACAGCAAGTCGTTCCTGTGTGTTGCAACTAAGCATGCGTGGTTGGTTTCACCTGCACTTTTTCCGCTTGAAACTAACGCCAGCACTTCCGCAGCTAGAACAGAACAGAATCCTACAGCTGATCTCAGGAATACATTGTGGGCTGATAATTTCCAGGCATAGTTTTTCAAGGCAGCCAAGTAGGCCAGTAAGAAGCAATGAAGAATAATCAGAGAGAGAAAATAATTAAGTTGGATTCCGATCTCATACCATACGCAAAAATAAATTCCAAAGGGATTGAAGATTGAGATATAAAAACAAAACCTAGGTAATTAGAATATCTCTTTGAAATCTTGCAATAAGAAAGGCCTTCCAGAACAAGACAAAACCTAAAGCAAAAAAACTCAGAGGGCATAAAGAAAAAGACTGACAGTTGTTTTTTTTTTTTAAGATTTTATTTATTTGAGAGAGAGAGAGTGAGAGAGAGAGAGCACAAGCAGGGGGAGCTGCAGAGGGAGAGGGACTCATGTGGGCTCCATCCTAGGACCCTGAGATCATGACCTGAGCCGAAGGCAGACACTTAACTGACTGAGCCACCCAGGTGCCCCTAGATTGACAGATTTGAGCATATAAAATTAAAAACTTCTCTAGGATAGAAATATTTATTTTTAAAGTCACTAAGTAGAAGAGTATTAACCATATTAGATGGAGATTAGTAGGAAAGATGATTTTTTTAAGGTAATCTAAAAGAGAGTAAGGATTTTAAAAATGACATAAACACAGCATTCACAGACTATAAACAGCCAATAAGGGGTACTTTTAATTTTGTCTCTTAATGCAAGCCTGTGTTTTTATTGCCACTGGTGTTTTTGTCTCCATCAGAGCAAAATTCATCTTGTTATGTGATTTCATAAAATAAGGCACCATTCTCTGATTAAAACCTTTTAGAAAGAAGTAAAAAAATTCCTTCTTTTGAGGTACTTTACCTCTATTTGATCTAGACTCAGGCTTTCCCCATTCTGAGCTGGTAGCGAGAGGAAAAGTTCCTCAAGGTCTCTCAGCTTTGAGAGCCATCAATGGAAGATAAAAGTCCTGGGTCATCGTCACCATGGCAGGGCCTCCTATTCACAGGGATCCAGCATCCTCAACAGTGATGAGCTAAATATGTATTCCCTGGTGGCTGAGGGTAAACAAAAGAGTTTATTCCAGTACCAGTGATGTTTCCAACATTCCTCTTTCAAAGGTGAGCTGACTTCAAATCGAACATATTTTCTCCATTGGATCCCCAGGCATCTAAACACTCAATCCTGTTAGCTGCCTTCTCTTCATCCGACCCCATTTCAGGGGTCAGCAGCCACGTCCAGAGTCAGGGGCCGCCTTGTTTGCCTGGACCCAAGGAAGAATGAGAGAACGAGAAGTCTCCTTCTTCTGGGGGACCATGGGAGTCTAACTAGATTTACAGGTCTATGAGAAGGGCTGCTGGGAGCTGGGGAGAGAGTCTGAGAACTGGAGAGTGATTTTGAGAAGGAACGGGAACAATGGGAATGCAGATAATTGGCTGGAAAAGCAAAGGTGAACCTTGGGCTCAGTATGACTGGAAAAGAAAGCTAGAACTTCTAAGCAGAATAAATAAAAAGAAGGTAGATGAGAGAAGGCACCTGGACACATCACAGCAAAACTGCAGATATCAGAGGCAAAGACATCTTTAGTGACAAGGAGAGATAACCACAAGTGACACCTAGGCTGACAGTTGACTTAGCACCAACAATGAAGTCAGAAAACAGTAAGAAAATAGCTTCAAATGCTGAGATAAGATACCTGTCAACCTGGACTGATATACTTAGCAGGACTGTTTCTTGAGAGCAAGGGCAACATAAAGACATTTTCAGATAAATACTGAGGAGGTTGACCTCCAAACTCTCAGGAGTGGAAATGCTAAAGGAAGTACTAGAGAGGGAAAGAGAGAGAGATCCCAGGAGATCAGAAGATAGGTCTGAGATAGGTTCATTTTTTTAAAAAATTCCACTTTCTAAATTTAAAATTCTAAAATTTTGAATCTAGAATTTAAAAAAATTCTGAATCTCAAGAACATCGAAGTGATAAAAATAATACCTAAATAGTGAGGTCAAGAAAGGAGCTAATGCTCCTTCTGAAAACTGTAGGGAATCCTTCCTTGCCACCTCGCAGCTTCTGGTGGGTTTGCTGGCTTCTGGTGGGTTAACTTGATCCACCTCCATAAAGACTCTATTTCTAAATAAGGGCACATTCTGAGGTCCCTGAAGTTAGGCTTTCAACATATTTTCTTAGAGGGGGAATGGGGAGCAGAAGTCAACCCATAACATAATCTCAATCCTAACGGATGGTTCTAGACTCTAGACCTCACCCTGGGTTCTAACTGCTACCACATCTTTCTTTCCACCTTCCATTCTTTCAAAGTTCCAAAACCAATGGTGCCTCTGGGGCCTTCCATTCTCATCTATGCTCGTCTTGGGCTGATTGTTTCCTCTCCAAATCCGTAAGCTGAAGCCTAAACCCCCAGTACTTTAGACTGTGACTATATTTGGAGATAGGGCCCTGAAAGCGGTGATTAAGTTAAAATGAGCCTGTTAGCGTGGCCTGTAATCTGGTATGACTGACGTCCTCATAAAATGAGGAAATTCGAACACTCAGAGAGACACCAGGAATGCACACTGTTAAATAACAAAAATTCAATGGGATAAGTTTTAAAGATCTAATTGGCTTTATTAATCAATTCATGAATCGGGCAGCATCCCATCCAGTAAGTAGAGGGGAATTCCCGGGAGTTGTACAAAGTGGAAGGTTTTTAGAGGAAGGAGCTTCGGGCAAGAAGTTTTAAGCAAAAGGAAAGAAAGGATTGTTCCAGCAAGGTCAGCTTCCCTTAGGGGAAAGGTCAGGCTGTCTTAGTAGGTGGATCCTCTCATCTTCTCTGAGGGCTTGGAGAGCCTCTGTGGTAGATTCCTTCATTAAGGCTGATGGAAACATTCCTGACTGGCAGGTTGAGAGTACGTTTCTGGGGGATATGGAAACCACAGCTGGGTGAGGTGTTAGGTCCAGATTGGTGACGTGGCTTAAGTGATCCCATCTGGGGGCTGTGGTTTCCTTTTTTTTTTTTTTTTAAAGATTTTATTTAT